>NC_138029.1:1156646-1409241 GCF_964106645.2 Podarcis pityusensis
GCTAGGCACGCTGCAAGCGGTCCCCCACAAGTACGCAGAATTTTTGGAGGTTTTCTGCGAGAAAGAGGCAGACAGGCTACCCCCCCACAGACCATATGACTGCAAAATTGACCTGCTGCCGGGGGCGGCGCTACCCAAAGGGAAGCTGTATTCCATGTCTGAGGACGAACTGCAGGAACTCAAAGAGTTCATAGATCATAATTTGGAGCGCGGTTTCATCCGAGAGTCCAAGGCAGCGGGGGGCAGTCCGGTATTCTTTGTTAAGAAGCGGGACACGCCCCAAAAAAGACTTGTAGTGGACTTTCGCATCTTGAACAGTGTGACCAAGCCATCGGACTTCCCCATGCCCCGAATCGACGACCTCCTCGCAAAGGTACGGAAGGGCAGAGTGTTCACCAAGTTGGACCTGCGAGGGGCATACAACCTCATTCGCATGCGGGAGGGAGATGAGTGGAAGACAGCCATGTTCACGCCCCTGGGCACCTACGAATATAGAGTTATGCCTTTTGGATTGCAAAATGGCTCCCACGTTTTTCAAGCTTTCATGCATCACGTGTTGGCGGGGCTCCTCTACAAGACGTGCGTCTGTTTCTTGGATGACATCCTGATCTTTTCGGAATCGCAGCAGGAGCATGACAGACACGTCAAGGAAGTGCTGAGCAGGCTACAGCAACATAGGCTTTACGCCAAGCTGGAGAAGTGCCAATTCGACGTGACCGAGGTGGATTTCCTGGGCTACAAGTTGTCTGATAAAGGGCTCGCCATGGACAGCGCCAAGGTCCGAGCAGTGTTGGATTGGAAAAGCCCACGCAACCGGAAGGAGGTCCAACGGTTTGTCGGCTTCGCGAACTTCTATCGCAAGTTTATCAAAGGCTTTGCGATGCAGACAGCGGCCATCACGGACACGCTCAGCTCCAAGAAAAAGAAGTTCATCTGGACAGAGCAGGCGGAGCAGTCCTTTCAGGCACTCAAGCGTCTCTTCGCGTCGGAAGAGCAGCTGCTTCATGTCAACCCCAGCAGGCCGATGAGGGTGGAGACAGACGCTTCGGACAGAGCCGTGGGAGCAGTCCTGCTGCAGAAAGACCCGCAGGGGGTTTGGAGGCCGGGAGCGTTTTACTCAAGGAAGCTCAGCAAGTCCGAACAGAACTACACCATCTGGGACAGGGAGTTGCTGGCCATTCATGCAGCGTTCAAAGCGTGGAGGCACTTCCTGATCGGCGCCAAGCACACGGTGCAGGTCTGCACGGACCACAAGAATCTAGAGCACTGGCGCACGGCACAGTTCCTGAACCAGAGGCAGATACGTTGGGCTGAGTTCTTTGCGAATTTCGACTTCCGAATAGAGTATGTCCCGGGGGACACCAACATCATGGCGGATGCTCTCTCCCGTAAGCCACAGTATCTGGAGGAGGCAACGCCAGCGGCCGCCATGCACATCTTCGCACCGACAGTGTGGGCGTGCGCGGCGGCAACAGTTGACCTGGATGCGGTGCGACGAGCGTTGCAGGATGACTCCTTCGCGCAAGCAAAGATGGCAGAGGTGCACAGGGGCACGGCAGCGACCGACGAGTTCCAGCTGCGAGATGGTTTGCTCATCCGTAAAGGGGCCATCTACGTGCCGGGAGACGAACTTCGCGCCAAGGTACTGCAGCAGCTGCACGACGCGCCCACTGCCGGGCACTTTGGCAAGGAGAAGACGGTGGAATTAGTAGCCAGAGACTTCTGGTGGCCCGGAATGAGAGGGGAAGTCGCGGACTACGTGGCGAGGTGTGACACCTGCCAGAGGGCCAAACCAGTGCACAGACCGCCGGCCGGACTGCTGGAACCGCTGCAAACTCCGTTCGAGCCATGGGAGAGAGTGGCCCTGGACTTTGTCACGGATCTGCCCAGCTCGAGGGGCAAGACGGCTGTGCTGGTGGTGGTGGATTTGTTCTCCAAGATGGCACATTTCATTCCGTGTGCGAAGGTGGCCACGGCGGAACAAACCGCCAAACTGTTCATAGACCACGTGTTCAAGGTTCACGGTCTGCCGCGGTCTATTCTGTCCGACCGAGGGCGACAGTTCATCTCAAACTTCTGGCAGAGGCTGATGGGCTTCCTGAACGTCAAGATCAACCTGGCGTCGGCTAGACACCCGCAGACCAACGGGCAAGCGGAGCGGGTCAATGCCATCATGCAGCAGTACCTGAGATGTTATGCGAATCAACAGCCTGCGACGTGGGTGGATTACCTGCCTCTCGCCGAGTTCGCCTACAACAACACGAAGCACGTGTCCACGGGGGTCACGCCGTTCTTCGCCAACAACGGGAGGCACCCTAGAACCTTCCCGGGACTGGAAAGAATGGGGGAGGGGGAGCCGCAGACAGCAGATGCGTTCGCGTCGGAGTTGCAGGAGGTCCACGATCAGCTGCGGCGGCACCTGGAGCTGGCTAAACACGCATACAAGGTACAAGCGGACAAACACAGAAGGGTTGGCGAAGAGATCCATGTGGGAGACTGGGTCTGGTTAGCAGCCCACGCAGTGCCGGCCAGGTCGTTGGCGAAGAAGAAACTAGGGCATAAACAACTGGGGCCCTACCAAGTCGACGAACAGGTCAACCCGGTGGCTTTCAGGCTGGCTCTTCCGGAGGGTTCCAGAATGCATCCGGTGTTCCACAGATCGGTGCTCACTCCCTACAAGGCACCTCACAGGTTTCAGGAACCAGGAACGGCACCGGGTCCGCTCCGAGAGAGAACCGGGCAAGGGGGAGTGGCACAGGAGGAGCGCATCAACGAAGTCACGGAGATTTTGGACTCCAGATGGGGGGAAGAGGGGGTAGAATACCTTCTCGCCAAGGAGGGCACCCCGGCCAGTGCCAACAGCTGGGTGCCGGGCTACGCTTTAGACGAACCTCTGCTCAAAGAAGAGTTTCATGCCCTCTTCCCACATAGGCCAATGCCAGCAGACTTTTTCGACGACTGGCTTTTCACGCCCACGCTTTCAGCCAGCACGTTCCGGGGGTTCGACTCGGACGAGGAACCGACACGAGACGCCCGTTCCCCAGAGGGGTCACCCTCGGGATCTGCTTCAGAACCCTCGTATTGGTGGGATGATCGACCAGAGGAGCAGTTCCGCAGAAGGTGGCTGGAGGGTCCAGGACGAGCAACGTCTCCAGAAGGCAACGAGGGAGAGACGGACATGGACGTTTTCGGGGACGACCCGGGTTTCGAGCACGGCGGCACAGAGATGGAAGCGGAGGTGACCGTCGTCAACGAGAGCAGGGAGGAAGAACCGGAAGACTTCGGATGGCGGCCCGCCACGGGAAGCGAACTGTATCCGACATTCGTCCCCCTGACACGGCAGCACCCAGATCCCGCACCGGAAGGAGGGGAGGGGGGAAGAGGGGGCTTCGAGGGGGGGATGGATGTCAGGGGTTCAGGAGCAGAGGCAAGGGCAAGGGAGGAAACAGAGAGCGAGGGAGAGGAGGCAGAAGAAAAGATGAGTGATGACGACGACCCGAGATCTCCGAGTCTTTCCAGTGAATCAGAAGATTCACAGAAAGGAGCACCAGTGGCCAGGGCAAGGGGGGAGCCTAGGGGGACACCCCAGGAAGATAGAGCCAGAGGGGACTCAGAGGGGAGCAGTTGGAAATCAGGACCAGCGTCACCGCCAGAGAGCAGGGAAGAGGAAGGGCGCCAGGGATCAAGCGCGGGCAGCTCACAACAGGGGGGAGGGCACGAGTCAGGAGTGGCCACACCTCCATCGGGGAGCGAAGAAACGGTCAGACGGAAGGTGGAAGGTTGGGCGCGCGTGCCAAGTTCAAATGCACAGGAAGGTGGCGCAGTAGGCAGCCCGGAAAGGGAGCCAGGTCCTAAAGCCCGCCGAAAGGAGGGAGAAGAGTCAGGGGGGTCAGCGTCAGCGTCAGAGGAATCCCGGAAGGAAGAGACCCCGGGGGGCAGAGGGACCCAGAGAAGAACAGTCAGGCGGAAAAGGTGGAGCAAGGCTAGGATATTAAGTTGGTGTACAAGGGGCGGAGACTCAGATGGAGCTTCGCCGATCTAACCATGAGACGTAGAGTTGCACGCAGCAGCTTGAGAATGGAAACTGTAACTCAATAAAGACTTTTATTTAATGATCGCTGGCTAGCGTGATCCTCTGTGAGCTAGGATCTGGAAGCAGCTCTGACAGAAGCGAAAAGACGGTGTTGTGTTATTTTGGTCTCATTACACACACTTTGCGATTTCTGGGTCAATGTGCATTAACACCAAAGAACACGACTTGAAATAAGCGAAATCAAAGATACTTTGTTCTATGTAGCTGGTACCCAAAAAAACCTATTTAGCTTTGTTTAGGCTTATTACAATTCGCTTTGCTATTTGTGAGTGAATGAACACCGAAAGAACAATGCAAGCTTATTCGTCCTCTTTCTATTGAAATGGAACCAAAACACCTACGCTTGGTTTGGTCTGATAATAAACATGTCGCTCTGCGATTTTTGGGTGAATGTGCATTCTAACCCCAAAAAGACCAATTTGAAATAAGTCCAATCAGAGCTTTATTATCTTCTTTTTATGTAGTTGGAAGCCAAAACACCTTTTGCTTTGGTTGGGGGTGATTCTGGTGCACACCCAAAAAACACCATTCGAATAGAAATAAGCACAATCAAAGCTTATTCGTCTACTTTCTACACGTATGGAAGCGAAAAGACGGTGTTGTGTTATTTTGGTCATTACACACACTTTGCGATTTCTGGGTCAATGTGCATTAACACCAAAGAACACGAAATAAGCAAAATCCAAGATTCTTCTTTCTATGTTGTTGCAACCGAAAACAACCTGTTTGGCTTTGTTTAGGCTTATTACACCTTGCTTTGCTATTTGTGGGGGACTGAACACCGAAAGAACAATGCAAGCTTATTCGTCCTCTTTCTATTGAGATGGAACCAAAACACCTATGCTTAGTTTGGGCTGATAATAAACATGTCACTCTGCGATCTTTGGGTGAATGTGCATTCTAACCTCAAAAAACACCAATTTGAAATGAGCCCAATCAGAGCTTTATCTTCTTCTTTTTATGTAGCTGGAAGCCAAAAGACCTTTTTGCTTTGGTTGGGGGTGATTCTGGTGCACACCCATAAAACCCCATTCGAATTGAAATAAGCACAATCAAAGGTTATTTGTCTTCTTTCTACGCGTATGGAAGCGAAAAGACAATTGTCAGGGGTTCAGGAGCAGAGGCAAGGGCAAGGGAGGAAACAGAGAGCGAGGGGGAGGAGGCAGAAGAAAAGATGAGTGATGACGACGACCCGAGATCTCCGAGTCTTTCCAGTGAATCAGAAGATTCACAGAAAGGAGCACCAGTGGCCAGGGCAAGGGGGGAGCCTAGGGGGACACCCCAGGAAGATAGAGCCAGAGGGGACTCAGAGGGGAGCAGTTGGAAATCGGGACCAGCGTCACCGCCAGAGAGCAGGGAAGAGGAAGGGCGCCAGGGATCAAGCGCTGGCAGCTCACAACAGGGGGGAGGGCACGAGTCAGGAGTGGCCACACCTCCATCGGGGAGCGAAGAAACGGTCAGACGGAAGGTGGAAGGTTGGGCGCGCGCGACAAGTTCAAATGCACAGGAAGGTGGCGCAGTAGGCAGCCCGGAAAGGGAGCCAGGTCCTAAAGCCCGCCGAAAGGAGGGAGAAGAGTCAGGGGGGTCAGCGTCAGCGTCAGAGGAATCCCGGAAGGAAGAGACCCCGGGGGGCAGAGGGACCCAGAGAAGAACAGTCAGGCGGAAAAGGTGGAGCAAGGCTAGGATATTAAGTTGGTGTACAAGGGGCGGAGACTCAGATGGAGCTTCGCCGATCTAACCATTAGACGTAGGGTTGCACGCAGCAGCTTGAGAATGGAAACTGTAACTCAATAAAGACTTTTATTTAATGATCGCTGGCTAGCGTGATCCTCTGTGAGCTAGGATCTGGAAGCAACTCTGACAGTAAGCTCCATCTCATGAATTGTGGGCATCTACAGCCTCGCGGAGAGGAGAGAAAGCGGGTGCCTACTAGCGAGCTCACGAACGTCAGACAACATGACGGCCGAACAGCAGATAGTGGAACTCAGAGAAGCAGTGTCGCGCCTGAATGCCGAGGCTCTTGCATCCAGGAAGAGAGAGGAGGACGCAGCTGCCGCCTACAGGGATCTCCAGGTCAGGTTGGAAGTGCTTACGAAGCAAGGGCAACTGACACCCAAACCGGAGGGGATTGGGTTGGGGAGACGAACAGGCGGTTTGGTCTCTCACTTCGATGGGAATTTGCAACAGTACCCCAACTTTAGAGCAGATGTAATGTGTGCACTGCAACTGCTGAACAAAGACTTTAGAGATGAGCAAGAGAAGGTGGGATTCATCATGTCCCATTTGCATGGAGATGCTAAAGCATGGCTGCGCAATTTGTGGAGAGATAAGGATCCGGCGCTCCAAAACGCGGATGCCTTTATTAAAGCGATGGATGGGTGCTTTTTGTCAAGCATTGACGTGGATCTTGCTCGGCAGCAGATACATGGACTGAAGCAAGGGAGGGCCAGCGTAAGGCAGTACCATGCCCGCTTTTTCGCTTTGGTCAGTGCTCTGGAATGGGACAGAGATTCGGCTCCTGTAAGAGACCTGTTTTGGGAGGGATTGCACGGCTCGGTTAAAGATGAAATTGCGAGGGGGGAGAGACCCCGGACCACGCAGGAGATCGTTCAGAGGGCGCTGGCGGTGGGGTGCGGCTGGAAGGACGTCCGTGGAGCAGTGGCGAAGGGCGTGGAGGGCGCGAACCAGCCAGGGGCTCCTCCTTCCTTCCCAGAGAAGCAGCGCGTGCGCAATCCACGCCTCCGCCAGGAGGAGGAGCGGAACCTATGGAGGTTGGAGGTGCAAGGGCTCAGTCAGCAGCCAGAGCCCTAGCACCGGCAGCAGTGAAAGCGAAGCCTCCTAGAGGGAACAGGAAGTGTTACATCTGCGATGATCCACAGCATATGGCGAAAGAGTGTCCCCAGAGGCTCCACAAGCACACTGCAGCCTCAGCAATGGTAACTGCAGCAACGCAGCAAGGACAACCACAGCAGGGAAACGACGGAGTCTGGTTGGAAGAGGCACTGGGGCCCAGCCAGACGTGTCAGTGAAGCAGTCCCCAGAGATTTTACAGCCCATGGACCCCCTCCCGCCCAAACCGGTAGTGAGGCTCACCGCGTCGCTCCAGCTGCCCAATGGAATCACCATGGACGTGCCAATCACCATTGACTCCGGAAGCAATGCGGACTTTATAGGGCAGGACTTTGTCGACCGGCACGCTATACAGTTGCTGCCTGCCACGCTGCCCCTGCAGGTTGTCACGGTGGATGGCAGGGAGCTGCTAGGGGGGCAAGTGGTGAAGCAGACGCCACCAATGGTGATGCGACTTGGGAATCACAGGGAAATCATCAGCTTCAATGTCACTCAACTATCGGACACGCCCATTGTATTGGGCATGAGTTGGCTGGACAAGCACAGCCCGACGCTGGCTTGGTACCAGAGGCAGCTGACCTTCGGCTCTTCCTTTTGCGCTGAACACTGCATCGTGCCCAGGCAGGAAGGAGAGGAAGAGGAGTCACAGCTGCAGCTAGGCACGCTGCAAGCGGTTCCCCACAAGTACGCAGAATTTTTGGAGGTTTTCTGCGAGAAGGAGGCAGACAGGCTACCCCCCCACAGACCATATGACTGCAAAATTGACCTGCTGCCGGGGGCGGCGCTGCCCAAAGGGAAGCTGTATTCCATGTCTGAGGACGAACTGCAGGAACTCAAAGAGTTCATAGATCATAATTTGGAGCGCGGTTTCATCCGAGAGTCCAAGGCAGCGGGGGGCAGTCCGGTATTCTTTGTTAAGAAGAGGGACACGCCCCAAAAAAGACTTGTAGTGGACTTTCGCATCTTGAACAGTGTGACCAAGCCATCGGACTTCCCCATGCCCCGAATCGACGACCTCCTCGCAAAGGTACGGAAGGGCAGAGTGTTCACCAAGTTGGACCTGCGAGGGGCATACAACCTCATTCGCATGCGGGAAGGAGATGAGTGGAAGACAGCCATGTTCACGCCCCTGGGCACCTACGAATATAGAGTTATGCCTTTTGGATTGCAAAATGGCTCCCACGTTTTTCAAGCTTTCATGCATCACGTGTTGGCGGGGCTCCTCTACAAGACGTGCGTCTGTTTCTTGGATGACATCCTGATCTTTTCGGAATCGCAGCAGGAGCATGACAGACACGTCAAGGAAGTGCTGAGCAGGCTACAGCAACATAGGCTTTACGCCAAGCTGGAGAAGTGCCAATTCGACGTGACGGAGGTGGATTTCCTGGGCTACAAGTTGTCTGATAAAGGGCTCGCCATGGACAGCGCCAAGGTCCGAGCAGTGTTGGATTGGAAAAGCCCACGCAACCGGAAGGAGGTCCAACGGTTTGTCGGCTTCGCGAACTTCTATCGCAAGTTTATCAAAGGCTTTGCGATGCAGACAGCGGCCATCACGGACACGCTCAGCTCCAAGAAAAAGAAGTTCATCTGGACAGAGCAGGCGGAGCAGTCCTTTCAGGCACTCAAGCGTCTCTTCGCGTCGGAAGAGCAGCTGCTTCATGTCAACCCCAGCAGGCCGATGAGGGTGGAGACAGACGCTTCAGACAGAGCCGTGGGAGCAGTCCTGCTGCAGAAAGACCCGCAGGGGGTTTGGAGGCCGGGAGCGTTTTACTCAAGGAAGCTCAGCAAGTCCGAACAGAACTACACCATCTGGGACAGGGAGTTGCTGGCCATTCATGCAGCGTTCAAAGCGTGGAGGCACTTCCTGATCGGCGCCAAGCACACGGTGCAGGTCTGCACGGACCACAAGAATCTAGAGCACTGGCGCACGGCACAGTTCCTGAACCAGAGGCAGATACGTTGGGCTGAGTTCTTTGCGAATTTCGACTTCCGAATAGAATATGTCCCGGGGGACACCAACATCATGGCGGATGCTCTCTCCCGTAAGCCACAGTATCTGGAGGAGGCAACGCCAGCGGCCGCCATGCACATCTTCGCACCGACAGTGTGGGCGTGCGCGGCGGCAACAGTTGACCTGGATGCGGTGCGACGAGCGTTGCAGGATGACTCCTTCGCGCAAGCAAAGATGGCAGAGGTGCACAGGGGCACGGCAGCGACCGACGAGTTCCAGCTGCGAGATGGTTTGCTCATCCGTAAAGGGGCCATCTACGTGCCGGGAGACGAACTTCGCGCCAAGGTACTGCAGCAGCTGCACGACGCGCCCACTGCCGGGCACTTTGGCAAGGAGAAGACGGTGGAATTAGTAGCCAGAGACTTCTGGTGGCCCGGAATGAGAGGGGAAGTCGCGGACTACGTGGCGAGGTGTGACACCTGCCAGAGGGCCAAACCAGTGCACAGACCGCCGGCCGGACTGCTGGAACCGCTGCAAACTCCGTTCGAACCATGGGAGAGAGTGGCCCTGGACTTTGTCACGGATCTGCCCAGCTCGAGGGGCAAGACGGCTGTGCTGGTGGTGGTGGACTTGTTCTCCAAGATGGCACATTTCATTCCGTGTGCGAAGGTGGCCACGGCGGAACAAACCGCCAAACTGTTCATAGACCACGTGTTCAAGGTTCACGGTCTGCCGCGGTCTATTCTGTCCGACCGAGGGCGACAGTTCATCTCGAACTTCTGGCAGAGGCTGATGGGCTTCCTGAACGTCAAGATCAACCTGGCGTCGGCTAGACACCCGCAGACCAACGGGCAAGCGGAGCGGGTCAATGCCATCATGCAGCAGTACCTGAGATGTTATGCGAATCAACAGCCTGCGACGTGGGTGGATTACCTGCCTCTCGCCGAGTTCGCCTACAACAACACGAAGCACGTGTCCACGGGGGTCACGCCGTTCTTCGCCAACAACGGGAGGCACCCCAGAACCTTCCCGGGACTGGAAAGAATGGGGGAGGGGGAGCCGCAGACAGCAGATGCGTTCGCGTCGGAGTTGCAGGAGGTCCACGATCAGCTGCGGCGGCACCTGGAGCTGGCTAAACACGCATACAAGGTACAAGCGGACAAACACAGAAGGGTTGGCGAAGAGATCCATGTGGGAGACTGGGTCTGGTTAGCAGCCCACGCAGTGCCGGCCAGGTCGTTGGCGAAGAAGAAACTAGGGCATAAACAACTGGGGCCCTACCAAGTCGAAGAACAGGTCAACCCGGTGGCTTTCAGGCTGGCTCTTCCGGAGGGTTCCAGAATGCATCCGGTGTTCCACAGATCGGTGCTCACTCCCTACAAGGCACCTCACAGGTTTCAGGAACCAGGAACGGCACCGGGTCCGCTCCGAGAGAGAACCGGGCAAGGGGGAGTGGCACAGGAGGAGCGCATCAACGAAGTCACGGAGATTTTGGACTCCAGATGGGGGGAAGAGGGGGTAGAATACCTTCTCGCCAAGGAGGGCACCCCGGCCAGTGCCAACAGCTGGGTGCCGGGCTACGCTTTAGACGAACCTCTGCTCAAAGAAGAGTTTCATGCCCTCTTCCCACACAGGCCAATGCCAGCAGACTTTTTCGACGACTGGCTTTTCACGCCCACGCTTTCAGCCAGCACGTTCCGGGGGTTCGACTCGGACGAGGAACCGACACGAGACGCCCGTTCCCCGGAGGGGTCACCCTCGGGATCTGCTTCAGAACCCTCGTATTGGTGGGATGATCGACCAGAGGAGCAGTTCCGCAGAAGGTGGCTGGAGGGTCCAGGACGAGCAACGTCTCCAGAAGGCAACGAGGGAGAGATGGACATGGACGTTTTCGGGGACGACCCGGGTTTCGAGCACGGCGGCACAGAGATGGAAGCGGAGGTGACCGTCGTCAACGAGAGCAGGGAGGAAGAACCGGAAGACTTCGGATGGCGGCCCGCCACGGGAAGCGAACTGTATCCGACATTCGTCCCCCTGACACAGCAGCACCCAGATCCCGCACCGGAAGGAGGGGAGGGGGGAAGAGGGGGCTTCGAGGGGGGGATGGATGTCAGGGGTTCAGGAGCAGAGGCAAGGGCAAGGGAGGAAACAGAGAGCGAGGGGGAGGAGGCAGAAGAAAAGATGAGTGATGACGACGACCCGAGATCTCCAAGTCTTTCCAGTGAATCAGAAGATTCACAGAAAGGAGCACCAGTGGCCAGGGCAAGGGGGGAGCCTAGGGGGACACCCCAGGAAGATAGAGCCAGAGGGGACTCAGAGGGGAGCAGTTGGAAATCGGGACCAGCGTCACCGCCAGAGAGCAGGGAAGAGGAAGGGCGCCAGGGATCAAGCGCTGGCAGCTCACAACAGGGGGGAGGGCACGAGTCAGGAGTGGCCACACCTCCATCGGGGAGCGAAGAAACGGTCAGACGGAAGGTGGAAGGTTGGGCGCGCGTGCCAAGTTCAAATGCACAGGAAGGTGGCGCAGTAGGCAGCCCGGAAAGGGAGCCAGGTCCTAAAGCCCGCCGAAAGGAGGGAGAAGAGTCAGGGGGGTCAGCGTCAGCGTCAGAGGAATCCCGGAAGGAAGAGACCCCGGGGGGCAGAGGGACCCAGAGAAGAACAGTCAGGCGGAAAAGGTGGAGCAAGGCTAGGATATTAAGTTGGTGTACAAGGGGCGGAGACGCAGATGGAGCTTCGCCGATCTAACCATTAGACGTAGGGTTGCACGCAGCAGCTTGAGAATGGAAACTGTAACTCAATAAAGACTTTTATTTAATGATCGCTGGCTAGCGTGATCCTCTGTGAGCTAGGATCTGGAAGCAACTCTGACACCTATGCTTGGTTTGGTCTGATAATAAACATGTCACTCTGTGATTTTTGGGTGAATGTGCATTCTAACCCCAAAAACACCAATTTGAAATAAGCCCAATCAGAGCTTTATCATCTTCTTTTTATGTAGCTGGAACCCAAAAGACCTTTTTGCTTTGGTTGGGGGTGATTCTGGTGCACACCCATAAAACCCCATGCGAATTGAAATAAGCACAAAGCCACTTCCAGCCTGCCCAGGAGGTGGGGTTGCGGGCTTCACGCCCACCCCCCACGTGAGCGGGGGCTGGTTTCAGCCCCTGCGAGAGCAGGGGAATCCCGGCCGTGTCTGCCCTATTTAGGGCCGGCGCAGAGGGGGCTCACCCTCTTTTTGCCAGCTAGCCCCCACGTTTGTTTCCCGCATATCAGCTGTTCCTGTTTGTCGGAGATCTTTTCTGCGTTGCCTGGAGCTTTCCTGCCTTGCTTCTTTGTTGCCTTTGTTCTTGAGCTGCAGGGCACCTCGTGGAATTTGCTGTAGCTTCACAGAAAAAGCTCCCTTTCTTTTACAGAGAATTTCCAGCATTCGCTGCTGGTGTTGCTTGATTTCTAAACTGCTTGATGTTCAGGAGTTGTTATCTCTAGTTTTGAAGCTGAAACCAATTTGGGGCTTTTTTCCTTCTGGGGGTTTCCCCCCTTTGCGCTCCATTCCAGCTGCTGCAGTTTAACACCGGAGCTGTAATTGAGCTAAAATCACTGTTTGTGTGTTTGTGTGTGTCAGGGGTTCAGGAGCAGAGGCACAGGAAAGGGAGGAAATAGAGAGCGAGGGGGAGGAGTCCGAAGGAAATGTTAGCGATGACAGCGGTCCGAGGTCTCTGAGTCTTTCCAGCGAATCGGAAGATTCACAGAAAGGGGCTCCCATGGTCAGAGCAAGGGGGGTGCCTAGGGGGACACCCCAGGAAGAAGGGGCCAGAGGGGACTCAGAGAGCAGCAGTTGGAAATCAGGACCAGCGTCCACACCAGAGTGCAGTAGGGGGGAGGAGTCCCAGGCATCGGGATCAGGCGGCGCACTGCCAGTGGGAGGACATGAGTCAGGATTGGCCACGCCTCCATCGGGGAGCGAGGAAACGGTCGAGAGGAAGGTTGAAGGCTGGGCGCGCGCGCCAAGTTCAAATGTACAGGAGGGCGGCGCAGTTGGCAGCCCGGATAGGGAGCCAGGTCCCAAAGCCCGCCGAAAAGAGGGGGAGGAGTCAGGGGGGTCAACGTCAGCGTCAGAAGAATCCAGGAAGGAAGGGACCCCGGGGGGTAGCAGGACCCAGAGGAGAAAGGAGAGACTGAAGAGGTGGAGTAAGGCTAGAATCTTAAACTGGTGTACAGGGGGCGGAGACTCAGATGGAGCTTCGCCGATCTAACCCCTAGACGTAGAGCTGGGGCGCTGCGGCTTGAAAATGGAAACTGTACTTCAATAAAGACTTTTGTACATTACTGCCGGCTAGCGTTGGTCCTCTGTGAGCTGGGACCTGGAGCCAGCTCTGACAGTGTGCTTTCCTTCCAGCATCTCTTTCACGTCTACAGTTTTACAGGGAGCTCTGTGTGTTTCGGTGCAAGTTCCCTGCCCTCAGGAGCTTGCCGTGCCTACTGCTGCATGCCCCCTTCAGAGGAATTTATCCAGCTTTGTGGAGCTTTTTCTGCTGATCCGTTGCTTGCCCTAGGCTGCTGACTGCCTGTTCTGCAAGGAGCTCAAGGAAGAACGTTTGGCTCCTGTCAGCGCTGCCTCAGGTCCTAGCTTGACATCCATGGCGCGCAGCGCTACGTCTGAGTCCTTAGACCGGCGAAGCTCCGTCTGACTCCTCCCCTCCCCTACACCAGTTCAAGACCCGAGCTTTGCTCCACCTCTTCCTCTCCTGCTTCTGCTCCTTTCTCCTCCGGGTCCTCCTGTCCTCTGGGGTTACCTCCTTCCTACTTTCTTCGGAGGCGGATTCTTCTGACTCCTCCCCACCCTTCCGGCGGGCTTTAGGACCTGGCTCCCAATCCGGGTTTTCTGCTGGCCCGCGCGCCTCCACATTTGAACTTGGCACGCGCGCCCAGCCGCCTACTTTCCTCCTAACGGCTACACTGCTCCCCTCACTGCTCCCCTCACTGCTTTCTCCTTCAGGGAGGCTGGCCGGACCTGCTCTTCCCTCCGCCCCTCCACTCTCTGACGGAGGCGTGGTCAGTCCAGCCTCACTCTCTCCTCCTGCAGGAGGCTCTTGTTTTAATCCTTGGGATTCTTCCCCCCCGCTACGCTCGGGTGGGGAAGCTACCCCTGATTTCCAGCTGCCGCTTGGAGACTCCCCACTGGCCCCCCTTGCCCTGCCTCTGGGGGCCCCCTTCTGGGAATCCTCTGATTCGCTGGAGAGACTCATGGAATCTCTCTGATCACTGGCATACCCTCCTGAGCTCCCCTCCGATTGTTCCCCTTCGCTCTCCATCTCCTCCTTCCCCTGTGGCTCAGCCCCTGAGCCCATGACATCCATCCCCCCCTCGAAGCCCCCTGTCAGAGCTGCTTCCAGATCCTAGCTCACAGAGGATCACGCTAGCCAGCGATCATTAAATAAAAGTCTTTATTGAGTTACAGTTTCCATTCTCAAGCTGCTGCGTGCAACTCTACGTCTCATGGTTAGATCGGCGAAGCTCCATCTGAGTCTCCGCCCCTTGTACACCAACTTAATATCCTAGCCTTGCTCCACCTTTTCCGCCTGACTGTTCTTCTCTGGGTCCCTCTGCCCCCCGGGGTCTCTTCCTTCCGGGATTCCTCTGACGCTGACCCCCCTGACTCTTCTCCCTCCTTTCGGCGGGCTTTAGGACCTGGCTCCCTTTCCGGGCTGCCTACTGCGCCACCTTCCTGTGCATTTGAACTTGGCACGCGCGCCCAACCTTCCACCTTCCGTCTGACCGTTTCTTCGCTCCCCGATGGAGGTGTGGCCACTCCTGACTCGTGCCCTCCCCCCTGTTGTGAGCTGCCAGCGCTTGATCCCTGGCACCCTTCCTCTTCCCTGCTCTCTGGCGGTGACGCTGGTCCTGATTTCCAACTGCTCCCCTCTGAGTCCCCTCTGGCTCTATCTTCCTGGGGTGTCCCCCTAGGCTCCCCCCTTGCCCTGGCCACTGGTGCTCCTTTCTGTGAATCTTCTGATTCACTGGAAAGACTCGGAGATCTCGGGTCGTCGTCATCACTCATCTTTTCTTCTGCCTCCTCTCCCTCGCTCTCTGTTTCCTCCCTTGCCCTTGCCTCTGCTCCTGAACCCCTGACATCCATCCCCCCCTCGAAGCCCCCTCTTCCCCCCTCCCCTCCTTCCGGTGCGGGATCTGGGTGCTGCCGTGTCAGGGGGACGAATGTCGGATACAGTTCGCTTCCCGTGGCGGGCCGCCATCCGAAGTCTTCCGGTTCTTCCTCCCTGCTCTCGTTGACGACGGTCACCTCCGCTTCCATCTCTGTGCCGCCGTGCTCGAAACCCGGGTCGTCCCCGAAAACGTCCATGTCCGTCTCTCCCTCGTTGCCTTCTGGAGACGTTGCTCGTCCTGGACCCTCCAGCCACCTTCTGCGGAACTGCTCCTCTGGTCGATCATCCCACCAATACGAGGGTTCTGAAGCAGATCCCGAGGGTGACCCCTCCGGGGAACGGGCGTCTCGTGTCGGTTCCTCGTCCGAGTCGAACCCCCGGAACGTGCTGGCTGAAAGCGTGGGCGTGAAAAGCCAGTCGTCGAAAAAGTCTGCTGGCATTGGCCTATGTGGGAAGAGGGCATGAAACTCTTCTTTGAGCAGAGGTTCGTCTAAAGCGTAGCCCGGCACCCAGCTGTTGGCACTGGCCGGGGTGCCCTCCTTGGCGAGAAGGTATTCTACCCCCTCTTCCCCCCATCTGGAGTCCAAAATCTCCGTGACTTCGTTGATGCGCTCCTCCTGTGCCACTCCCCCTTGCCCGGTTCTCTCTCGGAGCGGACCCGGTGCCGTTCCTGGTTCCTGAAACCTGTGAGGTGCCTTGTAGGGAGTGAGCACCGATCTGTGGAACACCGGATGCATTCTGGAACCCTCCGGAAGAGCCAGCCTGAAAGCCACCGGGTTGACCTGTTCTTCGACTTGGTAGGGCCCCAGTTGTTTATGCCCTAGTTTCTTCTTCGCCAACGACCTGGCCGGCACTGCGTGGGCTGCTAACCAGACCCAGTCTCCCACATGGATCTCTTCGCCAACCCTTCTGTGTTTGTCCGCTTGTACCTTGTATGCGTGTTTAGCCAGCTCCAGGTGCCGCCGCAGCTGATCGTGGACCTCCTGCAACTCCGACGCGAACGCATCTGCTGTCTGCGGCTCCCCCTCCCCCATTCTTTCCAGTCCCGGGAAGGTTCTAGGGTGCCTCCCGTTGTTGGCGAAGAACGGCGTGACCCCCGTGGACACGTGCTTCGTGTTGTTGTAGGCGAACTCGGCGAGAGGCAGGTAATCCACCCACGTCGCAGGCTGTTGATTCGCATAACATCTCAGGTACTGCTGCATGATGGCATTGACCCGCTCCGCTTGCCCGTTGGTCTGCGGGTGTCTAGCCGACGCCAGGTTGATCTTGACGTTCAGGAAGCCCATCAGCCTCTGCCAGAAGTTCGAGATGAACTGTCGCCCTCGGTCGGACAGAATAGACCGCGGCAGACCGTGAACCTTGAACACGTGGTCTATGAACAGTTTGGCGGTTTGTTCCGCCGTGGCCACCTTCGCACACGGAATGAAATGTGCCATCTTGGAGAACAAATCCACCACCACCAGCACAGCCGTCTTGCCCCTCGAGCTGGGCAGATCCGTGACAAAGTCCAGGGCCACTCTCTCCCATGGCTCGAACGGAGTTTGCAGCGGTTCCAGCAGTCCGGCCAGCGGTCTGTGCACTGGTTTGGACCTCTGGCAGGTGTCACACCTCGCCACGTAGTCCGCGACTTCCCCTCTCATTCCGGGCCACCAGAAGTCTCTGGCTACTAATTCCACCGTCTTCTCCTTGCCAAAGTGCCCGGCAGTGGGCGCGTCGTGCAGCTGCTGCAGTACCTTGGCGCGAAGTTCGTCTCCCGGCACGTAGATGGCCCCTTTACGGATGAGCAAACCATCTCGCAGCTGGAACTCGTCGGTCGCTGCCGTGCCCCTGTGCACCTCTGCCATCTTTGCTTGCGCGAAGGAGTCATCCTGCAACGCTCGTCGCACCGCATCCAGGTCAACTGTCGCCGCCGCGCACGCCCACACTGTCGGTGCGAAGATGTGCATGGCGGCCGCTGGCGTTGCCTCCTCCAGATACTGTGGCTTACGGGAGAGAGCATCCGCCATGATGTTGGTGTCCCCCGGGACATACTCTATTCGGAAGTCGAAATTCGCAAAGAACTCAGCCCAACGTATCTGCCTCTGGTTCAGGAACTGTGCCGTGCGCCAGTGCTCTAGATTCTTGTGGTCCGTGCAGACCTGCACCGTGTGCTTGGCGCCGATCAGGAAGTGCCTCCACGCTTTGAACGCTGCATGAATGGCCAGCAACTCCCTGTCCCAGATGGTGTAGTTCTGTTCGGACTTGCTGAGCTTCCTTGAGTAAAACGCTCCCGGCCTCCAAACCCCCTGCGGGTCTTTCTGCAGCAGGACTGCTCCCACGGCTCTGTCCGAAGCGTCTGTCTCCACCCTCATCGGCCTGCTGGGGTTGACATGAAGCAGCTGCTCTTCCGACGCGAAGAGACGCTTGAGTGCCTGAAAGGACTGCTCCGCCTGCTCTGTCCAGATGAACTTCTTTTTCTTGGAGCTGAGCGTGTCCGTGATGGCCGCTGTCTGCATCGCAAAGCCTTTGATAAACTTGCGATAGAAGTTCGCGAAGCCGACAAACCGTTGGACCTCCTTCCGGTTGCGTGGGCTTTTCCAATCCAACACTGCTCGGACCTTGGCGCTGTCCATGGCGAGCCCTTTATCAGACAACTTGTAGCCCAGGAAATCCACCTCGGTCACGTCGAATTGGCACTTCTCCAGCTTGGCGTAAAGCCTATGTTGCTGTAGCCTGCTCAGCACTTCCTTGACGTGTCTGTCATGCTCCTGCTGCGATTCCGAAAAGATCAGGATGTCATCCAAGAAACAGACGCACGTCTTGTAGAGGAGCCCCGCCAACACGTGATGCATGAAAGCTTGAAAAACGTGGGAGCCATTTTGCAATCCAAAAGGCATAACTCTATATTCGTAGGTGCCCAGGGGCGTGAACATGGCTGTCTTCCACTCATCTCCCTCCCGCATGCGAATGAGGTTGTATGCCCCTCGCAGGTCCAACTTGGTGAACACTCTGCCCTTCCGTACCTTTGCGAGGAGGTCGTCGATTCGGGGCATGGGGAAGTCCGATGGCTTGGTCACACTGTTCAAGATGCGAAAGTCCACTACAAGTCTTTTTTGGGGCGTGTCCCGCTTCTTAACAAAGAATACCGGACTGCCCCCCGCTGCCTTGGACTCTCGGATGAAACCGCGCTCCAAATTATGATCTATGAACTCTTTGAGTTCCTGCAGTTCGTCCTCAGACATGGAATACAGCTTCCCTTTGGGCAGCGCCGCCCCCGGCAGCAGGTCAATTTTGCAGTCATATGGTCTGTGGGGGGGTAGTCTGTCTGCCTCTTTCTCGCAGAAAACCTCCAAAAATTCCGCGTACTTGTGGGGAACCGCTTGCAGCGCGCCTAGCTGCAGCTGTGACTCCTCTTCCCCTCCTTCCTGCCGGGGCACGATGCAGTGTTCAGCGCAAAAGGAAGAGCCGAAGGTCAGCTGCCTCTGGTACCAAGCCAGCGTCGGGCTGTGCTTGTCCAGCCAACTCATGCCCAATACAATGGGCGTGTCCGATAGTTGAGTGACATTGAAGCTGATGATTTCCCTGTGATTCCCAAGTCGCATCACCATTGGTGGCGTCTGCTTCACCACTTGCCCCCCTAGCAGCTCCCTGCCATCCACCGTGACAACCTGCAGGGGCAGCGTGGCAGGCAGCAACTGTATAGCGTGCCGGTCGACAAAGTCCTGCCCTATAAAGTCCGCATTGCTTCCGGAGTCAATGGTGATTGGCACGTCCATGGTGATTCCATTGGGCAGCTGGAGCGACGCGGTGAGCTTCACTACCGGTTTGGGCGGGAGGGGGTCCATGGGCTGTAAAATCTCTGGGGACTGCTTCACTGACACGTCTGGCTGGGCCCCAGTGCCTCTTCTTCCAACCAGACTCCTTCGTTTCCCTGCTGTGGTTGTCCTTGCTGCGTTGCTGCAGTTACCATTGCTGAGGCTGCAGTGTGCTTGTGGAGCCTCTGGGGACACTCTTTCGCCATATGCTGTGGATCATCGCAGATGTAACACTTCCTGTTCCCTCTAGGAGGCTTCGCTTTCACTGCTGCCGGTGCTAGGGCTCTGGCTGCTGACTGAGCCCTTGCACCTCCAACCTCCATAGGTTCCGCTCCTCCTCCTGGCGGAGGCGTGGATTGCGCACGCGCTGCTTCTCTGGGAAGGAAGGAGGAGCCCCTGGCTGGTTCGCGCCCTCCACGCCCTTCGTCCCTGCTCCACGGACGTCCTTCCAGCCGCACCCCCACCGCCAGCGCCCTCTGAACGATCTCCTGCGTGGTCCGGGGTCTCTCCCCCCTCGCAATTTCATCTTTAACCGAGCCGTGCAATCCCTCCCAAAACAGGTCTCTTACAGGAGCCGAATCTCTGTCCCATTCCAGGGCACTGACCAAAGCGAAAAAGCGGGCATGGTACTGCCTTACGCTGGCCCTCCCTTGCTTCAGTCCATGTATCTCCTGCCGAGCAAGATCCACGTCAATGCTTGATAAAAAGCACCCATCCATCGCTTTAATAAAGGCATCCGCATTTTGGAGCGCCGGATCCTTATCTCTCCACAAATTGCGCAGCCATGCTTTAGCATCTCCATGCAAATGGGACATGATGAATCCCACCTTCTCTTGCTCATCTCTAAAGTCTTTGTTCAGCAGTTGCAGTGCACACATTACATCTGCTCTAAAGTTGGGGTACTGTTGCAAATTCCCATCGAAGTGAGAGACCAGACCGCCTGTTCGTCTCCCCAACCCAATCCCCTCCGGTTTGGGTGTCAGTTGCCCTTGCTTCGTAAGCACTTCCAACCTGACCTGGAGATCCCTGTAGGCGGCAGCTGCGTCCTCCTCTCTCTTCCTGGATGCAAGAGCCTCGGCATTCAGTCGTGTCACTGCTTCTCTGAGTTCCACTATCTGCTGTTCGGCCGTCATGTTGTCTGCCGTTCGTGAGCTCGCTAGTAGGCACCCGCTTTCTCTCCTCTCCGCGAGGACGTAGATGCCCACAATCTAGGGATGGAGCTTACTGTCAGAGCTGCTTCCAGATCCTAGCTCACAGAGGATCACGCTAGCCAGCGATCATTAAATAAAAGTCTTTATTGAGTTACAGTTTCCATTCTCAAGCTGCTGCGTGCAACTCTACGTCTCATGGTTAGATCGGCGAAGCTCCATCTGAGTCTCCGCCCCTTGTACACCAACTTAATATCCTAGCCTTGCTCCACCTTTTCCGCCTGACTGTTCTTCTCTGGGTCCCTCTGCCCCCCGGGGTCTCTTCCTTCCGGGATTCCTCTGACGCTGACGCTGACCCCCCTGACTCTTCTCCCTCCTTTCGGCGGGCTTTAGGACCTGGCTCCCTTTCCGGGCTGCCTACTGCGCCACCTTCCTGTGCATTTGAACTTGGCTCGCGCGCCCAACCTTCCACCTTCCGTCTGACCGTTTCTTCGCTCCCCGATGGAGGTGTGGCCACTCCTGACTCGTGCCCTCCCCCCTGTTGTGAGCTGCCAGCGCTTGATCCCTGGCGCCCTTCCTCTTCCCTGCTCTCTGGCGGTGACGCTGGTCCCGATTTCCAACTGCTCCCCTCTGAGTCCCCTCTGGCTCTATCTTCCTGGGGTGTCCCCCTAGGCTCCCCCCTTGCCCTGGCCACTGGTGCTCCTTTCTGTGAATCTTCTGATTCACTGGAAAGACTCGGAGATCTCGGGTCGTCGTCATCACTCATCTTTTCTTCTGCCTCCTCCCCCTCGCTCTCTGTTTCCTCCCTTGCCCTTGCCTCTGCTCCTGAACCCCTGACATCTGCGATGATCCACAGCATATGGCGAAAGAGTGTCCCCAGAGGCTCCACAAGCACACTGCAGCCTCAGCAATGGTAACTGCAGCAACGCAGCAAGGAGAACCACAGCAGGGAAACGACGGAGTCTGGCTGGAGGAAGAGGCACTGGGGCCCACCCAGACGTGTCTGTGAAGCAGTCCCCAGAGATTTTACAGCCCATGGACCCCCTCCCGCCCAAACCAGTAGTGAAGCTCACCGCATCTGTCAGAGTTGCTTCCAGATCCTAGCTCACAGAGGATCACGCTAGCCAGCGATCATTAAATAAAAGTCTTTATTGAGTTACAGTTTCCATTCTCAAGCTGCTGCGTGCAACTCTACGTCTCATGGTTAGATCGGCGAAGCTCCATCTGAGTCTCCGCCCCTTGTACACCAACTTAATATCCTAGCCTTGCTCCACCTTTTCCGCCTGACTGTTCTTCTCTGGGTCCCTCTGCCCCCCGGGGTCTCTTCCTTCCGAGATTCCTCTGACGCTGACGCTGACCCCCCTGACTCTTCTCCCTCCTTTCGGCGGGCTTTAGGACCTGGCTCCCTTTCCGGGCTGCCTACTGCGCCACCTTCCTGTGCATTTGAACTTGGCACGCGCGCCCAACCTTCCACCTTCCGTCTGACCGTTTCTTCGCTCCCCGATGGAGGTGTGGCCACTCCTGACTCGTGCCCTCCCCCCTGTTGTGAGCTGCCAGCGCTTGATCCCTGGCGCCCTTCCTCTTCCCTGCTCTCTGGCGGTGACGCTGGTCCTGATTTCCAACTGCTCCCCTCTGAGTCCCCTCTGGCTCTATCTTCCTGGGGTGTCCCCCTAGGCTCCCCGCTTGCCCTGGCCACTGGTGCTCCTTTCTGTGAATCTTCTGATTCACTGGAAAGACTCGGAGATCTCGGGTCGTCGTCATCACTCATCTTTTCTTCTGCCTCCTCTCCCTCGCTCTCTGTTTCCTCCCTTGCCCTTGCCTCTGCTCCTGAACCCCTGACACCCCCCTTCCCCCCTCCCCCTCTCCGGGCGTGGGTTCCGGGCGCTCCAGTGCTTCGGGGGCGAGAGCTGGATACTGTTCGGTGCCCCTGTCGTGCAGCCTTCCCGCTGGCTCCAGCCAGTCCGTACTGTGTTCATCGACGTCTATCTCCTCCGCTTCCATCTCTTTGCATTCATGCTCAAACCCCTGTTCCTCACCCCACTCGTCCATGTTTGTCCCACCCTCCGATACCTCGGGTGACTCTGCGTGCCAAGGTCCCCTCAACCATTTCCGCCTCCATTGCTCCTCCGGTTGATCGTCCCACCAATAGGAGCGGTCTGTGTCGACCCCCGAACAAGATCCCCTTGGTGTGCTCCATCCCGGCTCCGCCTCCTTGTCTGATGAGAACCCCTGGAACGTGCTGGCTGAAAGTGTGGGTGTGAAAAGCCAGTCGTCGAAAAAATCTGCTGGCATGGGTTTTTGGGGGAAGAGTGCATGAAACTCGTCCTTGAGATAGCGCTCTTCCAGGGCATAGTCCGGTACCCATCTGTTGGCGCTAGCCGGGGTACCCTCCCTGGCGAGGAAATATTCTACTCCCTCTTCCCCCCATCTCGAGTCCAAAATCTCCGTGACCTCGTTGATTGGTGTCACCCTCTGTGACTCCCCCCCTGCAGGTGATTTTCTGCTTGGGGCTGGTGCTGACCCTTGTGCCTGAAACCTGTGTGGTGCCTTGTAGGGTGTGAGCACCGACCTATGAAAGACCGGGTGCATCCTGGAACCCTCCGGAAGCGCCAACCTGAAGGCTACTGGATTGATTTGTGTCTCCACTTGGTAAGGCCCCAACTGCTTGTGTCCTAGCTTCTGCTTGGCTAACGATTTGGCCGGCACTGCCTGGGCCGCTAGCCATACCCAGTCCCCCACCTGGATGTCTTCCCCTACCCTCCTGTGCTTGTCTGCCTGCACTTTGTAGGCGTGTTTGGCTAGTTCCAAGTGCCTCCTGAGCTGCTCATGGACCTCCTGTAACTCTGCTGCCAAGTGCTCAGCTCCCCCTCGTGACTCCCCCTCCCCCTTCTTCTCAAACCCCGGGAAGGTTCTGGGATGCCGCCCATTGTTGGCGAAGAACGGTGTCACCCCTGTGGACCCGTGCTTCGTGTTGTTGTAGGCAAACTCGGCCAGCGGCAGGTAGTCCACCCAGGTCGAGGGCTGTTGATTCGCGTAGCATTGTAGATACTGCTGCATGATGGCGTTGACCCTCTCCGCCTGCCCGTTGGTCTGCGGGTGTCGCGCCGACGCTAAGTTGATCTTGACGTTCAGGATGCCCAGGAGCTTCTGCCAGAAACTCGAGATGAACTGGCGCCCCCTGTCAGACAGGATGGACCGTGGCAAGCCGTGAACCCTGAACACGTGGTCTATGAACAGCTTGGCAGTTTGTTCCGCCGTGGCTACCTTCGCGCATGGGATGAAGTGCGCCATCTTGGTGAACAGGTCTACGACCACAAGAACCGCTGTCTTGCCTCGCGAGCTGGGCAGATCCGTGACAAAGTCCAGGGCCACCTGCTCCCATGGTTCGAACGGCGTCTGTAGCGGTTCCAGCAGTCCCGCCGGTTTCCTGTGCACTGGTTTGGCTCTTTGGCACGTGTCACACCTGGCGACGTAATCTGCGACCTCCCCTCGCATCTGGGGCCACCAAAAGTCTCTGGCCACCAATTCCGCCGTCTTGTCCTTGCCAAAGTGTCCAGCACTGGGCGCGTCGTGCAACTGCTGCAGGACTTTCGCGCGCAGGTCATCTCCCGGCACGTAGAGCGCCCCTTTGCGGGTGAGCAGTCCATCACGTATCTGGAACTCGCCGTCCTTCGCTGTGCCCCGTTGCACCTCCTCCATCTTGGATTGCGCGAATGGATCCGTCTGTAGCGCTCGACGTACCGCGTCCAGGTCGACGGTGGCTGCAGAGCACGTCCACACTGCCGGTGTGAAAATGTGTTTAGCTGCCGCCGGCGCCGCTTCCTCCAGATACTGCGGTTTCCTGGAAAGTGCATCCGCCATGACGTTGTTGTCTCCCGGGATGTACTCTATCCTGAAGTCGAAATCCGCAAAGAACTCCGCCCAGCGGATGTGTCTCTGGTTCAGGAACCTCGCCGTGCGCCAGTACTCCAGGTTTTTATGGTCTGTGAGAACTTGCACGGTGTGTCGGGCTCCTACGAGGAAATGCCGCCACGCTTTGAAGGCTGCATGAATGGCCAGCAACTCCCTGTCCCAGATTGTGTAGTTTTGCTCCGACTTGCTGAGCTTCCTGGAGTAAAATGCGCAGGGCCTCCAGTTCCCTTGCGGATCTTGCTGCAACAGGACCGCCCCCACCGCTCTGTCTGATGCGTCAGTCTCAATCCTCAGCGGGTCGCCGGGGTTGACGTGCAGCAGCTGTTCCTCGGACGCGAAAAGACGCTTGAGCCTCTGAAAAGACTGCTCCGCCTGTTCCGTCCAGATGAACTTCTTCTTCTTGGAGCTGAGGGTGTCCGTGATAGCCGCCGTCTCCTTCGCAAACCCCTTGAGGAATTTGCAGTAGAAATTGGCGAAGCCGACGAACTTCTGGACTTCCTTCCTGTTGCGTGGGCTCTTCCAGTCCAGCACCGAGCGGACTTTGGCGCTGTCCATGGCGAGTCCCTTGTCTGACAGCTTGTATCCCAGGAAATCCACTTCCGTCACGTCGAACTGGCACTTTTCCAGCTTGGCGTAGAGCTTGTGCTCCCTTAGTCTCTGCAGGACCTCCCTGACGTCCTCCTCGTGAGCTGCCTGCGATTCCGAGAAGATCAGGATGTCGTCTAGGAAGCAGACGCACTTCTTGTAGAGTAGCCCCGCCAACACGTGGTGCATAAATTTTTGGAAAGTGTGAGAGCCATTTTGTAATCCGAAAGGCATAACTTTGTATTCATAGGTGCCTAAGGGTGTAAACATGGCCGTCTTCCACTCATCGCCCTCTCGCATGCGTATCAGATTGTATGCGCCTCGCAGATCCAGCTTGGTGAAGATTCTCCCCTTCCTCACCGTCGTTAGCAGATCGTCTATCTTGGGCATGGGGAATGCAGTGGGCTTTGTCCTCGAGTTTAAAATTCTGAAATCCACCACAAGTCTCCGTTGGGGCGTGTCTTTTTTCTTCACGAAGAACACGGGACTGCCCCCTACTGATTTGGATTCTTGGATGAATCCCCGCTTCAAATTGAGCTCTATGAACTCCTTGAGTTCTTGCATTTCGTCCTCAGACATGGAATACAGCTTCCCCGTTGGTAGCTTCGCTCCCGGTAGGAGGTCAATCGTGCAGTCGTAGGGCCGATGAGGAGGTAGCTTGTCAGCTTCTTTCTCGCAGAAAACGTCCAAAAACTCCTTGTACTTGTTGGGTACCGCCTGCACCATGCCGAGATGTAGCTGTTGTGCATCCTCCTTTCCCTCCTCTTCCTGACTGGTCTGGATGCAATGTTCCGCGCAGTAAGAGGAGCAGAAGGTCAGTTGCCTCTGGTACCAGGCTAGCGCTGGGCTGTGCCTATCCAGCCAACTCATGCCCAACACTATGGGCGTTTCGGATAGGTGGGTGACATTGAAACTGATGACTTCGCGGTGATTCCCAATTTGCATCACCATAGGTGGTGTCTGCTGTACCACTTGCCCCCCCAGCAGCTTCCTGCCATCGACTGTGACGACGTTCAGGGGCATCGTGGCAGGTAGGAGTGCTATGCTGTGCTGCTTGACAAATTCCACCCCCACAAAGTCTGCATTGCTGCCAGAATCGATGGTAATAGGAACCTCCAAGATGAATCCATTGGGCAGTTGAAGTGATGCAGTGAGCTGCACCACTGGTTTGGGCGGGAGGGGGTCTTTGGGCTTCAGAATCTCTGGGGACTGCTTCAAAACCTTGCCTGGCTGGGCCCCAGTGCCTCTGCTTCCAACCAGGCTTGGTCGTTTCCCTGCTGCTCCCCCTCCTGCTGAATTCCCCCTTTAATAATTGCGGAGGCTGCAGTGTGCTTCTGGATCCTCTGGGGACACTCTTTGACCATGTGTTGTGCACTGTCGCATAAGAAACACTTCCTGTTCCCTCTAGGATTTTTCGGCTTGACTGCTCCTGGCGTTAGGGCTCTGGCCGCTGTCTGAGCCTTAGCAACACCCAACTCCATTGGTTCTACTCCCTCCCCCAAAGGAGGCGTGGAGTGGGCGCGTCCACTCTCCCTGGGCATGAAAGGAGGTGCTTTGGCCGGTGTGCGTGCTAAGCGACCCTCATCTCTGTTCCATGGGCGTTCCTCCATTCTCACTCCTATTGTGAGTGCTCTCTGGACCACTTCTGCAGTGGTGCTAGGTCTATCACCCCTGGCCAGCTCATCTTTCACGGAAGCGTTTAGCCCCTCCCAGAAGAGATCTCTTACAACCACAGAGTCCTTTTCCCAGCGCAGCGTATTTACCAACGCAAAAAACCGGGCATGGTATTGTCTTACTGTTGCCTTCCCCTGCTGCAAACCGTGCATCTCCTTTCTAGCCACGTCCACATCAGTGGTTGATTGGAAACAAGCGTCCATAGCCTTTATAAAGGCGTCCGCATTCTGGAGGGCTGGATCATTGTCGCGCCATAAATTGCGCAGCCAGGATCTTGCTTCTCCATGCAAGTGCGTTATGATAAATCCTACTTTCTCCTCCTCATCTCTAAAGTCTTTCCGAAGCAGCCTGAGCGCAAAAACTACATCTGCTCTGAAGTTAGGATACTGCTGCAGGTCTCCGCCAAAGTGGGCTACTAGGCTGCCCCCCCTCTTTCCGAGGCCAATTCCCTCTGTTGATCTGGGTCCCGGCAGCCCCTCCTTGCCCAATCTTTCCCACCTGGTCTGCAGATCCTCGCAGAACTTCGCTGCTTCCTCCTCTCTCTTCCTGGAAACTGCCAGTTCTGCGTAAAGCGCCTCAACTGCTTTTTCCAGCTGTTCCATTTTCCCTTCTGAAGTCATCTTTGTCTCTCTTCGTGAGCTCGCAAAACACCAAGTTTTGCCCCTCGCTGCGCCAACTCGCGCTGCGAGGGTTAACTTTTAGCGGAGACGGAGCTTACTGTCAGCGCTGCCTCAGGTCCTAGCTCACAGAGGACCAACGCCAGTTGCTCTTTATAAACAAAAGTCTTTATTGTGGTTCATTGTTGGTTTGACATCCATGGCGCGCAGCGCTACGTCTGAGTCCTTAGACCGGCGAAGCTCCGTCTGACTCCTCCCCTCCCCTACACCAGTTCAAGACCCGAGCTTTGCTCCACCTCTTCCTCTCCTGCTCTGCTCCTTTCTCCTCCGGGTCCTCCTGTCCTCTGGGGTTACCTCCTTCCTACTTTCTTCGGAGGCGGATTCTTCTGACTCCTCCCCACCCTTCCAGCGGGCTTTAGGACCTGGCTCCCAATCCGGGTTTTCTGCTGGCCCGCGCGCCTCCACATTTGAACTTGGCGCGCGCGCCCAGCCGCCTACTTTCCTCCTAACGGCTACACTGCTCCCCTCACTGCTTTCTCCTTCAGGGAGGCTGGCCGGACCTGCTCTTCCCTCCGCCCCTCCACTCTCTGACGGAGGCGTGGTCAGTCCAGCCTCACTCTCTCCTCCTGCAGGAGGCTCTTGTTTTAATCCTTGGGATTCTTCCCCCCCGCTACGCTCGGGTGGGGAAGCTACCCCTGATTTCCAGCTGCCGCTTGGAGATTCCCCACTGGCCCCCCTTGCCCTGCCTCTGGGCGCCCCCTTCTGGGAATCCTCTGATTCGCTGGAGAGACTCATGGAATCTCTCTGATCACTGGCATACCCTCCTGAGCTCCCCTCCGATTGTTCCCCTTCGCTCTCCATCTCCTCCTTCCCCTGTGGCTCAGCCCCTGAGCCCATGACAGCTCCTCTTCGTTATTTCCACGGAGGACGCAGCGCACCCATCCAATCAGGTTTTGCTGTTGGGGCTTCAGGTTTTAGCTAGGGGTTTGTGCAGGGGAGCGTGGTGCAATTAGGCGGAACGGCAGCTGCGGGAGGAGAGCGGGCTGCGTTTTGTGCCAGTTGTGTTTCATTTTCTTGCCAGGGTGAGGGGCAGAATTTCTTGTTAAACAATCATTTCAGCAGCATTCTTGAGGGGGTGAGTGGCTTCCACAGAGCATCGCTTCCTCTACAGGCTGTTTTATTTTCGCGCGGAAGTTTAGACTTGGAAAGCCTCAGAAGCAGCTGCGCCGTTGCCCGGCAACCAGCGCGCCCCGGCCGCCATTTCATGCGCCCACGTGCCCTTCCGGGCGGCCGCCATTTTACTATAGGCATTCCACGTGGGAAGTAACTTTACAAACCCTCCCTTTTAAGCTTAACCGGCGAGAAAACCAGGGGAATAATTAACGTTCATAAGGGGTACGTGGGGAATGCCTGCAGGTTTTGCTCTTGAGGCTGCGGAATTTTTTCAGTGTTAAAGGGCTAGCGTTAAGTGTTCATTGTCGCTAGGCAACGGGAACGCATTACGGCTGCCATTTTGATTGCCCACGTGGCCTTGCGGCGGCAGCCATTTTAGGAGAGGCAAAACCACGTGGGAGCTATCTCCTTTTCGAGTGCCCCTCACTTTCTCGTTGGTTTTAAATTCAAAAGCAATATAAACAAAGGAAATAAACATAAGCAATATAAACAAAGGATGATGGCGCAATTAAAAGAGCCTAGCTTAAATAAGAGCGCACAAGGGGCTGCAGGGAGCCCCTCCTCTTGGTGCATAAGCTTGTATAGAGCGGGCTACAGCGTCTCTGGCTAGGCTGATCTTAGAATTGATATCCTCTAATTAATTTGACTGCTTTTGTTTATACTTACACTCTTGAGAATTTCATTCTGGGAATTTACGAAACGCATTTAAATTAAATTGAAGCATTAGTGCACAGTATATTGGAATTCAAATTATTTCATTCAGCTTGCGGTGCTCTGAGGAGCTGTGTCATTTGCTCTCTGCCTAGGCATTAAGTTTTATAATTTGGTATAGTCAATTCATAGTTATAAGGAAAAAGAGATCCGGGTTTTATATCTTTGCATACAGGTTTATAGGGAATCTAAAGTAAATAGCTCATGCCTCTTCTACGTTCATCTCTTTCTGGTATTTCATCTGTTAGTTTATAAGTATATATTTAATCTGGCAATTTAATTCATTTGGTTGATTTTGATAATAGTGCTTAATGGCTGCGCTCGTTTCTCTCTGGTCGGGGACAGAGGGTGGCGCTTGGGGGGGAATTGTCATCGCGCCACTCCTTGGTGTGTGGAGTGCCTCAGGGTGCGATTCTCTCTCCGATGCTTTTTAACATCTTTATGCGCCCCCTCGCCCAGCTTGTCCGGAGTTTTGGGCTGGGTTGCCATCAGTATGCTGATGACACCCAACTCTATCTGTTGATGGATGGCCATCCTGACTCGGCCCCAGACACACTGACCAGATGTCTGGAAGCTGTGGCTGGATGGTTACGTGGGAGCCGGTTGAAGTTAAATCCTTCGAAGACAGAGGTCCTCTGGCTGGGTCGGGACGATATGGGATTGAGGGGGCAACTCCCATCTCTTGCGGGGGTGCAATTAGTGCCAGCACCGTCCGTTAAGAGTTTGGGTGTAATCTTCGATACCTCCCTTTCTATGGAGGCGCAGATTACAGCTATAACAAAGGCGGCATTTTTTCATCTCCGCCAAGCTAAGCAGTTGGCCCCTTATCTCTCTCGCCCTGACCTAGCCACTGTGATCCATGCGACGGTCACCTCCAGACTGGATTATTGTAACTCGCTCTACGTGGGGCTGCCCTTGAGACTGACCCAGAAACTCCAGCGGGTGCAGAATGCCGCGGCGAGACTCCTTATGGGGTCTTCGCTGCGAGATCACATTCATCCGGTACTATACCAGCTGCACTGGCTCCCGGTGGAGTACAGGATCAGGTTTAAGGTGCTGGTTTTAACCTTTAAAGCCCTATACGGCCTAGGACCCTCGTACCTACGGGACCGCCTCTCCTGGTATGCCCCACAGAGAAACCTACGGTCTGCAAATAATAACATCCTCAAGGTCCCAGGCCTCAGAGAGGTTAGGCTGGCCTCAACTAGAGCCAGGGCCTTCTCGGCTGCGGCTCCAATCTGGTGGAATGCTCTGTCACAAGAGACTAGGGCCCTGCGGGACTTGACATCTTTCCGCAGGGCCTGCAAGACAGAGTTGTTCCGCCAGGCCTTTGATCAGGGCGCAGCCTGACTCCCTCCTCTGGCAACCTGCACAGAACTTTGCTTAATTGGTTGCCATCAATTTGATTTAATTAATTTTTATAATGAAATATTTTTAGATTGTGTGATTATTTGATTTTTTGATTATTTGATTGTTGTTAGCCGCCCTGAGCCCGGCTTCGGCTGGGGAGGGCGGGATATAAATAAAATTTATTATTATTATTATTATTATTATTAAGGGCTCTTTGGAGCTTTGCTTGGCTTATAGGTTTGTTGCATAAGTCAATTTATCATTTTTCACTGCTGTATTGCTGGGTTACAATTTATAATTCTACCTCTAGCTTGCTGCATAGCTGCTTACATTATCAAAGGTTCTCTTCTGTTTATTATTGTCAGGGGTTCAGGAGCAGAGGCAAGGGCAAGGGAGGAAACAGAGAGCGAGGGAGAGGAGGCAGAAGAAAAGATGAGTGATGACGACGACCCGAGATCTCCGAGTCTTTCCAGTGAATCAGAAGATTCACAGAAAGGAGCACCAGTGGCCAGGGCAAGGGGGGAGCCTAGGGGGACACCCCAGGAAGATAGAGCCAGAGGGGACTCAGAGGGGAGCAGTTGGAAATCAGGACCAGCGTCACCGCCAGAGAGCAGGGAAGAGGAAGGGCGCCAGGGATCAAGCGCTGGCAGCTCACAACAGGGGGGAGGGCACGAGTCAGGAGTGGCCACACCTCGATCGGGGAGCGAAGAAACGGTCAGACGGAAGGTGGAAGGTTGGGCGCGCGCGCCAAGTTCAAATGCACAGGAAGGTGGCGCAGTAGGCAGCCCGGAAAGGGAGCCAGGTCCTAAAGCCCGCCGAAAGGAGGGAGAAGAGTCAGGGGGGTCAGCGTCAGCGTCAGAGGAATCTCGGAAGGAAGAGACCCCGGGGGGCAGAGGGACCCAGAGAAGAACAGTCAGGCGGAAAAGGTGGAGCAAGGCTAGGATATTAAGTTGGTGTACAAGGGGCGGAGACTCAGATGGAGCTTCGCCGATCTAACCATTAGACGTAGGGTTGCACGCAGCAGCTTGAGAATGGAAACTGTAACTCAATAAAGACTTTTCTTTAATGATCGCTGGCTAGCGTGATCCTCTGTGAGCTAGGATCTGGAAGCAACTCTGACAATTATAGACTCAGTATTCCTCTGAATACATTGCTTTGAGGTGTGGGCTGGTATTTTGGACAGCTATCCAGTGCAGATAATACTGAGCTACGGTGATATTGTTTGCAGCTAAATACAATTTGTTAGAGATTAGTTAGGCATCTTTGGGTCCTTTAAACTTACCAGTGCAGACAATACTGAACTACAGTGATATTGCTCGCAGCTCACGCATATAATCCAAGCTAGTTGGCGTTGATTTTACAGAACCAGGCTAATTAAGGGTATCAAACTATGTCTGCTCAAGAGAACCAGCAAAATGCTGCTATAACTGGGGTGGCACGAGGGAACCAGGAGGGGTCCCAGGCCTTCGTAGTGCCTAGTAACCCATAGGCTTTGGCACAGTTGTTGAATGCTTTTTAGACATTTTATAGGCAATATAGGCCTGCAGACCAGGTGGCAGCGGTACCTCTGGCGCTCACCCTAGAATGCATCCCGGATACGCCACCTAACGTTGTGGACCGCCCCGGCACCTCCGTGGCCACCGCGGCAGTGCTGAGAGCAGCCAATGATTCAACAGTGGGTCCGTGTCCGAGATGGGTCAGGGTAGCCTCCTGTGCCCTGCAACCCACAGGCCTAGTCAGTGTTTCCTCTGCTTTTGAAACCTTTACCAACAATTCAGGCCCATGGTCACTGCGGCCTCTTCCCAAATAGTGAGTACTGCCGTCCAGCAATGAGGAGCTCCCTTGCACTTTTGCCTCCTTATTTAGGGTTCCACATTCGGTTAGCAATCCATTTATGCATCCTCACACATAATTACAGTCTATGTGTCCCTGGGTTTCCAATGACAGATCCTCAGGAGGTAGGGCTCATGCTTACAATTTTAACCTTTCTGCCCCTCAGTATACCCCAGACTTTCCCAGTATGCTACAGCATTCACAACCTCAGCCTTTACCGTGGAAGGGGGCTCCGAAACATCATCGGAGGAAGAGACGCAGGGGCAACAGGAAGTGGCAGCGGCTGCAGAACAGCACCAGTCTCCAACAATGGGCAAGGGAGAAAGAAGTCTAAGTAAGAAGAAGCATTCAGCCAAGAAGAGCAAAAGAAGTAAGCCTTCTAATGCCGAGGACGATTCAGAAAAGCTTCCTGCTGCCCACCACCTGCTGGGTTCCGAGCGACCAGAATTACTGGATGGAGCATATGGGTCCCTATGTGGAAAAGGAAAGTTAGAAAATTTGAAGCTAAGCGAGTCCCTCACCATGAGGTTTGCTGGGAGAACAACACGGGTGTGTGCCAGGGGCCAAATTGTAAGTATGCACATGAATGTGAGAAGTGCCTTCATGTTTTAAAGGTAAACAGCCCTTTCCGGGCAGCGGGGGGAATTTCCACCAGGGGTCTTGAAAAGCTCACAGACCCGCCAAAAAGAACAGCCACTAATTGGTATGAATTTGGCCCTTGACTGTGATGTTCTCTTCTGTTAAGCTCTCACCTCTTAGAACCTTTCTTGATAAATACTCTAAAAGAGAGGCAGCAAAGTACCCTGGGAAAGAGTTTCTCTTATGGCTTCAAGATCCTCGTTTCATTACCCCCTAACTCAGGGAACCCGCCCCCCTCAAACCAAAGAATCAGTTTGGGAAATCCCAGCTATTGCAAAAAGAAATTAAAGAAATTTCTGGCCGGGAGGGTGGCCGGCCCCTTCAGGGAGCCACCTATAGCGGGTTTACTCATTTCACCTTTAGGCATTGTCCCCCCATAGACTCCAGGAGAGTATCCTATGATCCACAACCTACCCTACCCTAGAGGCGGCTCAGTCAATGATGCAATACCACAGAAGCCTTGTTCTGTGAAGTATGCCTCCTTGATCAGGCTATAAAGCGTATGCGCAGGTTCAGCAGGGGCTCTTGGCTAAGTGCGACATTGAGTCGACTTTCCGTCTCCTGCCAATTCACCCTGAGGAATTTCTATGGCTAGGTTTTAGATTTGAGGGGGTTTATTCCATAGACAAATCTATGCCGATAGGGTGCTCAGTAGCTCGTGCAGCCTTTGAGTCATTTAGTGCAATTTTGGACTGGGCTCTTCGCTTTAGAACTGGTTCTGAAGGGGTGACCCATTACCTCGATAACTCTCCCCCCCCCATCATTAGTAATAACCCTGATTGTGCTTCTCCTTTAGAGGCTTTCACCTCCCTGGCTGAGGAGCTTGGGGTACCTTTTGGTGGCGGACAAAATAGAGGGTCCAGTTTTGACCATAACCTATTTTGGGTATTGAATTGGACACAATTGCACAAACATCCCGCCTACCAAGGGAGAGGCTAGCATTAATTCTGCAACTTCTTCCCCTCAAGAAGATCACCCTTGGCCAGAGTCAATTCACGCTTCGGTCACCTCAACTTAGCATGCTGGGTAGTGTCCCCTGGCCGCCCCTTTTGTGGGCGATTGGCTAAGCTGTCAGCGGGACTGCGTGCTCCGCAAAACTGAGTGCGCCTCTCTAAAGTGGTCAAGTCAGACCTGAAGGTTGGGTTGAAGTTCCTGGAAAAGTACAGTGGCATTTGCGTGCTGACGAGTTCAGGAATCACCAGGTATGCTTCTGGACCGACAATCAAACGGTTGTCAGTGTCCTGTCAAAGCAATTATCGCACTCTCCTAGAGTGGCAGATCTGCCCCGGACCTTTGTCTTTTTGTGCTTAGAATTAAACATCTATTTCTCTACCAAATTTACCCCTAGGGTTAACAATGACATCACAGATGCTCAGGCGCAGCAAAGTGCCACAGCCATTCCGGGAGCACCTTTGGAGCCTTGGGAATGTGATGTCCTGAAGGGAGTATTAGCTTCAGGAGCCCCGTCCACGCTTAGATCTTTTAAAAAGGCTTGGTTGGACTTTATGGAGTTCCAAGGCAAATTTATAATAAATAAAAAATAATAATAATAAATAAATAATGAATGAATGAATGAATAAATAAATAAATGCTAGGCTTGAAGCTCTGCAATACTTGGTACATTGGAGGGTGCTGGGTCGTGCAGCAAAGACTCTTAAACATCCAGTAGGCGGCAATCTCCCTTTTTCTGTAAGGTTGTTTAATCCATAGACCCTGGTGTGGACTTATTAGTGTGAAGGGCACTGTAGGGCTGCTGTTCAGGGAAGTTTTGTAATGTGTGATATTTTAGTGTATTTCTGGTTTCTATGGAAGCCGTCCAGAGTTGCTGGGGAAACACATCCAGATGGGCGGGTTACAAATAATAAATTATTATTATTATTATTATTATTATTATTATTATTGTTGTTGTTGTTGTTGTCAGGGGTTCAGGAGCAGAGGCACAGGAAAGGGAGGAAATAGAGAGCGAGGGGGAGGAGTCCGAAGGAAATGTTAGCGATGACAGCGGTCCGAGGTCTCTGAGTCTTTCCAGCGAATCGGAAGATTCACAGAAAGGGGCTCCCATGGTCAGAGCAAGGGGGGTGCCTAGGGGGACACCCCAGGAAGAAGGGGCCAGAGGGGACTCAGAGAGCAGCAGTTGGAAATCAGGACCAGCGTCCACACCAGAGTGCAGTAGGGGGGAGGAGTCCCAGGCATCGGGATCAGGCGGCGCACTGCCAGTGGGAGGACATGAGTCAGGATTGGCCACGCCTCCATCGGGGAGCGAGGAAACGGTCGAGAGGAAGGTTGAAGGCTGGGCGCGCGCGCCAAGTTCAAATGTACAGGAGGGCGGCGCAGTTGGCAGCCCGGATAGGGAGCCAGGTCCCAAAGCCCGCCGAAAAGAGGGGGAGGAGTCAGGGGGGTCAACGTCAGCGTCAGAAGAATCCAGGAAGGAAGGGACCCCGGGGGGTAGCAGGACCCAGAGGAGAAAGGAGAGACGGAAGAGGTGGAGTAAGGCTAGAATCTTAAACTGGTGTACAGGGGGCGGAGACTCAGATGGAGCTTCGCCGATCTAACCCCTAGACGTAGAGCTGGGGCGCTGCGGCTTGAAAATGGAAACTGTACTTCAATAAAGACTTTTGTACATTACTGCCGGCTAGCGTTGGTCCTCTGTGAGCTGGGACCTGGAGCCAGCTCTGACAGTAAGCTCCATCCCAAAAAGTTTTGCACCAAAAACCTCGTAACGTGAGTGGACGCAGCGAGGGAAGAAGATTGGTGCTTCGCGAGCTCACAAAAGTCAGGCAAGATGACTACAGAACAGCAACTAGCAGCCCTGCAAGATGCAGTGACACAACTCAACGCGGAGGTACTCGCATCCAGGAAAAGGGAAGAGGAAGCGGCTGCCGCCTGCAGGGATCTCCAAGCCAGGTTGGAAGTGCTTGCTAAGCAGGGGCAACCGAGACCCAAATCAGAGGGGATTGGGCTGGGGAAAAGAGGAGGCAGCCTGGTATCTCATTTCGATGGGAATTTGCAGCAGTACCCTAACTTCCGAGCAGACGTGCTGTTTGCGCTGGAACTGCTGGATAAAGACTTTAGAGATGAGCAAGAGAAGGTGGGGTTTATCTTGTCCCATTTGCATGGGGAAGCTAAAGCGTGGCTGCGCAATCTGTGGAGAGATAAGGATCCGGCGCTCCAAAATGCGGATGCATTCATTAAAGCGATGGATTCGTGTTTTTTATCAAATATAGACATTGATATCGCCAGAAAAGACATACATGGGCTCAAACAAGGCAGAGCCAGTGTAAGGCAGTACCATTCCCGCTTTTTTGCATTAGTCCATGCGCTGGGATGGGAGAAGGATTCTGCCCCAGCCAGAGACCTTTTTTGGGAAGGCTTGAATGCAAATGTGAAAGATGAGATTGCAAGGGGGGAGAGACCAAAGAGCACTCAGGAGGTTGTCCGGCGGGCGCTGCAAATTGGGGTGCGTCTGGAAGAACGTCCATGGAACAGAGAAGAAGGACGTTGGGGACGTACGCCAGTGAGAGCACCTCCCCTCTTTCCCAAGGATGCAGCGCGTGCGCAATCCACACCTCCGCAGGGAGGGGGAGAGGAACCGATGGAAATTGGAGGCGCCAGGGCTCAGTCAGCAACCAGAGCCCTAACACCGGGAGCAGTCAAAGCGAAGCCTCCTAGAGGGAACAGGAAGTGCTACATCTGCGACAGTGCTCAGCACATGGCGAAAGAGTGTCCCCAGAGGCTCCACAAGCACACTGCAGCCTCAGCAACAGTAACAGACGCAACTCAGCAGAGAGAACCACAGCAGGGAAACGACAGAGTCTGGTTGGAGGAAGAGGCACTGGGGCCCAGCCAGACAAGTCAATGAAGCCGTCCCCAGAGATTTTGCAGCCCACAGACCCCCTCCCGCCCAAACCAGTGGTGCAGCTCACAGCATCGCTCCAACTACCCAATGGACTCACTATGGAAGTGCCGATTACCATTGACTCTGGTAGTAACGCAGACTTCATAGGACTGGATTTCATTCAAGAGCACAACATAGCACTCCTGCCAGCCACGCTGCCTCTGAAGGTTGTCACGGTGGATGGCAGGGAATTGCTGGGGGGGCAGGTGGTGCAGCAAACGCCTCCGATGGTGATGCAAATTGGGAATCACCGAGAAGTCATCAGCTTCAATGTCACCCAACTGTCGGACACGCCTATAGTTTTAGGCATGAGTTGGCTGCACAGGCACAGCCCAGCATTGGCGTGGTACCAGCGACAACTGACCTTCGGCTCCTCATACTGTGCGGAACATTGCATTCTGCCTAGCCCGGAAGGGGAAGAGGATGACCCGCAGCTACAATTAGGCACGCTGCAAGCAGTGCCACTCAAGTACGCAGCGTTTTTGGAGGTTTTCTGCGAGAAGGAAGCGGACAAGCTGCCTCCCCACAGGTCCTATGACTGCAAGATTGACCTCCTGCCAGGGGCGACGCTGCCAACCGGGAAACTGTATTCCATGTCTGAAGACGAGCTGCAGGAACTCAGGGAGTTCATAGACCTCAACTTGAAGCGCGGTTTCATCCAGGAGTCGAAGGCAGTGGGGGGCAGTCCTGTATTCTTTGTGAAGAAGAAGGACACGCCCCAAAAAAGGCTTGTGGTGGACTATAGAATTTTGAACTCGAAAACCAAGCCCACAGCCTTTCCCATGCCCAAGATAGATGACCTGCTCGCAACGGTGAGGAAAGGACGCGTTTTCACAAAGTTGGATCTGCGAGGGGCGTACAACCTGATTCGCATACGGGAGGGCGACGAATGGAAGACGGCCATGTTCACGCCCCTGGGCACCTATGAATACAGAGTTATGCCCTTTGGATTACAAAATGGCTCCCACTGTTTTCAAGCCTTCATGCATCACGTATTGGCGGGTCTCCTCTACAAGAAATGCGTCTGCTTCCTGGACGACATCCTGATATTTTCAGAATCAGAGGAGACCCACGAGGGAGACGTCAAGGAAGTTCTGCAGAGACTGCAGGAGCACAGGCTGTACGCCAAGCTGGAGAAGTGCCAGTTCGACATGAAGGAGGTAGATTTCCTGGGCTACAAGTTGTCGGACAAGGGGCTCGCCATGGACAGCGCCAAGGTTCGCTCAGTGTTGGACTGGAAGAGCCCGCGCAATCGGAAGGAGGTCCAGCGGTTTGTCGGTTTCGCCAACTTTTACCGCAAGTTCATCAAGGGGTTCGCGATGCAGACGGCGGCCATTACCGACACGCTCAGCTCCAAGAAGAAGAAGTTCATCTGGACGGAGCAAGCGGAGCAGTCCTTTCAGAAACTCAAGCGTCTCTTCTCGTCCGAAGAGCAGCTACTGCATGTGAATCCCAGCAGACCGATGAGGGTTGAAACGGACGCCTCAGACAGAGCCGTGGGAGCAGTACTGTTGCAGCAAGACCCGCATGGGGACTGGAGACCGTGTGCCTTCTACTCCAGGAAGCTCAGCAAGTCAGAGCAGAACTACGCCATCTGGGACAGGGAGTTGCTGGCCATTCATGCAGCATTCAAGGCGTGGCGGCACTTCCTCATTGGAGCCAAACACACAGTGCAGGTCCGCACGGACCATAAAAACCTGGAGTACTGGCGCACGGCAAGGTTCCTGAACCAGAGGCACATACGATGGGCGGAGTTCTTTGCGGATTTCGACTTCAGGATAGAGTACATCCCAGGCGACAACAACATCATGGCGGATGCACTGTCCAGAAAGCCGCAATACCTCGAGGAGGCGGCACCAGCAGCGGCCAAGCACATTTTCGCACCGAAAGCGTGGGCGTGCGCTTCAGCAACCGTGGACCTGGATGCTGTACGTCGAGCACTGCAGGAGGACCCCTTCGCACAAGCCAAGATGGAGGAGGTGCACAGGGGCACGGCGGAGGACGACGAGTTCCAGATACGCGACGGATTGCTCATCCGCAGAGGGGCCCTCTACGTACCGGGAGACGACCTCCGCGCGAAAGTACTGCAGCAGTTGCACGACGCACCCACCGCCGGGCACTTTGGCAAAGAGAAGACGGTAGAATTAGTAGCCAGAGATTTTTGGTGGCCCAAGATGCGGGGGGAAGTCGCGGATTACGTCTCGAGGTGCGACACCTGCCAAAGGGCCAAGTCAGTGCACAAACCGCTGGCGGGACTGCTCGAACCGCTGCAGACACCGCTCGAACCGTGGGAGAGGGTGGCCCTGGACTTTGTCACGGATCTACCCAGCTCGAGGGGCAAGACGGCAGTGCTAGTGGTGGTGGACATGTTCACCAAAATGGCCCACTTCATTCCGTGCGCGAAGGTGGCCACGGCGGAACAGACCGCCAAACTGTTCATAGACCACGTGTTCAGGGTTCACGGTCTGCCACGGTCTATCCTGTCCGACCGGGGGCGACAGTTCATCTCGAACTTCTGGCAGAAGCTGATGGGTTTCCTGAACGTCAAGATCAACCTAGCGTCGGCGAGACACCCGCAGACGAACGGACAAGCGGAGCGAGTCAACGCCATCATGCAGCAGTACCTGCGATGCTACGCAAATCAGCAGCCGGCAACATGGGTGGACTACCTGCCGCTTGCTGAGTTCGCCTACAACAACACGAAGCACGTGTCCACGGGGGTGACACCGTTCTTCGCCAACAACGGGAGGCATCCCAGAACCTTCCCGGGATTAGCGAGAGCGGGGGAGGGGGAGCCACAGGCAGCGGAAGCCTTAGCATCAGAGTTGCAGGAGGTTCACGAACAGCTTCGGAGGCAGTTAGAACTAGCAAAGCACGCATACAAACTGCAGGCCGACAAGCACAGAAGGGTTGGGGAAGACATACAGGTGGGAGACTGGGTTTGGTTAGCAGCCCAGGCAGTGCCGGCCAGATCGTTAGCGAAGAAGAAGCTAGGGCATAAGCAGCTAGGACCTTACCAAGTCGAGGCACAGGTCAATCCAGTGGCCTTCCGGTTGACACTGCCGGAGGGATCCAGAATGCACCCAGTTTTCCATAGATCAGTGCTCACGCCCTACAAAGCACCTCATAGATTTCAGGAGCCAGGCACGGCACCAGACCCGTTCAGGGAGACGCCCACAAGGGGGGGGGTCGCCAAGGCGGGAACCCGTCAACGAGGTCACAGAGATTTTAGACTCGAGATGGGGGGAAGAGGGAGTAGAATATCTTCTCGCCAGAGAAGGTACCCCGGCCAGCGCCAACAGTTGGGTGCCAGACTATGCCTTGGACGAACCTCTTCTCAAGGACGAGTTTCATGCCCTTTTCCCACACAGGCCCATGCCAGCCGAGTATTTCGACGACTGGCTTTTCACACCCACATTTTCAGCCAGCACATTCCAGGGGTTCACCTCGGCCGAGGAACCGGCACTAGAAACACGTTCCCCGGAGGGATCACCCTCGGGGTCTGCCTCAGACCGTTCCTATTGGTGGGACGATCGACCAGAGGAGCAGTGGCGCAGGAAGTGGCTGGGGGGTCCTTGGCAGGCAACGTCCCCGGAGGAGACCGGGGGAGAGACGGACATGGACGTGTTGGGGGAGGACCTTGGGTTCGAGCACGGCGGCAAAGAGATGGAAGCAGAGGAAATTGAGGTCGGCAAGAGCACGGAGGACGAGCCGGACTTATCGGGCTGGATGCACGCCACGGGGGACGAACTGTATCCGGCACTCACCCCCACAACGACGGAGCACCCAGTACCCACACCTGAAGGAGGGGAGGGGGGAAGGGGGGGCTTCGAGGGGGGGATGGATGTCAGGGGTTCAGGAGCAGAGGCACAGGAAAGGGAGGAAATAGAGAGCGAGGGGGAGGAGTCCGAAGGAAATGTTAGCGATGACAGCGGTCCGAGGTCTCTGAGTCTTTCCAGCGAATCGGAAGATTCACAGAAAGGGGCTCCCATGGTCAGAGCAAGGGGGTGCCTAGGGGGACACCCCAGGAAGAAGGGGCCAGAGGGGACTCAGAGAGCAGCAGTTGGAAATCAGGACCAGCGTCCACACCAGAGTGCAGTAGGGGGGAGGAGTCCCAGGCATCGGGATCAGGCGGCGCACTGCCAGTGGGAGGACATGAGTCAGGATTGGCCACGCCTCCATCGGGGAGCGAGGAAACGGTCGAGAGGAAGGTTGAAGGCTGGGCGCGCGCACCAAGTTCAAATGTACAGGAGGGCGGCGCAGTTGGCAGCCCGGATAGGGAGCCAGGTCCCAAAGCCCGCCGAAAAGAGGGGGAGGAGTCAGGGGGGTCAACGTCAGCGTCAGAAGAATCCAGGAAGGAAGGGACCCCGGGGGGTAGCAGGACCCAGAGGAGAAAGGAGAGACGGAAGAGGTGGAGTAAGGCTAGAATCTTAAACTGGTGTACAGGGGGCGGAGACTCAGATGGAGCTTCGCCGATCTAACCCCTAGACGTAGAGCTGGGGCGCTGCGGCTTGAAAATGGAAACTGTACTTCAATAAAGACTTTTGTACATTACTGCCGGCTAGCGTTGGTCCTCTGTGAGCTGGGACCTGGAGCCAGCTCTGACAGTTGTTGTTGTTGTTGTAGGGCTGGCGCAGGCTGCAGCCTCCTAAAAGTGATGGTAGAAGGCCCTTATGACATTCTATGCCAATTCCAAATTAAATAAATAATTAAATAAAATTAAAATAATAATAATAAAATAAAATAAGAAGTATCTGTTGGTCCGAGGACAAGGCCCGATTATTTTCAGCTGCATACTCCATTGCCTTTGGCGCTATGCGCATTGGCGAAGTGGTTTGTAAGGGCCAACCAGAATCCACTGCCCGGGGTTAGTTTGAGAGACCTGACCTTGTTCAGATCCAATTTAGTCCTGCATGACCAATGTTCCAAAACCGATCAGCAGTAAAGGACACTAAACATTTCATGTACGTGAGACCAACCGTCTCAGGTCTATTCCTTATACATTTGGATGGCTCCCGCCTTGCACGGCATCAGTCCACGCGCATTATGCGAAGGGAGATTGCTGCCTGCAGTTTATCCTCAGCTGAATTCGCGGCTAACTCCTTTAGGATTGGGGCCGCCACCACAGCACTGCATTTGGGACTCTCAGCTGAAAGGATGAAGGACTTGGGGGCAGTGGAAGTCTGATGCATTTAAGGGATATATTCGTAAGACCTTGTGATTGTTCACAGTATACTTGACCTGGCTTCGTTACCTTCTTTTGCTTTCAGGTGACGTTGTGGTGCACATTTGGATTATAGGCCCTGCACTGTCCACTGGGATAGAAACCATGCCATTAACGGGGACCCTAGGGTGCAGGAGCTATGAGGGCGTGCATCTGGATAATCGGACACAGCATTGTGCATTGGGCCAGGGTCCGCGCCATCAATTCCGGTCTCGGGCCGCACCTTAACTACATCAATATATCTTGGATCTATCGGAGGGGAAGGCGCTGGGCCGAAATGTGGCCCGCAATTAGGGCCAGAGCGGCAGCGGAGGGCCCCCAGATGCTTCAGTTATCCAATTAGGCGAAAAGGATTTAGCTTACAGAAAGGCAGCCGACTTGATGTGGCATATCTTTAGTGACTTTGAGGAACTGAAGGCCTCTTATCCAAACATCACCATTCTTTGGGCCTTGTTGATGGAAAGCAGGGTTTGGAGAGAGAGCAGGTGCCCGATAGCCATAAATAGGGCTAGGGAAAGCCTTGGATCGGGCGGTGGTGCGTAGAGTGGCAGCCCTGGGTGGGTGGGTCATTGACCACCCGGGCAACTGCGAGGCCCTCTACTGGCTTGATGGCGTGCATCTTTCGGATGCGGGAAATGATATTTGGCTTGATGGCTCGCATCTTTCAGATGCGGGAAATGACATGTGGCTTACTGATATAGCAAAGGGGGTAAGGGATTGGTTTCAGGCATGAGAGTATCGGCGGCGAGCGATTGCTCGTGTGGCGGTAGGCATTGGTAAGAAGGGGTTAAGAGGATTGGGGGGGGAGGAGGAACGCCATCACCTCCCCCCAGTGAGCGAAGGGTGGTCCGTTAAAGGACTCCGGGGGGCGTGGCCCTGTCCGAAGCCTATGGAGGTGTGGGCCAAAGGCACGCCCCCGAGCGGTGACCCGGGGGAGCTCCTAGTCGACGTGCCTCAGCGGGAGACTCCCCCGATATAGTGTTAACCCTTCCCCGTGTCTCCAGCAAATGGGCTGGAGCCGGATAGTCGTTAGGACCAATGCCTAAGCCAATGCCTCTCATTCCTGAATTCAATAAAGTTGTGGCCTAATTCGCCCATTTAACCTTAAACCATGGTGTCTCGTGTCTTTATTTATCCTGGTGGGGGGCGGGAACTCGCCACGCAAAGCCACTTCCGGCCTGCCCAGGAGGTGGGGTTGCGGGCTTCACGCCCACCCCCACGTGAGCGGGGGCTGGTTTCAGCCCCCGCGAGAGCAGTGGAATCCCGGCCGTGTCTGCCCTATTTAGGGCCGGCGCAGAGGGGGCTCACCCTCTTTTCGCCAGCTAGCCCCCACGTTTTCCTGCCCTCCCTCCCTTTAGGTAGGCTTTAGGTAGGTCTCTGACTTTGCTATGGACTTCGGTCTGTCGCCGCATGGGGCATGGTAGGAATTTTTCCCAATGGGCAATTTACAGCCATTTGGTTTTTCACCTACCTCGTAGCAACTCGTCACAACTCTTCGGCATTGGCGGTAGGCATTGGTAAGAAGGGGTTAAGAGGATGTGTGCGGGGGGAGGAACGCCATCACCTCCCCCCAGTGAGCGAAGGGTGGTCCGTTAAAGGACTCCGGGGGGCGTGGCCCTGTCCGAAGCCTATGGAGGTGTGGGCCAAAGGCACGCCCCCGAGCGGTGACCCGGGGGAGCTCCTAGTCGACGTGCCTCGGCGGGAGACTTCCCCGATATAGTGTTAACCGTTCCCCGTGTCTCCAGCAAATGGGCTGGAGCCGGATAGTCGTTAGGACCAATGCCTAAGCCAATGCCTCTCATTCCTGAATTCAATAAAGTTGTGGCCTAATTCGCCCATTTAACCTTAAACCATGGTGTCAGAGCTGCTTCCAGATCCTAGCTCACAGAGGATCACGCTAGCCAGCGATCATTAAATAAAAGTCTTTATTGAGTTACAGTTTCCATTCTCAAGCTGCTGCGTGCAACTCTACGTCTCATGGTTAGATCGGCGAAGCTCCATCTGAGTCTCCGCCCCTTGTACACCAACTTAATATCCTAGCCTTGCTCCACCTTTTCCGCCTGACTGTTCTTCTCTGGGTCCCTCTGCCCCCCGGGGTCTCTTCCTTCCGGGATTCCTCTGACGCTGACCCCCCTGACTCTTCTCCCTCCTTTCGGCGGGCTTTAGGACCTGGCTCCCTTTCCGGGCTGCCTACTGCGCCACCTTCCTGTGCATTTGAACTTGGCACGCGCGCCCAACCTTCCACCTTCCGTCTGACCGTTTCTTCGCTCCCCGATGGAGGTGTGGCCACTCCTGACTCGTGCCCTCCCCCCTGTTGTGAGCTGCCAGCGCTTGATCCCTGGCGCCCTTCCTCTTCCCTGCTCTCTGGCGGTGACGCTGGTCCTGATTTCCAACTGCTCCCCTCTGAGTCCCCTCTGGCTCTATCTTCCTGGGGTGTCCCCCTAGGCTCCCCCCTTGCCCTGGCCACTGGTGCTCCTTTCTGTGAATCTTCTGATTCACTGGAAAGACTCGGAGATCTCGGGTCGTCGTCATCACTCATCTTTTCTTCTGCCTCCTCTCCCTCGCTCTCTGTTTCCTCCCTTGCCCTTGCCTCTGCTCCTGAACCCCTGACATCCATCCCCCCCTCGAAGCCCCCTCTTCCCCCCTCCCCTCCTTCCGGTGCGGGATCTGGGTGCTGCCGTGTCAGGGGGACGAATGTCGGATACAGTTCGCTTCCCGTGGCGGGCCGCCATCCGAAGTCTTCCGGTTCTTCCTCCCTGCTCTCGTTGACGACGGTCACCTCCGCTTCCATCTCTGTGCCGCCGTGCTCGAAACCCGGGTCGTCCCCGAAAACGTCCATGTCCGTCTCTCCCTCGTTGCCTTCTGGAGACGTTGCTCGTCCTGGACCCTCCAGCCACCTTCTGCGGAACTGCTCCTCTGGTCGATCATCCCACCAATACGAGGGTTCTGAAGCAGATCCCGAGGGTGACCCCTCCGGGGAACGGGCGTCTCGTGTCGGTTCCTCGTCCGAGTCGAACCCCCGGAACGTGCTGGCTGAAAGCGTGGGCGTGAAAAGCCAGTCGTCGAAAAAGTCTGCTGGCATTGGCCTATGTGGGAAGAGGGCATGAAACTCTTCTTTGAGCAGAGGTTCGTCTAAAGCGTAGCCCGGCACCCAGCTGTTGGCACTGGCCGGGGTGCCCTCCTTGGCGAGAAGGTATTCTACCCCCTCTTCCCCCCATCTGGAGTCCAAAATCTCCGTGACTTCGTTGATGCGCTCCTCCTGTGCCACTCCCCCTTGCCCGGTTCTCTCTCGGAGCGGACCCGGTGCCGTTCCTGGTTCCTGAAACCTGTGAGGTGCCTTGTAGGGAGTGAGCACCGATCTGTGGAACACCGGATGCATTCTGGAACCCTCCGGAAGAGCCAGCCTGAAAGCCACCGGGTTGACCTGTTCGTCGACTTGGTAGGGCCCCAGTTGTTTATGCCCTAGTTTCTTCTTCGCCAACGACCTGGCCGGCACTGCGTGGGCTGCTAACCAGACCCAGTCTCCCACATGGATCTCTTCGCCAACCCTTCTGTGTTTGTCCGCTTGTACCTTGTATGCGTGTTTAGCCAGCTCCAGGTGCCGCCGCAGCTGATCGTGGACCTCCTGCAACTCCGACGCGAACGCATCTGCTGTCTGCGGCTCCCCCTCCCCCATTCTTTCCAGTCCCGGGAAGGTTCTAGGGTGCCTCCCGTTGTTGGCGAAGAACGGCGTGACCCCCGTGGACACGTGCTTCGTGTTGTTGTAGGCGAACTCGGCGAGAGGCAGGTAATCCACCCACGTCGCAGGCTGTTGATTCGCATAACATCTCAGGTACTGCTGCATGATGGCATTGACCCGCTCCGCTTGCCCGTTGGTCTGCGGGTGTCTAGCCGACGCCAGGTTGATCTTGACGTTCAGGAAGCCCATCAGCCTCTGCCAGAAGTTTGAGATGAACTGTCGCCCTCGGTCGGACAGAATAGACCGCGGCAGACCGTGAACCTTGAACACGTGGTCTATGAACAGTTTGGCGGTTTGTTCCGCCGTGGCCACCTTCGCCACCACCACCAGCACAGCCGTCTTGCCCCTCGAGCTGGGCAGATCCGTGACAAAGTCCAGGGCCACTCTCTCCCATGGCTCGAACGGAGTTTGCAGCGGTTCCAGCAGTCCGGCCGGCGGTCTGTGCACTGGTTTGGACCTCTGGCAGGTGTCACACCTCGCCACGTAGTCCGCGACTTCCCCTCTCATTCCGGGCCACCAGAAGTCTCTGGCTACTAATTCCACCGTCTTCTCCTTGCCAAAGTGCCCGGCAGTGGGCGCGTCGTGCAGCTGCTGCAGTACCTTGGCGCGAAGTTCGTCTCCCGGCACGTAGATGGCCCCTTTACGGATGAGCAAACCATCTCGCAGCTGGAACTCGTCGGTCGCTGCCGTGCCCCTGTGCACCTCTGCCATCTTTGCTTGCGCGAAGGAGTCATCCTGCAACGCTCGTCGCACCGCATCCAGGTCAACTGTCGCCGCCGCGCACGCCCACACTGTCGGTGCGAAGATGTGCATGGCGGCCGCTGGCGTTGCCTCCTCTAGATACTGCGGGTTACGGGAGAGAGCATCCGCCATGATGTTGGTGTCCCCCGGGACATACTCTATTCGGAAGTCGAAATTCGCAAAGAACTCAGCCCAACGTATCTGCCTCTGGTTCAGGAACTGTGCCGTGCGCCAGTGCTCTAGATTCTTGTGGTCCGTGCAGACCTGCACCGTGTGCTTGGCGCCGATCAGGAAGTGCCTCCACGCTTTGAACGCTGCATGAATGGCCAGCAACTCCCTGTCCCAGATGGTGTAGTTCTGTTCGGACTTGCTGAGCTTCCTGGAGTAAAACGCTCCCGGCCTCCAAACCCCCTGCGGGTCTTTCTGCAGCAGGACTGCTCCCACGGCTCTGTCCGAAGCGTCTGTCTCCACCCTCATCGGCCTGCTGGGGTTGACATGAAGCAGCTGCTCTTCCGACGCGAAGAGACGCTTGAGTGCCTGAAAGGACTGCTCCGCCTGCTCTGTCCAGATGAACTTCTTTTTCTTGGAGCTGAGCGTGTCCGTGATGGCCGCTGTCTGCATCGCAAAGCCTTTGATAAACTTGCGATAGAAGTTCGCGAAGCCGACAAACCGTTGGACCTCCTTCCGGTTGCGTGGGCTTTTCCAATCCAACACTGCTCGGACCTTGGCGCTGTCCATGGCGAGCCCTTTATCAGACAACTTGTAGCCCAGGAAATCCACCTCGGTCACGTCGAATTGGCACTTCTCCAGCTTGGCGTAAAGCCTATGTTGCTGTAGCCTGCTCAGCACTTCCTTGACGTGTCTGTCATGCTCCTGCTGCGATTCCGAAAAGATCAGGATGTCATCCAAGAAACAGACGCACGTCTTGTAGAGGAGCCCCGCCAACACGTGATGCATGAAAGCTTGAAAAACGTGGGAGCCATTTTGCAATCCAAAAGGCATAACTCTATATTCGTAGGTGCCCAGGGGCGTGAACATGGCTGTCTTCCACTCATCTCCCTCCCGCATGCGAATGAGGTTGTATGCCCCTCGCAGGTCCAACTTGGTGAACACTCTGCCCTTCCGTACCTTTGCGAGGAGGTCGTCGATTCGGGGCATGGGGAAGTCCGATGGCTTGGTCACACTGTTCAAGATGCGAAAGTCCACTACAAGTCTTTTTTGGGGCGTGTCCCGCTTCTTAACAAAGAATACCGGACTGCCCCCCGCTGCCTTGGACTCTCGGATGAAACCGCGCTCCAAATTATGATCTATGAACTCTTTGAGTTCCTGCAGTTCGTCCTCAGACATGGAATACAGCTTCCCTTTGGGCAGGGCCGCCCCCGGCAGCAGGTCAATTTTGCAGTCATATGGTCTGTGGGGGGGTAGCCTGTCTGCCTCCTTCTCGCAGAAAACCTCCAAAAATTCTGCGTACTTGTGGGGAACCGCTTGCAGCGTGCCTAGCTGCAGCTGTGACTCCTCTTCCCCTCCTTCCTGCCTGGGCACGATGCAGTGTTCAGCGCAAAAGGAAGAGCCGAAGGTCAGCTGCCTCTGGTACCAAGCCAGCGTCGGGCTGTGCTTGTCCAGCCAACTCATGCCCAATACAATGGGCGTGTCCGATAGTTGAGTGACATTGAAGCTGATGATTTCCCTGTGATTCCCAAGTCGCATCACCATTGGTGGCGTCTGCTTCACCACTTGCCCCCCTAGCAGCTCCCTGCCATCCACCGTGACAACCTGCAGGGGCAGCGTGGCAGGCAGCAACTGTATAGCGTGCCGGTCGACAAAGTCCTGCCCTATAAAGTCCGCATTGCTTCCGGAGTCAATGGTGATTGGCACGTCCATGGTGATTCCATTGGGCAGCTGGAGCGACGCGGTGAGCCTCACTACCGGTTTGGGCGGGAGGGGGTCCATGGGCTGTAAAATCTCTGGGGACTGCTTCACTGACACGTCTGGCTGGGCCCCAGTGCCTCTTCCTCCAACCAGACTCCGTCGTTTCCCTGCTGTGGTTGTCCTTGCTGCGTTGCTGCAGTTACCATTGCTGAGGCTGCAGTGTGCTTGTGGAGCCTCTGGGGACACTCTTTCGCCATATGCTGTGGATCATCGCAGATGTAACACTTCCTGTTCCCTCTAGGAGGCTTCGCTTTCACTGCTGCCGGTGCTAGGGCTCTGGCTGCTGACTGAGCCCTTGCACCTCCACCCTCCATAGGTTCCGCTCCTCCTCCTGGCGGAGGCGTGGATTGCGCACGCGCTGCTTCTCTGGGAAGGAAGGAGGAGCCCCTGGCTGGTTCGCGCCCTCCACGCCCTTCGTCCCTGCTCCACGGACGTCCTTCCAGCCGCACCCCCACCGCCAGCGCCCTCTGAACGATCTCCTGCGTGGTCCGGGGTCTCTCCCCCCTCGCAATTTCATCTTTAACCGAGCCGTGCAATCCCTCCCAAAACAGGTCTCTTACAGGAGCCGAATCTCTGTCCCATTCCAGGGCACTGACCAAAGCGAAAAAGCGGGCATGGTACTGCCTTACGCTGGCCCTCCCTTGCTTCAGTCCATGTATCTGCTGCCGAGCAAGATCCACGTCAATGCTTGATAAAAAGCACCCATCCATCGCTTTAATAAAGGCATCCGCATTTTGGAGCGCCGGATCCTTATCTCTCCACAAATTGCGCAGCCATGCTTTAGCATCTCCATGCAAATGGGACATGATGAATCCCACCTTCTCTTGCTCATCTCTAAAGTCTTTGTTCAGCAGTTGCAGTGCACACATTACATCTGCTCTAAAGTTGGGGTACTGTTGCAAATTCCCATCGAAGTGAGAGACCAGACCGCCTGTTCGTCTCCCCAACCCAATCCCCTCCGGTTTGGGTGTCAGTTGCCCTTGCTTCGTAAGCACTTCCAACCTGACCTGGAGATCCCTGTAGGCGGCAGCTGCGTCCTCCTCTCTCTTCCTGGATGCAAGAGCCTCGGCATTCAGTCGTGTCACTGCTTCTCTGAGTTCCACTATCTGCTGTTCGGCCGTCATGTTGTCTGCCATTCGTGAGCTCGCTAGTAGGCACCCGCTTTCTCTCCTCTCCGCGAGGACGTAGATGCCCACAATCTAGGGATGGAGCTTACTGTCAGAGCTGCTTCCAGATCCTAGCTCACAGAGGATCACGCTAGCCAGCAATCATTAAATAAAAGTCTTTATTGAGTTACAGTTTCCATTCTCAAGCTGCTGCGTGCAACTCTACGTCTCATGGTTAGATCGGCGAAGCTCCATCTGAGTCTCCGCCCCTTGTACACCAACTTAATATCCTAGCCTTGCTCCACCTTTTCCGCCTGACTGTTCTTCTCTGGGTCCCTCTGCCCCCCGGGGTCTCTTCCTTCCGGGATTCCTCTGACGCTGACCCCCCTGACTCTTCTCCCTCCTTTCGGCAGGCTTTAGGACCTGGCTCCCTTTCCGGGCTGCCTACTGCGCCACCTTCCTGTGCATTTGAACTTGGCACGCGCGCCCAACCTTCCACCTTCCGTCTGACCGTTTCTTCGCTCCCCGATGGAGGTGTGGCCACTCCTGACTCGTGCCCTCCCCCCTGTTGTGAGCTGCCAGCGCTTGATCCCTGGCGCCCTTCCTCTTCCCTGCTCTCTGGCGGTGACGCTGGTCCTGATTTCCAACTGCTCCCCTCTGAGTCCCCTCTGGCTCTATCTTCCTGGGGTGTCCCCCTAGGCTCCCCCCTTGCCCTGGCCACTGGTGCTCCTTTCTGTGAATCTTCTGATTCACTGGAAAGACTCGGAGATCTCGGGTCGTCGTCATCACTCATCTTTTCTTCTGCCTCCTCTCCCTCGCTCTCTGTTTCCTCCCTTGCCCTTGCCTCTGCTCCTGAACCCCTGACACATGGTGTCTCGTGTCTTTATTTATCCTGGTGGGGGGCAGGAAGTCGCCACGCAATCAAAGCTTATTTGTCTTCCTTCTACGCATATGGAAGCGAAAAGACAATGCTGTGTTATTTTGGTCTCAATACACACACTTTGAGATTTCTGGGTCAACGTGCATTAACACCAAAGAACACGACGAATTAAGCGAAATCAAAGATTCTTCGTTCTATGTAGCTGGAACCCAAAAGAACCTATTTAGCTTTGTTTAGGCTTATTACAATTCGCTTTGCTATTTGTGAGTGAATGAACACCGAAAGAACAATGCAAGCTTATTCGTCCTCTTTCTATTGAGATGGAACCAAAACACCTATGCTTGGTTTGGGCTGATAATAAACATGTCACTGCGATTTTTGGGTGAATGTGCATTCTAACCCCAAAAACACCTGTCAGGGGTTCAGGAGCAGAGGCACAGGAAAGGGAGGAAATAGAGAGCGAGGGGGAGGAGTCCGAAGGAAATGTTAGCGATGACAGCGGTCCGAGGTCTCTGAGTCTTTCCATCGAATCGGAAGATTCACAGAAAGGGGCTCCCATGGTCAGAGCAAGGGGGGTGCCTAGGGGGACACCCCAGGAAGAAGGGGCCAGAGGGGACTCAGAGAGCAGCAGTTGGAAATCAGGACCAGCGTCCACACCAGAGTGCAGTAGGGGGGAGGAGTCCCAGGCATCGGGATCAGGCGGCGCACTGCCAGTGGGAGGACATGAGTCAGGATTGGCCACGCCTCCATCGGGGAGCGAGGAAACGGTCGAGAGGAAGGTTGAAGGCTGGGCGCGCGCGCCAAGTTCAAATGTACAGGAGGGCGGCGCAGTTGGCAGCCCGGATAGGGAGCCAGGTCCCAAAGCCCGCCGAAAAGAGGGGGAGGAGTCAGGGGGGTCAACGTCAGCGTCAGAAGAATCCAGGAAGGAAGGGACCCCGGGGGGTAGCAGGACCCAGAGGAGAAAGGAGAGACGGAAGAGGTGGAGTAAGGCTAGAATCTTAAACTGGTGTACAGGGGGCGGAGACTCAGATGGAGCTTCGCCGATCTAACCCCTAGACGTAGAGCTGGGGCGCTGCGACTTGAAAATGGAAACTGTACTTCAATAAAGACTTTTGTACATTACTGCCGGCTAGCGTTGGTCCTCTGTGAGCTGGGACCTGGAGCCAGCTCTGACAGTAAGCTCCATCTCCAAAAGTTTTGCACCAAAAACCTCGTAACGTGAGTGGACGCAGCGAGGGAAGAAGATTGGTGCTTCGCGAGCTCACAAAAGTCAGGCAAGATGACTACAGAACAGCAACTAGCAGCCCTGCAAGATGCAGTGACACAACTCAACGCGGAGGTACTCGCATCCAGGAAAAGGGAAGAGGAAGCGGCTGCCGCCTGCAGGGATCTCCAAGCCAGGTTGGAAGTGCTTGCTAAGCAGGGGCAACCGAGACCCAAATCAGAGGGGATTGGGCTGGGGAAAAGAGGAGGCAGCCTGGTATCTCATTTCGATGGGAATTTGCAGCAGTACCCTAACTTCCGAGCAGACGTGCTGTTTGCGCTGGAACTGCTGGATAAAGACTTTAGAGATGAGCAAGAGAAGGTGGGGTTTATCTTGTCCCATTTGCATGGGGAAGCTAAAGCGTGGCTGCGCAATCTGTGGAGAGATAAGGATCCGGCGCTCCAAAATGCGGATGCATTCATTAAAGCGATGGATTCGTGTTTTTTATCAAATATAGACATTGATATCGCCAGAAAAGACATACATGGGCTCAAACAAGGCAGAGCCAGTGTAAGGCAGTACCATTCCCGCTTTTTTGCATTAGTCCATGCGCTGGGATGGGAGAAGGATTCTGCCCCAGCCAGAGACCTTTTTTGGGAAGGCTTGAATGCAAATGTGAAAGATGAGATTGCAAGGGGGGAGAGACCAAAGAGCACTCAGGAGGTTGTCCGGCGGGCGCTGCAAATTGGGGTGCGTCTGGAAGAACGTCCATGGAACAGAGAAGAAGGACGTTGGGGACGTACGCCAGTGAGAGCACCTCCCCTCTTTCCCAAGGATGCAGCGCGTGCGCAATCCACACCTCCGCAGGGAGGGGGAGAGGAACCGATGGAAATTGGAGGCGCCAGGGCTCAGTCAGCAACCAGAGCCCTAACACCGGGAGCAGTCAAAGCGAAGCCTCCTAGAGGGAACAGGAAGTGCTACATCTGCGACAGTGCTCAGCACATGGCGAAAGAGTGTCCCCAGAGGCTCCACAAGCACACTGCAGCCTCAGCAACAGTAACAGACGCAACTCAGCAGAGAGAACCACAGCAGGGAAACGACAGAGTCTGGTTGGAGGAAGAGGCACTGGGGCCCAGCCAGACAAGTCAATGAAGCCGTCCCCAGAGATTTTGCAGCCCACAGACCCCCTCCCGCCCAAACCAGTGGTGCAGCTCACAGCATCGCTCCAACTACCCAATGGACTCACTATGGAAGTGCCGATTACCATTGACTCTGGTAGTAACGCAGACTTCATAGGACTGGATTTCATTCAAGAGCACAACATAGCACTCCTGCCAGCCACGCTGCCTCTGAAGGTTGTCACGGTGGATGGCAGGGAATTGCTGGGGGGGCAGGTGGTGCAGCAAACGCCTCCGATGGTGATGCAAATTGGGAATCACCGAGAAGTCATCAGCTTCAATGTCACCCAACTGTCGGACACGCCTATAGTTTTAGGCATGAGTTGGCTGCACAGGCACAGCCCAGCATTGGCGTGGTACCAGCGACAACTGACCTTCGGCTCCTCATACTGTGCGGAACATTGCATTCTGCCTAGCCCGGAAGGGGAAGAGGATGACCCGCAGCTACAATTAGGCACGCTGCAAGCAGTGCCACTCAAGTACGCAGCGTTTTTGGAGGTTTTCTGCGAGAAGGAAGCGGACAAGCTGCCTCCCCACAGGTCCTATGACTGCAAGATTGACCTCCTGCCAGGGGCGACGCTGCCAACCGGGAAACTGTATTCCATGTCTGAAGACGAGCTGCAGGAACTCAGGGAGTTCATAGACCTCAACTTGAAGCGCGGTTTCATCCAGGAGTCGAAGGCAGTGGGGGGCAGTCCTGTATTCTTTGTGAAGAAGAAGGACACGCCCCAAAAAAGGCTTGTGGTGGACTATAGAATTTTGAACTCGAAAACCAGGCCCACAGCCTTTCCCATGCCCAAGATAGATGACCTGCTCGCAACGGTGAGGAAAGGACGCGTTTTCACAAAGTTGGATCTGCGAGGGGCGTACAACCTGATTCGCATACGGGAGGGCGACGAATGGAAGACGGCCATGTTCACGCCCCTGGGCACCTATGAATACAGAGTTATGCCCTTTGGATTACAAAATGGCTCCCACTGTTTTCAAGCCTTCATGCATCACGTATTGGCGGGTCTCCTCTACAAGAAATGCGTCTGCTTCCTGGACGACATCCTGATATTTTCAGAATCAGAGGAGACCCACGAGGGAGACGTCAAGGAAGTTCTGCAGAGACTGCAGGAGCACAGGCTGTACGCCAAGCTGGAGAAGTGCCAGTTCGACATGAAGGAGGTAGATTTCCTGGGCTACAAGTTGTCGGACAAGGGGCTCGCCATGGACAGCGCCAAGGTTCGCTCAGTGTTGGACTGGAAGAGCCCGCGCAATCGGAAGGAGGTCCAGCGGTTTGTCGGTTTCGCCAACTTTTACCGCAAGTTCATCAAGGGGTTCGCGATGCAGACGGCGGCCATTACCGACACGCTCAGCTCCAAGAAGAAGAAGTTCATCTGGACGGAGCAAGCGGAGCAGTCCTTTCAGAAACTCAAGCGTCTCTTCTCGTCCGAAGAGCAGCTACTGCATGTGAATCCCAGCAGACCGATGAGGGTTGAAACGGACGCCTCAGACAGAGCCGTGGGAGCAGTACTGTTGCAGCAAGACCCGCATGGGGACTGGAGACCGTGTGCCTTCTACTCCAGGAAGCTCAGCAAGTCAGAGCAGAACTACGCCATCTGGGACAGGGAGTTGCTGGCCATTCATGCAGCATTCAAGGCGTGGCGGCACTTCCTCATTGGAGCCAAACACACAGTGCAGGTCCGCACGGACCATAAAAACCTGGAGTACTGGCGCACGGCAAGGTTCCTGAACCAGAGGCACATACGATGGGCGGAGTTCTTTGCGGATTTCGACTTCAGGATAGAGTACATCCCAGGCGACAACAACATCATGGCGGATGCACTGTCCAGAAAGCCGCAATACCTCGAGGAGGCGGCACCAGCAGCGGCCAAGCACATTTTCGCACCGAAAGCGTGGGCGTGCGCTTCAGCAACCGTGGACCTGGATGCTGTACGTCGAGCACTGCAGGAGGACCCCTTCGCACAAGCCAAGATGGAGGAGGTGCACAGGGGCACGGCGGAGGACGACGAGTTCCAGATACGCGACGGATTGCTCATCCGCAGAGGGGCCCTCTACGTACCGGGAGACGACCTCCGCGCGAAAGTACTGCAGCAGTTGCACGACGCACCCACCGCCGGGCACTTTGGCAAAGAGAAGACGGTAGAATTAGTAGCCAGAGATTTTTGGTGGCCCAAGATGCGGGGGGAAGTCGCGGATTACGTCTCGAGGTGCGACACCTGCCAAAGGGCCAAGTCAGTGCACAAACCGCCGGCGGGACTGCTCGAACCGCTGCAGACACCGCTCGAACCGTGGGAGAGGGTGGCCCTGGACTTTGTCACGGATCTACCCAGCTCGAGGGGCAAGACGGCAGTGCTAGTGGTGGTGGACATGTTCACCAAAATGGCCCACTTCATTCCGTGCGCGAAGGTGGCCACGGCGGAACAGACCGCCAAACTGTTCATAGACCACGTGTTCAGGGTTCACGGTCTGCCACGGTCTATCCTGTCCGACCGGGGGCGACAGTTCATCTCGAACTTCTGGCAGAAGCTGATGGGTTTCCTGAACGTCAAGATCAACCTAGCGTCGGCGAGACACCCGCAGACGAACGGACAAGCGGAGCGAGTCAACGCCATCATGCAGCAGTACCTGCGATGCTACGCAAATCAGCAGCCGGCAACATGGGTGGACTACCTGCCGCTTGCTGAGTTCGCCTACAACAACACGAAGCACGTGTCCACGGGGGTGACACCGTTCTTCGCCAACAACGGGAGGCATCCCAGAACCTTCCCGGGATTAGCGAGAGCGGGGGAGGGGGAGCCACAGGCAGCGGAAGCCTTAGCATCAGAGTTGCAGGAGGTTCACGAACAGCTTCGGAGGCAGTTAGAACTAGCAAAGCACGCATACAAACTGCAGGCCGACAAGCACAGAAGGGTTGGGGAAGACATACAGGTGGGAGACTGGGTTTGGTTAGCAGCCCAGGCAGTGCCGGCCAGATCGTTAGCGAAGAAGAAGCTAGGGCATAAGCAGCTAGGACCTTACCAAGTCGAGGCACAGGTCAATCCAGTGGCCTTCCGGTTGACACTGCCGGAGGGATCCAGAATGCACCCAGTTTTCCATAGATCAGTGCTCACGCCCTACAAAGCACCTCATAGATTTCAGGAGCCAGGCACGGCACCAGACCCGTTCAGGGAGACGCCCACAAGGGGGGGGTCGCCAAGGCGGGAACCCGTCAACGAGGTCACAGAGATTTTAGACTCGAGATGGGGGGAAGAGGGAGTAGAATATCTTCTCGCCAGAGAAGGTACCCCGGCCAGCGCCAACAGTTGGGTGCCAGACTATGCCTTGGACGAACCTCTTCTCAAGGACGAGTTTCATGCCCTTTTCCCACACAGGCCCATGCCAGCCGAGTATTTCGACGACTGGCTTTTCACACCCACATTTTCAGCCAGCACATTCCAGGGGTTCACCTCGGCCGAGGAACCGGCACTAGAAACACGTTCCCCGGAGGGATCACCCTCGGGGTCTGCCTCAGACCGTTCCTATTGGTGGGACGATCGACCAGAGGAGCAGTGGCGCAGGAAGTGGCTGGGGGGTCCTTGGCAGGCAACGTCCCCGGAGGAGACCGGGGGAGAGACGGACATGGACGTGTTGGGGGAGGACCTTGGGTTCGAGCACGGCGGCAAAGAGATGGAAGCAGAGGAAATTGAGGTCGGCAAGAGCACGGAGGACGAGCCGGACTTATCCGGCTGGATGCACGCCACGGGGGACGAACTGTATCCGGCACTCACCCCCACAACGACGGAGCACCCAGTACCCACACCTGAAGGAGGGGAGGGGGGAAGGGGGGGCTTCGAGGGGGGGATGGATGTCAGGGGTTCAGGAGCAGAGGCACAGGAAAGGGAGGAAATAGAGAGCGAGGGGGAGGAGTCCGAAGGAAATGTTAGCGATGACAGCGGTCCGAGGTCTCTGAGTCTTTCCAGCGAATCGGAAGATTCACAGAAAGGGGCTCCCATGGTCAGAGCAAGGGGGGTGCCTAGGGGGACACCCCAGGAAGAAGGGGCCAGAGGGGACTCAGAGAGCAGCAGTTGGAAATCAGGACCAGCGTCCACACCAGAGTGCAGTAGGGGGGAGGAGTCCCAGGCATCGGGATCAGGCGGCGCACTGCCAGTGGGAGGACATGAGTCAGGATTGGCCACGCCTCCATCGGGGAGCGAGGAAACGGTCGAGAGGAAGGTTGAAGGCTGGGCGCGCGCACCAAGTTCAAATGTACAGGAGGGCGGCGCAGTTGGCAGCCCGGATAGGGAGCCAGGTCCCAAAGCCCGCCGAAAAGAGGGGGAGGAGTCAGGGGGGTCAACGTCAGCGTCAGAAGAATCCAGGAAGGAAGGGACCCCGGGGGGTAGCAGGACCCAGAGGAGAAAGGAGAGACGGAAGAGGTGGAGTAAGGCTAGAATCTTAAACTGGTGTACAGGGGGCGGAGACTCAGATGGAGCTTCGCCGATCTAACCCCTAGACGTAGAGCTGGGGCGCTGCGGCTTGAAAATGGAAACTGTACTTCAATAAAGACTTTTGTACATTACTGCCGGCTAGCGTTGGTCCTCTGTGAGCTGGGACCTGGAGCCAGCTCTGACAACACCAATTTGAAATAAGCCCAATCAGAGCTCTTTCATCTTCTTTTTATGTAGATGGAACCCAAAAGACCTTTTTGCCTTGGTTGGGGGTGATTCTGGTGCACACCCATAAAACCCCATGCGAATTGAAATAAGCACAATCAAAGCTTATTTGTCTTCTTTCTAGGCATAGGGAAGCGAAAAGACAATGTTGTGTTATTTTGGTCTCATTACACACACTTTGAGATTTCTGGGTCAATGTGCATTAACACCAAAGAACACGAAATAAGCAAAATCCAAGATTCTTCTTTCTATGTTGCTGCAACCCAAAACAACCTGTTTGGCTTTGTTTAGGCTTATTACACTTTGCTTTGCTATTTGTGGGGGAGTGAACACCGAAAGAACAATGCAAGCTTATTCGTCCTCTTTCTATTGAGATGGAACCAAAACACCTATGCTTGGTTTGGCTTGATAATAAACATGTCACTCTGCGATTTTTGGGTGACTGTGCATTCTAACCCCAAAAACACCAATTTGAAATAAGCCCAATCAAAGCTTTATCATCTTCTTTATATGTAGCTGGAACCCAAAAGACCTTTTTGCTTTGGTTGGGGGTGATTCTGGTGCACACCCATAAAACCCCATGCGAATTGAAATAAGCACAATCAAAGCTTATTTGTCTTCTTTCTACGCATATGGAAGCGAAAAGACAATGTTGTGTTATTTTGGTCTTGTAGCAGGAACCCCCCACCCCAATCATTCAGTTTGTACAAACTTCACACACTCACACACTACATATGCCACACTTCTGTTATAAATTCATAGAAAAATCAACCATACATCGGATTTGCACTGTTCCATTTTTATTTTACTCCATATGACAAGGACTATCAAAGGGGGGTGGCTTGGTTCTGGTCAGCCATAATCCCTTCACCATCCCAGCACATCCACAGGAGCCCTGCCCAGTTGCTATGCCAACCCTGATGGTCCTAGACAGAAGACCATCAAGATCACAAAGAACTTGCATATGGGAGTGGATTCAGCATGGACTGAAACAAAGGACAATGATCAGATCTTCCCTCTGGGGGCAGGAAACTGCCAACTCCCCTTTGTCTCCTGGAAGTGACTCATGGGCAGGGGAAAGGAGGAACCAGCCAGGTGACAGGACACTCAGGTTACCACCACAACTCCTCCCTCAACCCCTCCTTTCTGTAATGTATGCATGATGTCAACAGTTCAATAAAGGCCAAGCCTACAGGCTGCTGTTTTGCTCCAAGTTATCCTGGTTGGTGTCTTTGTTTTTGTCCAAGGGAGCCCTCGGATTTTTCCGGTAACAGTTTGGCGACCATGCTCAGGGACACTTGGTTCTCCGCGAAGGTGAGGAGGGAGATAGAGAGGATCAGGCGCCACTGGGCAACCTTAGCCCAGGAATCCTTCTTCCTCTCCCTGCCTCTTTGCGGGCGGTAATCAATCGTCACCAAAAGCTCAACCAGGGGAAGCAAAGGCAAGGTCAAGCCGGCTAAGGGGAAAGGATCCCGGGATCCACGAGGGACATCTACGAACGTGAGTATGGTTTGAAGAAAATCCATTGGGAGGGGGGTGGAAAGCAACGTCCCCACGACAGCTGGACCTTTTCTTCCTTCTATCTCTGGCGTTACCTCTCGGAGTCGTCCAGGAACGTCCTAAACTTTCTCTTTCTCTCCCCCTATTTCCCTTTCGGAGCTGGGCCGGGGAAATTGTGGAACTTTTGCTGCTTTCCGACGTTACCTCTCGGAGTTGTCCAGGAACATCCTAAAATCTCTCCTTTTCTCCCCCGTTTTCCCTTTCGGAGCGTGGCCGGGGAAAACGCGGTACTTTGCCATTTCTCTGACGTCCTCCCTCGGAGTCGTCCGGAGGCATCCCTACAAATCTCCCTCTCTCCTTCTCTCCCCCGTTTTTCTCTTTCGGAGTGTGGCCGGGGAAAAACGCGGTACTTTGCATTTCTCTGACGTCCTCCCTCGGAGTCGTCCGGAGGCGTCCATACAAATCTTTCCTACTCTCTCTCTCTCTCTCCCCTGCTTACGCAAATGAAGCTGCCCCTCCTGCTCGGCGACCCTTGTTGGGGATGACCCGGGTACGTGAGAACGCAAGGTCATTTGCTTCCTTTCTAAACTTTGTTTTTCTCGGACCTCGATCTGGCACTGCATTGCGCAGGCGTCCAGTAGGGAGCCCGAATTTAGTCTAAAGGCTAGGCAGGAGGCTGTCGTGGAGAGCAGAGCGGGAGGGTCACAAATTGGGGCCCCACACTAGGGTTAGTCTTGTAAACAGCGCTGAAGCAAAGGAATTCCGGATCCGTGGTTTGAGTTTCGGGCGAGGAGACCCGTGGTTTGAGTTTCGGGCAGGGAGACCCGTGGTTTGAGTTTCGGGCGAGGAGACCCGTGGTTTGCGTTTCGGGCGAGGAGACCCGTGGTTTGAGTTTCGGGTGAGGAGACCCGTGGTTTGAGTTTCGGGCAGGGAGACCCGTGATTTTTGTTTTAGGTTCATGTCTGAGATTTTCCTGAAAGTAATTTGTGACTTACAGATAGGTAGAAATTGGGTTAGTCAAGGATACTTCGAGTACTGAAAGGATATTTTTTTCCTTTTTTCCCTGCCCCTCTTTTCCTTTTCCATTGCCCCTTCTTCCCTTGTGTGTGTGTGTCCACTTTTTCTGTCTTTAGCGTACTGCAAAAGAATGGGGGCCCATGCTTCCAAGCATTCAGGCTGGACTCCTCCAGGTGATAAGGCTTCCGTGGAGCCTTTCCGCCCGAGGGAGGACTCTGATACCCCTCTTCAATTTGTTCTCTTAAACTGGAAAGAGTTGAGAGGGAGGAAGGGACTCTCAAAGTCCAAACTGAGGGACCTTTGCAACATCTCGTGGGTCGCTTTTACCCACCACCTGGAACCCAGGGCAGAGCGGCCACCTCAGGGATCCTTCAACAAAATCAGGGTGTGAACCCTTAGGGAGAGCTGAACACATCAAATTTGTGTTGTTAAACTATAACCTAAAGCTAGAACATGAAACCGTAAACTTAATGGTGCTCAGAAGGTAGTAGATATAATAACAGCCCAGCCTGAGAGCCCACGCATTAGAGATCTTAGTTTCTCTAAAAAATAAAAAATAAATTTTTTTTAAAAATGATAAGAGATGTACTCAAAGATTTAGAAATATTTCAAGGGTTTGTATTTACATTGGCCTCGGCATCCACAGACTGTTCTTAAATGCACATAGTTTTAAAATTGCAAGCTTGCTTCAAAAATTTTAAATCTAAGAAAGGCATGTTGGGCCTTATCAATCTTAAACAGGACAAAAAAAAAAGAAAAAAGGAAGAAGAATGAAGTGTGCAAATGTTTGTTATTTGAGAGAGGCTCCAAAGAGTCTTCCTCTGAGTAGCTTAAGTGAGGAGTATGATTTTAAGTTGATGGTAGATGATGTTTTGCTGCAACTTTTGAGTTTGTGAGTTCCAGTCTTTTTTGTTCCAGTATTTTGAAATGTGCTGTGAAGAAACTAATGTTTCTGCTGCAAAAGCCTAGTTGAGCCAACTGCTCTCTCAAGCTAAAATGCAGTGTATGTATTTCATTAAGCCTATGCCTATGAAAGTATGGTGTTCTTTCTGAGAAAAATTGTTATTAAATGTAGAGGTTTCCATGGCCAGCAAAAATTGTCTATCTGAGTCCAGTCCTGATATCAGTCTCTATAAGACTTCCTGGCCTCTTTTCTTAGAAAATGCCCCCCCTTGTTTCATTCTGTATCTTTCAGGTTTTCCCCCCTTCTTACTTCTGTGCCAGGTAAATTTACTCCCGAGTAAGCTTCCTTTAAAGGAAACTGCAAAGAGGGGGGAGCAATCTTTCCTAAGGTACCCTGCATCTCACTTTCCTATGTGTAGTTATTAAAAAAAATAATAATCTAAATTAGGCTTACTATTCCTCTGCAAGTTCAGGGGGGAAAAATTGTTCACTTTTGTATTCCCTTTAAATCAAATCTATGGCTGTTTTAACTATGCTTAATAAAAGATCCTCTCCCTATCTTAGAAAAACAAACAAACTGTTCACTTCAATCTTCCTTTAAATATCATTTCTATAGGAACTTGCATTCTTTAGTCTAAGGAAGCAAACTCACTCAAACTATCTCAAGATCTGCTAAAAGGGTTCTGTGTGAAGTTGGGTACTTTTATTTTCCTCTTCCTTAGTACATGATAGGAGCATAGATGTTTCCTTTCCCAGTTGTAAATCTGTACTTAAATGTGTATGTCTCTTTGGTAGTACAAATCTTTCTGGGAAATCTTGCTGTGAACCCTATATTTTGAAGGGTTGGACTAGATGACCCCAGGGTCCCTTTCAACTCTCCCAATTTGTGGCTGTGTGGAAGGACATGTGTCTGCAAGCATTGGAGGGTAATTCTTAAATTCTGGTGTGGTGATGGAGTTGAAATTCAGCCTAGCTTTGCTCTTTAGTTTTAAAAGGTGTGAGGTGAAGCCGTGATGTTTTTGAAGCACAACTGGTAATATCAAGCATTTGAGTGATTACAGTGTTTATCATTTTGTCTACTATTTAAAAATCAGACTTCAAAGTCAATTCAAAGTTTCAGCACATACAAATACATATGCGCCTTGACCAATCCTGTAAATAAAGGGCAGAAAAAAAAATTTTGACTGCAAATGGTAAGGCTGAAATGACTGTGAATGTTAAAAAAATCCTATGAATTCTGACTCTCTGGCCATTTTTCCCATATATAAGGGCGTGGCATTGTTCCGCGAATGGCCAGAGGGATATTAGCCCTTTCCTGTACATAAAGGAAGCAGTCCCTTTGCTTGGGCTGCAATTGCTAGTTTTGGTGAATACTTGAATCGCTGAGTTTCTCTTTTTTTGTTTTAAAATCTAACCCTATTTTTAAAATCTACTCCTTACCCTTCCGTTCCCTTATTCAAATGGTAATTTAGCCCAAAGATTCAACATTTTCAATAGTATAAAAGGTTTGCTGAGACATGAACTCTGCACATGCACAGAGGCTAGATCAGCTAAAAAAAGGGGGGGAGGAAAGAGAGAGAGAGAGAGAGAGAGAGGAAGGGGGGAACTGTAAGGGGGGAGAGCAGGTTTCGAGAGCTTGGGCTGCAGGGAGAAACTTATCCAAATTTCCTTATGTAAAACTTGGAACCATTGAGGGAAATCACCCTTAATGTGTCCTTTGCTCCAGGGGCTACGTAAGACAAAAGTGTATCTGAAGAAGTGTGCTTGCACACGAAAGCTCATACCAAGAACTAACTTAGTTGGTCTTAAAGGTGCTACTGGAAGGATTTTTTTTTAGTAAGACAAAAGGGTTGAATACTAGCCCATCAAAAGTCAAGAAGTTTCCAGGTTTCAAATCTTAACATGCCAAATTCTTTTCACAGGTAAATATCAAAGCGCTCCCACTGTGAGTTCCACTCTTGACTAGTTCTCCCACCCCCAATGGGATTTAACTTTTATAACAGGCTTTGTGTGCATTATAGGAACAGCATTCCTGACAGAGATTTTCAAAGGAAATAAAAAATGTCCCTTTAAAACAGGATACGTGAACTCGGACCCACATAAGCAAAATGTTTAATAACTTGCCAATTGTGTTCAAATTAACAAAGGTTTTGTCCCTCCGTTTCTTCCACAGCCAAACTAAGTGAAGGAAAGCAAACAAACTTGGCAGATAATAACAGTAATTATACGGAAATGTGATAATAATATTGGAATGAATGAAATGCTTAATCCGCTAAGATTTTTATTATTTGCAGCTTCCAACGGAAACTGAAGGACATCCTTTTTGCCTTTTGCCCCTTCTCTTTTCTAACTCTGTCTTTTAAGTCCTCAAAACCCTGCCCCTTACAGGTTATCACTTCTACAAATGTGTTACTACAGATCCAATGAAAAGCTTCGCCACCACAAGACCTGCAACAACAACAGACACCAAAGTTTCAAAGTGCCCACAGCTATCTCTTTCAAAGGATATAGATTGCCGGGGGAGTGGGCCTGACAAAGGGGGGTGGAGTTGAATTGCAAGGACATCTTCTCACTTTTGAACCTCAAGACTGTGCTCCAGGATTCAAAAGATACATACATAAAATATCCCAATTGTCTCAAGATATGTAACTGATATTTAATTAGTTTGTTTTGTATTATGAGTTATTACGTAGGAATGTTGAAATGTGTCTGACAGTGTGTTATTTTCACAAATCGGGGGCTATTTTGTGTGTAATTGTTTTTATGTTTAATGTCTTATTCCTTACACCCCAGTGGAGGATTCTCATACATTTTATGCGTTCTAATAGGTCAGGCTATTGTGTAGTCAAATGTTTAGAATTAGATAAATTTATAACCACATTTCGTTGTTTCACCTGGCACTCTGCCAACTTCCCTACCCATTTAAAATGTGCTAAAACTCGCTTTACCAAGGAGAAGCTTCAGGAAGGTGTATATGCTTTGGTTTAGCAGGAATAATCCCTTATAGAGTTAAATTGACTTATTTGGATGGTTCTGTTTTAACAGAAAAGTTGAGAACCATGGGGCAAGAAAAATTCAAATTGGACTCAGTTTGAATTGGGCAAGTGTATCCAGGCTGCAATTAGCTTTTTGGTCCTTAAAGTGCAAGTGAGCAACTTCCCATGACTGCAAGACCAGAGCCTATAATAATAAAATCCCATAGAATGGCCAAGGCAAAGACATTTCTCTCATGACGTGTCCTAAACCTGTGCCAGCTGTGGTGAGTGCCAGGCAACATGGTTAATATGAAAGCCCTAAGTGGATTCACCAGGGATTGCCACTACTGTGACACCATGCCAATGTGAGACCACAGAAGAGCTACCTTGACACCCGAGAACACAAAAATGGCAGGGGACAAAACAAACTGCATTTTTCAGTGGACCTTCCTGCTAAATGTAAAGCATAGACCACTATTGAGAAAATATTTCTTCCAAGGTGCTAGAATACCACAAGTAACTGAGCAACAAAATATTAATTTTACGTGATATCCTATGTCTAACTATGTGCACTGTTACACTGTTATATTTCTATGCAAATATCCTTAAGAAGCGTGACATCCAAGTCCCTTTCAGGTTCACATGGACACACGCATCTGGGACGGAGAATAGCAGGTTAATATTTACCACCTTAAATTGTGCGGAGAAAAGGATTGCAAAGTAGCCACCTTTGCAATCTTATCTCCGAAGGGGGGAACTGTAGCAGGAACCCCCCAACCCAATCATTCAGTTTGTACAAACTTCACACACTCACACACTACATATGCCACACTTCTGTTATAAATTCATAGAAAAATCAACCATACATCGGATTTGCACTGTTCCATTTTTATTTTACTCCATATGACAAGGACTATCAAAGGGGGGTGGCTTGGTTCTGGTCAGCCATAATCCCTTCACCATCCCAGCACATCCACAGGAGCCCTGCCCAGTTGCTATGCCAACCCTGATGGTCCTAGACAGAAGACCATCAAGATCACAAAGAACTTGCATATGGGAGTGGATTCAGCATGGACTGAAACAAAGGACAATGATCAGATCTTCCCTCTGGGGGCAGGAAACTGCCAACTCCCCTTTGTCTCCTGGAAGTGACTCATGGGCAGGGGAAAGGAGGAACCAGCCAGGTGACAGGACACTCAGGTTACCACCACAACTCCTCCCTCAACCCCTCCTTTCTGTAATGTATGCATGATGTCAACTCCTCCTTTCTGTAATGTATGCATGATGTTTCTGGGGGTGGGTTTGACCTAGAGGATGGGAATTTCAAAGTTTTTATAAGGTCTTACACACCATCTTTCTGGGTCTTTCCTCTCTTCCTGCAAGTGAGGGGAACACCCTGTTGCAACAGTTCAATAAAGGCCAAGCCTACAGGCTGCTGTTTTGCTCCAAGTTATCCTAGTTGGTGTCTTTGTTTTTGTCCAAGGGAGCCCTCGGATTTTTCCGGTAACAGTTTGGCGACCATGCTCAGGGAAACTTGGTTCTCCTGCGAAGGTGAGGAGGGAGATAGAGAGGATCAGGCGCCACTGGGCAACCTTAGCCCAGGAAGCAAGGCAGGAAAGCTCCAGGCAACGCAGATAAGATCTCTGACAAACAGGAACAGCTGATATGCGGGAAACAAACGTGGGGGCTAGCTGGCAAAAAGAGGGTGAGCCCCCTCTGCGCCGGCCCTAAATAGGGCAGACACGGCCGTGATTCCCCTGCTCTCGCGGGGGCTGAAACCAGCCCCCGCTCACGTGGGGGGGTGGGCGTGAAGCCCGCAACCCCACCTCCTGGGCAGGCCGGAAGTGGCTTTGTGCTTATTTCAATTCGCATGGGGTTTTATGGGTGTGCACCAGAATCACCCCCAACGAAAGCAAAAAGGTCTTTTGGGTTCCAGCTACATAAAAAGAAGATGATAAAGCTCTGATTGGGCTTATTTCAAATTGGTGTTGTCAGGGCTGCCTCAAGTCTCAGCTCACAAAAGACCAACGCCTATCTTTTCTTATATACAAAAGTGTTTATTGCAGTTCATTGTTTGCTTCAGATCCGAGGCGCGCAGCCCTACGTCTGCTAGGCTTAGACCGCTGAAGTCCCCTCTGAATCCGTCCCTCCCTTGCACCAGTTTAAGAGGCTTGCGCTGCTCCACCTCTTTCTCTCTTTCCTTTTCCGCACGGTCTTTCTGCCCGCTGGGGTTTCGCCCCTCCTGGATTCCTCTGACGCGGAATCAGACTGCTCTTGCCCCCTCCTGCGGGCTTTGGGACCTGGCCCCTCCTCCGGGCTCCCTGTACTTCCGCGCGCCTCTACATTTGAACTTGGCGCGCGCGCCCAGCCTCTAACCTTCCTTTTGACAGCTACACTACTCCCTTCACTACTCCCCTCCCCTTCCGGGAGGGTGGCTTGCTCCGACCTCCCTCCTTTCTCTGCTGCCGGAGCCGCTTCCCCTGATACACTGAAACCTCCACCCCCTTCGCTGCACTCTGGCGGGGAGGCTGGTCCTGACGCCCAGCTGCCACTTTGGGAATCCCCGCTGGCCCCCTGCTCCTGACACGTCCCCCCTGGGGCTCCCCTGGCCTTGACTACCGGCGCCCCCTTCTGGGAATCCTCTGATTCGCTGGAAAGACTCATGGAATCTCTTGAGTCATTGTCATCCTCTTCCTCGCTGTCCTGGGATTCATCCCCATCGCTCTCCATCTCCTGCCTACCCTGTGCCTCTGTCCCTGAACCCCTGACATCCATCCCCCCCTCGAAGCCCCCCCTTCCCCCCTCCCGCTGCTCGGGCGCAGGTTCCGGGAGCTCCGTTGTAGCGGGGGTAGATGCTGGATACAGTTCGTCGACGTCGATCTCCTCTGCTTCCAGTTCAGTGTATGAGTGCTCGAAACCGGGGTCCTCCCCCAACACATCCAAACCCTTCCCTCCCCCTGTTACTTCAGGCGATGCTGCTTGCCAAGGTCCCCTTCGCCACCCCACTTCTGGTTGATCGTCCCACCAATAAGAGCGGTCCGTGTCCACCCCCGAGCACGATCCCCTTGGAGGGCTCGATTCCGGCGTGGTCTCCTCTGCGGAGGAGAACCCCCGGAAGGTGCTGCCTGAAAGTGTGGGCGTAAAAAGCCAGTCGTCAAAATACTCCTCTGGCATGGGCCTGTGTGGGAAGAGTGCATGGAACTCGTCTTTAAGAAGAGGTTCCTCCAGAGCATAATCTGGCACCCAACTGTTGGCGCTGGCCGGGGTACCTTCCCTGGCGAGGAGGTATTCCACTCCCTCCTCCCCCCATCTCGAGTCCAGAATTTCCGTGACCTCGTTGAGTGTCGGGGTCCTCGGTGACTTCCCCCCCCCTGGTGACTCTCTACGTGGGTCTGGTGCCGTCCCTGGCTCCTGAAATCTGTGTGGGGCCTTGTAGGGTGTAAGCACCGACCTATGAAAGACCGGGTGCATTCGGGAACCTTCTGGGAGGGTCAACCGAAAAGCTACGGGATTGATCCTGCCCTCAACTTGGTATGGCCCTAGCTGTTTGTGTCCTAGCTTCTTCTTAGCTAACGACTTGGCCGGCACCGCCTGGGCTGCTAACCATACCCAGTCCCCCACCTGGATGTCTTCTCCTGCCCTCCTGTGCCTGTCTGCCTGCACTTTGTAGGCGTGTTTAGCTAGTTCCAAGTGCCGTCGTAGCTCCTCGTGGATCGCCTGCAATTCTGCTGCTAAATGCTCAGCTCCCTGCGACTCCCCCAGCGTCGTTGTCTCCAACGCCGGGAAGGTTCTGGGATGTCGCCCATTGTTGGCGAAGAACGGTGTCACCCCCGTTGACGCGTGCTTCGTGTTGTTGTAGGCAAACTCGGCCATCGGTAAGTAGTCCACCCAAGTTGCAGGCTTTTGATTGGCGTAACATCGCAGGTACTGCTGCATGATGGCGTTGACCCTCTCCGCTTGGCCGTTGGTTTGCGGGTGTCTCGCCGACGCTAAGTTGATCTTGACATTCAGGATGCCCAGGAGCTTCTGCCAGAAACTGGAAATGAATTGGCGACCCCGGTCGGACAGGATGGACTGCGGTAAGCCGTGCACCCGGAACACGTGGTCTATGAACAGCTTGGCGGTCTGTTCCGCTGTTGCCACCTTGGCGCAAGGAATGAAGTGCGCCATCTTGGTGAACAGATCTACAACCACAAGCACCGCCGTCTTGCCCCGCGAACTGGGCAGATCAGTAACAAAGTCCAGCGCCACCCTTTCCCACGGCTGTAGCGGCGTCTCCAGCAGTTCCAGCAATCCCGCTGGCTTCTTGTGCACTGGCTTGGACCTCTGACAAGTGTCACACCTGGCGACGTAATCCGCGACCTCTCCCCGCATCTGGGGCCACCAAAAGTCCCTGGCTACTAAGTCCGCCGTCTTTTCTTTGCCGAAGTGACCCGCGCTGGGTGCGTCGTGTAACTGCTGTAAAACCTTCGCGCGGAGATCGTCTCCCGGCACGTAGAGAGCACCTTTGCGGGTCAGCAGGCCGTCGCGTATCTGGAAGTCGCCGTCCTTTGCCGTCCCTCTTCGCACCTCCTCCATCTTGGATTGTGCAAACGGATCCGTCTGTAGCGCGCGTCGTACCGCGTCCAGGTCCACGGCGGCGGAAGCGCACGCCCACGCTTGCGGTGCGAAAATGTGCCTGGCTGCCACTGGTGCCACTTCCTCGAGGTACTGCGGTTTCCTGGAGAGCGCATCCGCTATGACGTTGTTGTCTCCCGGGATATACTCTATCCGGAAATCGAAATCCGCAAAGAACTCCGCCCATCTCATGTGCCTCTGGCTCTGGAGCTTCGCCGTGCGCCAATACTCTAGGTTCTTGTGGTCCGTGCGGACCTGCACGGTGTGCTTGGCTCCGATGAGGAAGTGCCGCCACGCCTTGAAAGCCGCGTGGATGGCCAACAACTCCCTGTCCCAGATGGTGTAGTTCTGTTCCGACTTGCTGAGCTTCCGGGAATAGAAAGCGCAGGGCCTCCAGTTCCCTTGCGGATCTTCCTGCAAGAGGACGGCCCCCACTGCTCTGTCAGATGCATCAGTCTCAACCCGCATGGGCCTGCCGGGATTCACGTGTAGCAGCTGGTCTTCGGACGCGAAGAGACTCTTAAGTCTCCTGAAGGACTGCTCCGCCTGGTCCGTCCAGGTGAACTTTTTCTTCTTGGAACTGAGGGTATCCGTGATAGCTGCCGTCTCTTTCGCGAAACCCCTGATGAACTTGCGGTAAAAGTTGGCGAAACCGACGAACCTCTGGACCTCCTTCCGATTGCGCGGGCTATTCTAGTCCAACACCGCGCGGACTTTGGCGCTGTCCATGGCTAGTCCCTCGTCGGACAGCCGGTAGCCCAGGAAATCCACCTCCGTCACGTCGAACTGGCACTTCTCCAGTTTGGCGTAGAGTCTGTGCTCCCGTAGCCTCTGCAGGACCTCCTTTACGTCTCTCTCGTGAGTCTCCTGCGATTCTGAGAAGATCAGAATGTCGTCGAGGAAGCATACGCACTTCTTGTAGAGGAGTCCTGCTAGCACGTGGTGCATGAATGCTTGGAAACAGTGGGAGCCATTTTGGAGACCAAACGGTATAACTCTGTATTCATAGGTGCCCAGCGGCGTGAACATGGCCGTCTTCCACTCATCACCTTCCCTCATGCGTATTAGATTGTATGCTCCGCGTAGATCCAACTTGGTGAAGATCCTCCCCTTCCTCACCGTCGCGAGCAGGTCGTCAATCTTGGGCATGGGGAAGGCCTTGGGCTTTGTCATCGAGTTGATGGCCCTATAGTCCACAATGAGCCTTTTTTGGGGCGTGTCCTTCTTCTTCACGAAAAAAACAGGACTGCCCCCCACGGCCTTGGATTCTCGGATGAATCCCCGCTTCAAATTGTGATCTATGAACTCCCGGAGTTCCTGCATCTCATCTTCAGACATGGAATACAGCTTCGCAGTCGGCAGCGTCGCCCCTGGTAAGAGGTCAATTGCACAGTCGTAGGGCCGGTGGGGTGGTAATTGGTCAGCTTCCTTTTCGCAGAAGACCTCCAAAAACCCCTTGTACTTGTGGGGCACTGCCTGCACCATGCCTAGAAGCAACTGTTGACCTTCCTCCTGGCCCTCCTCCTCCTGGCCGGTCTGGATGCAATGTTGTGCGCAGTAGGACGAGCCAAAGGTGAGCTGCCGCTGGTACCACGCTAATGATGGGCTGTGTCTATCCAGCCAACTCATGCCTAACACTATAGGCGTGTCTGACAGTTGGGTGACATTGAAACTGATGACCTCGCAATGATTCCCAATTTTCAGCAGCATGGGTGGCGTCTGTTGTACCACTTGCCCACCCAGCAACTTTCTGCCATCTACCGTGACGACGTTCAGAGGCAGCGTGGCTGGTAGTAGCGCTATGCGATGCTGCTTGATGAACTGCATCCCCACGAAGTCTGCGTTGCTCCCTGAGTCAATCGTAATGGGGACTTCCAGGGTGAGTCCATTAGGTAGCTGGAGAGTAGCAGTGAGCTGCACCACTGGCTTGGGTGGTAAGGGGTCTGTAGGCTGCAAAAGCGCTGGGGACTGCTTCACTGACTTGCCTGGCGGAGCCCCAGCATTTCTGCTTCCAGCCAGGCATTCTCGTTTCCCTGAAACTGTTCTCCTTGGAACGCTTCCCCTGTTACTGTTGCTAAGGCTGCAGTGTGCTTCTGACGCCTCTGGGGACACTCTTTAGCCATGTGCTGTGCACTGTCACAGATGTAACACTTCCTGGTCCCTCTAGGAGGCTTCGCCTTGACTGCTCCGGACGCTGAGGCTCCGGCAGCTGACTGAGCCTTTGCACGACCCAGCTCCATTGGTTCCTCCCCTCCCTTCAGCATTGGCGAGGGATTTGTACGTCCCAGGTCCCTGGGAAGAAGAAAAGGAGGCGCTCTAGCTGGTGGGCGGACGTGACGCCCCTCCTCACTGTGCCAAGGGCGTTCTTCGTGGCGCACCCCTATCGTGAGTGCCCTCTGCACGACGTCTGCTAGGGTTTGAGGTCTGTCTCCCCTAGCCAGCTCATCTTTTACTGAGCCATGAAGCCCCTCCCAGAACAAGTCTCTCACTGCCAGGGAGTCCTTTTCCCAGCCCAGCACATTCAGCAATGCAAAAAAGTGAGAATGGTACTGACGCACTGTAGCCTTGCCCTGCCGCAATCCATGCATCTCCTGGTGCGCCACATCAACGTCAACGGTAGATTGGAAGCAAGCGTCCATGGCTTTGATAAATTCGTCAGAGTCCCTGTGGGCAAGACCATCTTCGCGCCACAAATTGCGTAACCAGGTTCTAGCTTCCCCATGCAAATGGGACACAATAAAGCCTACTTTCTCCTCCTCATCTTTGAAGTCTTTTCGAAGCAAATGCAGCGCGTATAGGACGTCTGCTCTGAAATTGGGATAATGCTTCAGGTTCCCATCGAAGTGGGCTACTAAATTGCCCCCCCTCCGTCCGAGACCGATTCCCTCTGATCTGGACCCCGGGAACCCCTGTTTGCACGCCTGATCCCACCTGGCTTGCAGATCCTGGCATCGCGCTTCTGCTTCGGCAACTGTCTTCTGAGAGACCCGTACTGCAACGGAGAGTTCAGCGACTGCGTTTTGCAGGGTCGTTATCTGCTCCTCAGTAGTCATGTCTGCCAAACTTCGTGAGCTTTGCAAAAAAAAAAAAAAAAATTTGCAGTTTTTGAGAGGGGACTTACTGTCAGGGCTGCCTCAAGTCTCAGCTCACAAAAGACCAAAGCCTATCTCTTCTTATATACAAAAGTGTTTATTGCAGTTCATTGTTTGCTTCACATCCGAGGCGCGCAGCCCTACGTCTGCTAGGCTTAGACCGCTGAAGTCCCCTCTGAATCCGTCCCTCCCCGGCACCAGTTTAAGAGGCTTGCGCTGCTCCACCTCTTTCTCTCTTTCCTTTTCCGCAGGGTCTTTCTGCCCGCTGGGGTTTCGCCCCTCCTGGATTCCTCTGACGCGGAATCAGACTGCTCTTGCCCCCTCCTGCGGGCTTTGGGACCTGGCCCCTCCTCCGGGCTCCCTGTACTTCCGCGCGCCTCTACATTTGAACTTGGCGCGCGCGCCCAACCTCTAACCTTCCTTTTGACAGCTACACTACTCCCTTCACTACTCCCCTCCCCTTCCGGGAGGGTGGCTTGCTCCGACCTCCCTCCTTTCTCTGCTGCCGGAGCCGCTTCCCCTGATACACTGAAACCTCCACCCCCTTCGCTGCACTCTGGCGGGGAGGCTGGTCCTGACGCCCAGCTGCCACTTTGGGATCCCCCGCTGGCCCCCTGCTCCTGACACGTCCCCCCTGGGGCTCCCCTGGCCTTGACCACCGGCGCCCCCTTCTGGGAATCCTCTGATTCGCTGGAAAGACTCATGGAATCTCTTGAGTCATTGTCATCCTCTTCCTCGCTGTCCTGGGATTCATCCCCATCGCTCTCCATCTCCTGCCTACCCTGTGCCTCTGTCCCTGAACCCCTGACATCCATCCCCCCCTCGAAGCCCCCCCTTCCCCCCTCCCGCTGCTCGGGCGCAGGTTCCGGGGGCTCCGTTGTAGCGGGGGTAGATGCTGGATACAGTTCGTCGACGTCGATCTCCTCTGCTTCCAGTTCAGTGTATGCGTGCTCGAAACCGGGGTCCTCCCCCAACACATCCAAACCCTTCCCTCCCCCTGTTACTTCAGGCGATGCTGCTTGCCAAGGCCCCCTTCGCCACCCCACTTCTGGTTGATCGTCCCACCAATAAGAGCGGTCCGTGTCCACCCCCGAGCACGATCCCCTTGGAGGGCTCGATTCCGGCGTGGTCTCCTCTGCGGAGGAGAACCCCCGGAAGGTGCTGCCTGAAAGTGTGGGCGTAAAAAGCCAGTCGTCAAAATACTCCTCTGGCATGGGCCTGTGTGGGAAGAGTGCATGGAACTCGTCTTTAAGAAGAGGTTCCTCCAGAGCATAATCTGGCACCCAACTGTTGGCGCTGGCCGGGGTACCTTCCCTGGCGAGGAGGTATTCCACTCCCTCCTCCCCCCATCTCGAGTCCAGAATTTCCGTGACCTCGTTGAGTGTCGGGGTCCTCGGTGACTCCCCCCCCCCGGTGACTCTCTACGTGGGTCTGGTGCCGTCCCTGGCTCCTGAAATCTGTGTGGGGCCTTGTAGGGTGTAAGCACCGACCTATGAAAGACCGGGTGCATTCGGGAACCTTCTGGGAGGGTCAACCGAAAAGCTACGGGATTGATCCTGCCCTCAACTTGGTATGGCCCTAGCTGTTTGTGTCCTAGCTTCTTCTTAGCTAACGACTTGGCCGGCACCGCCTGGGCTGCTAACCATACCCAGTCCCCCACCTGGATGTCTTCTCCTGCCCTCCTGTGCCTGTCTGCCTGCACTTTGTAGGCGTGTTTAGCTAGTTCCAAGTGCCGTCGTAGCTCCTCGTGGACCTCCTGCAATTCTGCTGCTAAATGCTCAGCTCCCTGAGACTCCCCCTCCGTCGTTTTCTCCAACGCCGGGAAGGTTCTGGGATGTCGCCCATTGTTGGCGAAGAACGGTGTCACCCCCGTTGACGCGTGCTTCGTGTTGTTGTAGGCAAACTCGGCCATCGGTAAGTAGTCCACCCAAGTTGCAGGCTTTTGATTGGCGTAACATCGCAGGTACTGCTGCATGATGGCGTTGACCCTCTCCGCTTGGCCGTTGGTTTGCGGGTGTCTCGCCGACGCTAAGTTGATCTTGACATTCATGATGCCCAGGAGCTTCTGCCAGAAACTGGAAATGAATTGGCGACCCTGGTCGGACAGGATGGACCACGGTAAGCCGTGCACCCGGAACACGTGGTCTATGAACAGCTTGGCGGTCTGTTCCGCTGTTGCCACCTTGGCGCAAGGAATGAAGTGCGCCATCTTGGTGAACAGATCTACAACCACAAGCACCGCCGTCTTGCCCCGCGAACTGGGCAGATCAGTAACAAAGTCCAGCGCCACCCGTTCCCACGGTTGTAGTGGCGTCTCCAGCGGTTCCAGCAATCCCGCTGGCTTCTTGTGCACTGGCTTGGACCTCTGACAAGTGTCACACCTGGCGACGTAATCCGCGATCTCTCCCCGCATCTGAGGCCACCAAAAGTCTCTGGCTACTAAGTCCGCCGTCTTTTCTTTGCCGAAGTGACCCGCGCTGGGTGCGTCGTGGAACTGCTGTAAAACCTTCGCGCGGAGATCGTCTCCCGGCACGTAGAGAGCACCTTTGCGGGTCAGCAGGCCGTCGCGTATCTGGAAGTCGCCGTCCTATGCTGTCCCTCTTCGCACCTCCTCCATCTTGGATTGTGCGAACGGATCCATCTGTAGCGCGCGTCGTACCGCGTCCAGGTCCACGGCGGCGCAAGCGCACGCCCACGCTTGCGGTGCGAAAATGTGCCTGGCTGCCACTGGTGCCGCTTCCTCGAGATACTGCGGTTTCCTGGAGAGCGCATCCGCTATGACGTTGTTGTCTCCCGGGATATACTCTATCCGGAAATCGAAATCCGCAAAGAACTCCGCCCATCTCATGTGCCTCTGGCTCTGGAGCTTCGCCGTGCGCCAATACTCTAGGTTCTTGTGGTCCGTGCGGACCTGCACGGTGTGCTTGGCTCCGATAAGGAAGTGCCGCCACGCCTTGAAAGCCGCGTGGATGGCCAACAACTCCCTGTCCCAGATGGTGTAGTTCTGTTCCGACTTGCTGAGCTTCCGGGAATAGAAAGCGCAGGGCCTCCAGTTCCCTTGCGGATCTTCCTGCAAGAGGACGGCCCCCACTGCTCTGTCAGATGCGTCAGTCTCAACCCGCATGGGCCTGCCGGGATTCACGTGTAGCAGCTGGTCTTCGGACGCGAAGAGACTCTTAAGTCTCCTGAAGGACTGCTCCGCCTGGTCCGTCCAGGTGAACTTTCTCTTCTTGGAACTGAGGGTGTCCGTGATAGCTGCCGTCTCTTTCGCGAAACCCCTGATGAACTTGCGGTAAAAGTTGGCGAAGCCGACGAACCTCTGGACCTCCTTCCGATTGCGCGGGCTATTCTAGTCCAACACCGCGCGGACTTTGGCGCTGTCCATGGCTAGTCCCTCGTCGGACAGCCGGTAGCCCAGGAAATCCACCTCCGTCACGTCGAACTGGCACTTCTCCAGTTTGGCGTAGAGTCTGTGCTCCCGTAGCCTCTGCAGGACCTCCTTTACGTCTCTCTCGTGAGTCTCCTGCGATTCTGAGAAGATCAGAATGTCGTCGAGGAAGCATACGCACTTCTTGTAGAGGAGTCCTGCTAGCACGTGGTGCATGAATGCTTGGAAACAGTGGGAGCCATTTTGGAGACCAAACGGTATAACTCTGTATTCATAGGTGCCCAGCGGCGGTGAACATGGCCGTCTTCCACTCATCACCTTCCCTCATGCGTATTAGATTGTATGCTCCGCGTAGATCCAACTTGGTGAAGATCCTCCCCTTCCTCACCGTCGCGAGCAGGTCGTCAATCTTGGGCATGGGGAAGGCCTTGGGCTTTGTCATCGAGTTGATGGCCCTATAGTCCACAATGAGCCTTTTTTGGGGCGTGTCCTTCTTCTTCACGAAAAAAACAGGACTGCCCCCCACGGCCTTGGATTCTCGGATGAATCCCCGCTTCAAATTGTGATCTATGAACTCCCGGAGTTCCTGCATCTCATCTTCAGACATGGAATACAGCTTCGCAGTCGGCAGCATCGCCCCTGGTAAGAGGTCAATTGCACAGTCGTAGGGCCGGTGGGGTGGTAATTGGTCAGCTTCCTTTTCGCAGAAGACCTCCAAAAACCCCTTGTACTTGTGGGGCACTGCCTGCACCATGCCTAGAAGCAACTGTTGACCTTCCTCCTGGCCCTCCTCCTCCTGGCCGGTCTGGATGCAATGTTGTGCGCAGTAGGACGAGCCAAAGGTGAGCTGCCGCTGGTACCACGCTAATGATGGGCTGTGTCTATCCAGCCAACTCATGCCTAACACTATAGGCGTGTCTGACAGTTGGGTGACATTGAAACTGATGACCTCGCAATGATTCCCAATTTTCAGCAGCATGGGTGGCGTCTGTTGTACCACTTGCCCACCCAGCAACTTTCTGCCATCTACCGTGACGACGTTCAGAGGCAGCGTGGCTGGTAGTAGCGCTATGCGATGCTGCTTGATGAACTGCATCCCCACGAAGTCTGCGTTGCTCCCTGAGTCAATCGTAATGGGGACTTCCAGGGGTGAGTCCATTAGGTAGCTGGAGAGTAGCAGTGAGCTGCACCACTGGCTTGGGTGGTAAGGGGTCTGTAGGCTGCAAAAGCGCTGGGGACTGCTTCACTGACTTGCCTGGCGGAGCCCCAGCATTTCTGCTTCCAGCCAGGCATTCTCGTTTCCCTGAAACTGTTCTCCTTGGAACGCTTCCCCTGTTACTGTTGCTAAGGCTGCAGTGTGCTTCTGACGCCTCTGGGGACACTCTTTAGCCATGTGCTGTGCACTGTCACAGATGTAACACTTCCTGGTCCCTCTAGGAGGCTTCGCCTTGACTGCTCCGGACGCTGAGGCTCCGGCAGCTGACTGAGCCTTTGCACGACCCAGCTCCATTGGTTCCTCCCCTCCCTTCAGCATTGGCGAGGGATTTGTACGTCCCAGGTCCCTGGGAAGAAGAAAAGGAGGCGCTCTAGCTGGTGGGCGGACGTGACGCCCCTCCTCACTGTGCCAAGGGCGTTCTTCGTGGCGCACCCCTATCGTGAGTGCCCTCTGCACGACGTCTGCTAGGGTTTGAGGTCTGTCTCCCCTAGCCAGCTCATCTTTTACTGAGCCATGAAGCCCCTCCCAGAACAAGTCTCTCACTGCCAGGGAGTCCTTTTCCCAGCCCAGCACATTCAGCAATGCAAAAAAGTGAGAATGGTACTGACGCACTGTAGCCTTGCCCTGCCGCAATCCATGCATCTCCTGGTGCGCCACATCAACGTCAACGGTAGATTGGAAGCAAGCGTCCATGGCTTTGATAAATTCGTCAGAGTCCCTGTGGGCAAGACCATCTTCGCGCCACAAATTGCGTAACCAGGTTCTAGCTTCCCCATGCAAATGGGACACAATAAAGCCTACTTTCTCCTCCTCATCTTTGAAGTCTTTTCGAAGCAAATGCAGCGCGTATAGGACGTCTGCTCTGAAATTGGGATAATGCTTCAGGTTCCCATCGAAGTGGGCTACTAAATTGCCCCCCCTCCGTCCGAGACCGATTCCCTCTGATCTGGACCCCGGGAACCCCTGTTTGCACGCCTGATCCCACCTGGCTTGCAGATCCTGGCATCGCGCTTCTGCTTCGGCAACTGTCTTCTGAGAGACCCGTACTGCAACGGAGAGTTCAGCGACTGCGTTTTGCAGGGTCGTTATCTGCTCCTCAGTAGTCATGTCTGCCAAACTTCGTGAGCTTTGCAAAAAAAAAAAAAAATTTGCAGTTTTTGAGAGGGGACTTACTGTCAGGGCTGCCTCAAGTCTCAGCTCACAAAAAGACCAAAAGCCTATCTCTTCTTATATACAAAAGTGTTTATTGCAGTTCATTGTTTGCTTCACATCCGAGGCGCGCAGCCCTACGTCTGCTAGGCTTAGACCGCTGAAGTCCCCTCTGAATCCGTCCCTCCCCGGCACCAGTTTAAGAGGCTTGCGCTGCTCCACCTCTTTCTCTCTTTCCTTTTCCGCAGGGTCTTTCTGCCCGCTGGGGTTTCGCCCCTCCTGGATTCCTCTGACGCGGAATCAGACTGCTCTTGCCCCCTCCTGCGGGCTTTGGGACCTGGCCCCTCCTCCGGGCTCCCTGTACTTCCGCGCGCCTCTACATTTGAACTTGGCGCGCGCGCCCAACCTCTAACCTTCCTTTTGACAGCTACACTACTCCCTTCACTACTCCCCTCCCCTTCCGGGAGGGTGGCTTGCTCCGACCTCCCTCCTTTCTCTGCTGCCGGAGCCGCTTCCCCTGATACACTGAAACCTCCACCCCCTTCGCTGCACTCTGGCGGGGAGGCTGGTCCTGACGCCCAGCTGCCACTTTGGGATCCCCCGCTGGCCCCCTGCTCCTGACACGTCCCCCCTGGGGCTCCCCTGGCCTTGACCACCGGCGCCCCCTTCTGGGAATCCTCTGATTCGCTGGAAAGACTCATGGAATCTCTTGAGTCATTGTCATCCTCTTCCTCGCTGTCCTGGGATTCATCCCCATCGCTCTCCATCTCCTGCCTACCCTGTGCCTCTGTCCCTGAACCCCTGACATCCATCCCCCCCTCGAAGCCCCCCCTTCCCCCCTCCCGCTGCTCGGGCGCAGGTTCCGGGGGCTCCGTTGTAGCGGGGGTAGATGCTGGATACAGTTCGTCGACGTCGATCTCCTCTGCTTCCAGTTCAGTGTATGCGTGCTCGAAACCGGGGTCCTCCCCCAACACATCCAAACCCTTCCCTCCCCCTGTTACTTCAGGCGATGCTGCTTGCCAAGGCCCCCTTCGCCACCCCACTTCTGGTTGATCGTCCCACCAATAAGAGCGGTCCGTGTCCACCCCCGAGCACGATCCCCTTGGAGGGCTCGATTCCGGCGTGGTCTCCTCTGCGGAGGAGAACCCCCGGAAGGTGCTGCCTGAAAGTGTGGGCGTAAAAAGCCAGTCGTCAAAATACTCCTCTGGCATGGGCCTGTGTGGGAAGAGTGCATGGAACTCGTCTTTAAGAAGAGGTTCCTCCAGAGCATAATCTGGCACCCAAACTGTTGGCGCTGGCCGGGTACCTTCCCTGGCGAGGAGGTATTCCACTCCCTCCTCCCCCCATCTCGAGTCCAGAATTTCCGTGACCTCGTTGAGTGTCGGGGTCCTCGGTGACTCCCCCCCCCCGGTGACTCTCTACGTGGGTCTGGTGCCGTCCCTGGCTCCTGAAATCTGTGTGGGGCCTTGTAGGGTGTAAGCACCGACCTATGAAAGACCGGGTGCATTCGGGAACCTTCTGGGAGGGTCAACCGAAAAGCTACGGGATTGATCCTGCCCTCAACTTGGTATGGCCCTAGCTGTTTGTGTCCTAGCTTCTTCTTAGCTAACGACTTGGCCGGCACCGCCTGGGCTGCTAACCATACCCAGTCCCCCACCTGGATGTCTTCTCCTGCCCTCCTGTGCCTGTCTGCCTGCACTTTGTAGGCGTGTTTAGCTAGTTCCAAGTGCCGTCGTAGCTCCTCGTGGACCTCCTGCAATTCTGCTGCTAAATGCTCAGCTCCCTGAGACTCCCCCTCCGTCGTTTTCTCCAACGCCGGGAAGGTTCTGGGATGTCGCCCATTGTTGGCGAAGAACGGTGTCACCCCCGTTGACGCGTGCTTCGTGTTGTTGTAGGCAAACTCGGCCATCGGTAAGTAGTCCACCCAAGTTGCAGGCTTTTGATTGGCGTAACATCGCAGGTACTGCTGCATGATGGCGTTGACCCTCTCCGCTTGGCCGTTGGTTTGCGGGTGTCTCGCCGACGCTAAGTTGATCTTGACATTCATGATGCCCAGGAGCTTCTGCCAGAAACTGGAAATGAATTGGCGACCCTGGTCGGACAGGATGGACCACGGTAAGCCGTGCACCCGGAACACGTGGTCTATGAACAGCTTGGCGGTCTGTTCCGCTGTTGCCACCTTCGCGCAAGGAATGAAGTGCGCCATCTTGGTGAACAGGTCTACAACCACAAGCACCGCCGTCTTGCCCCGCGAACTGGGCAGATCAGTAACAAAGTCCAGCGCCACCCGTTCCCACGGTTGTAGTGGCGTCTCCAGCGGTTCCAGCAATCCCGCTGGCTTCTTGTGCACTGGCTTGGACCTCTGACAAGTGTCACACCTGGCGACGTAATCCGCGATCTCTCCCCGCATCTGAGGCCACCAAAAGTCTCTGGCTACTAAGTCCGCCGTCTTTTCTTTGCCGAAGTGACCCGCGCTGGGTGCGTCGTGGAACTGCTGTAAAACCTTCGCGCGGAGATCGTCTCCCGGCACGTAGAGAGCACCTTTGCGGGTCAGCAGGCCGTCGCGTATCTGGAAGTCGCCGTCCTTTGCTGTCCCTCTTCGCACCTCCTCCATCTTGGATTGTGCGAACGGATCCATCTGTAGCGCGCGTCGTACCGCGTCCAGGTCCACGGCGGCGCAAGCGCACGCCCACGCTTGCGGTGCGAAAATGTGCCTGGCTGCCACTGGTGCCGCTTCCTCGAGATACTGCGGTTTCCTGGAGAGCGCATCCGCTATGACGTTGTTGTCTCCCGGGATATACTCTATCCGGAAATCGAAATCCGCAAAGAACTCCGCCCATCTCATGTGCCTCTGGCTCTGGAGCTTCGCCGTGCGCCAATACTCTAGGTTCTTGTGGTCCGTGCGGACCTGCACGGTGTGCTTGGCTCCGATAAGGAAGTGCCGCCACGCCTTGAAAGCCGCGTGGATGGCCAACAACTCCCTGTCCCAGATGGTGTAGTTCTGTTCCGACTTGCTGAGCTTCCGGGAATAGAAAGCGCAGGGCCTCCAGTTCCCTTGCGGATCTTCCTGCAAGAGGACGGCCCCCACTGCTCTGTCAGATGCGTCAGTCTCAACCCGCATGGGCCTGCCGGGATTCACGTGTAGCAGCTGGTCTTCGGACGCGAAGAGACTCTTAAGTCTCCTGAAGGACTGCTCCGCCTGGTCCGTCCAGGTGAACTTTCTCTTCTTGGAACTGAGGGTGTCCGTGATAGCTGCCGTCTCTTTCGCGAAACCCCTGATGAACTTGCGGTAAAAGTTGGCGAAGCCGACGAACCTCTGGACCTCCTTCCGATTGCGCGGGCTATTCCAGTCCAACACTGCTCGGACTTTGGCGCTGTCCATGGCTAGTCCTTCGTCGGACAGCCGGTAGCCCAGGAAATCCACCTCCGTCACGTCGAACTGGCACTTCTCCAGTTTGGCGTAGAGTCTGTGCTCCCGTAGCCTCTGCAGGACCTCCTTTACGTCTCTCTCGTGAGTCTCCTGCGATTCTGAGAAGATCAGAATGTCGTCGAGGAAGCATACGCACTTCTTGTAGAGGAGTCCTGCTAGCACGTGGTGCATGAATGCTTGGAAACAGTGGGAGCCATTTTGGAGACCAAACGGCATAACTCTGTATTCATAGGTGCCCAGCGGCGTGAACATGGCCGTCTTCCACTCATCACCTTCCCTCATGCGTATTAGATTGTATGCTCCGCGTAGATCCAACTTGGTGAAGATCCTCCCCTTCCTCACCGTCGCGAGCAGGTCGTCAATCTTGGGCATGGGGAAGGCCTTGGGCTTTGTCATCGAGTTGATGGCCCTACAGTCCACAATGAGCCTTTTTGGGGGCGTGTCCTTCTTCTTCACGAAAAACACAGGACTGCCCCCCACGGCCTTGGATTCTCGGATGAATCCCCGCTTCAAATTGTGATCTATGAACTCCCGGAGTTCCTGCATCTCATCTTCAGACATGGAATACAGCTTCGCAGTCGGTAGCGTCGCCCCTGGTAAGAGGTCAATTGCACAGTCGTAGGGCCTGTGGGGTGGTAATTGGTCAGCTTCCTTTTCGCAGAAGACCTCCAAAAACTCCTTGTACTTGTGGGGCACTGCCTGCACCATGCCTAGAAGCAACTGTTGCCCTTCCTCCTGGCCCTCCTCCTCCTGGCCGGTCTGGATGCAATGTTGTGCGCAGTAGGACGAGCCAAAGGTGAGCTGCCGCTGGTACCACGCTAATGATGGGCTGTGTCTATCCAGCCAACTCATGCCTAACACTATAGGCGTGTCTGACAGTTGGGTGACATTGAAACTGATGACCTCGCGATGATTCCCAATTTTCAGCAGCATGGGTGGTGTCTGTTGTACCACTTGCCCACCCAGCAACTTTCTGCCATCTACCGTGACGACGTTCAGAGGCAGCGTGGCTGGTAGTAGCGCTATGCGATGCTGCTTGATGAACTGCATCCCCACGAAGTCTGCGTTGCTCCCTGAGTCAATCGTAATGGGGACTTCCAGGGTGAGTCCATTAGGTAGCTGGAGAGTAGCAGTGAGCTGCACCACTGGCTTGGGTGGTAAGGGGTCTGTAGGCTGCAAAAGCGCTGGGGACTGCTTCACTGACTTGCCTGGCGGAGCCCCAGCATCTCTGCTTCCAGCCAGGCATTCTCGTTTCCCTGAAACTGTTCTCCTTGGAACGCTTCCCCTGTTACTGTTGCTAAGGCTGCAGTGTGCTTCTGGAGCCTCTGGGGACACTCTTTAGCCATGTGCTGTGCACTGTCACAGATGTAACACTTCCTGGTCCCTCTAGGAGGCTTCGCCTTGACTGCTCCGGACGCTGAGGCTCCGGCAGCTGGCTGAGCCTTTGCACCACCCAGCTCCATTGGTTCCTCCCCTCCCTTCAGCATAAGCGAGGGATTTGTACGTCCCAGGTCCCTGGGAAGAAGAAAAGGAGGCGCTCTAGCTGGTGGGCGGACGTGACGCCCCTCCTCACTGTGCCAAGGGCGTTCTTCGTGGCGCACCCCTATCGTGAGTGCCCTCTGCACGACGTCTGCTAGGGTTTGAGGTCTGTCTCCCCTAGCCAGCTCATCTTTTACTGAGCCATGAAGCCCCTCCCAGAACAAGTCTCTCACTGCCAGGGAGTCCTTTTCCCAGCCCAGTACATTCAGCAATGCAAAAAAGCGAGAATGGTACTGACGCACTGTAGCCTTGCCCTGCCGCAATCCATGCATCTCCTGGCGCGCCACATCAACGTCAACGGTAGATTGGAAGCAAGCGTCCATGGCTTTGATAAATTCGTCAGAGTCCCTGCGGGCAAGACCATCTTCGCGCCACAAATTGCGTAACCAGGTTCTAGCTTCCCCATGCAAATGGGACACAATAAAGCCTACTTTCTCCTCCTCATCTTTGAAGTCTTTTCGAAGCAAATGCAGCGCGTATAGGACGTCTGCTCTGAAATTGGGATAATGCTTCAGGTTCCCATCGAAGTGGGCTACTAAATTGCCCCCCCTCCGTCCGAGACCGATTCCCTCTGATCTGGACCCCGGGAACCCCTGTTTGCACGCCTGATCCCACCTGGCTTGCAGATCCTGGCATCGCGCTTCTGCTTTGGCAACTGTCTTCTGAGAGACCCGTACTGCAACGGAGAGTTCAGCGACTGCGTTTTGCAGGGTCGTTATCTGCTCCTCAGTAGTCATGTCTGCCAAACTTCGTGAGCTTTGCAAAAAAATTTTTTTTGCAGTTTATGAGAAGGGACTTACTGTCAGGGCTGCCTCAAGTCTCAGCTCACAAAAGACCAACGCCTTTCTTTTCTTATATACAAAAGTGTTTATTGCAGTTCATTGTTTGCTTCAGATCCGAGGCGCGCAGCCCTACGTCTGCTAGGCTTAGACCGCTGAAGTCCCTTCTGAATCCGTCCCTCCCCTGCACCAGTTTAAGAGGCTTGCGCTGCTCCACCTCTTTCTCTCTTTCCTTTTCCGCAGGGTCTTTCTGCCCGCTGGGGTTTCGCCCCTCCTGGATTCCTCCGACGCGGAATCAGACTGCTCTTGCCCCCTCCTGCGGGCTTTGGGACCTGGCCCCTCCTCCGGGCTTCCTGTACTTCCGCGCGCCTCTACATTTGAACTTGGCGCGCGCGCCCAACCTCTAACTTTCCTTTTGACAGCTACGCTACTCCCTTCACTACTCCCCTCCCCTTCCGGGAGGGTGGCTTGCTCCGACCTCCCTCCTTTCTCTACTGCCGGAGCCGCCTCCCCTGATACACTGGAACCTCCACCCCCTTCGCTGCACTCTGGCGGGGAGGCTGGTCCTGACGCCCAGCTGCCACTTTGGGATCCCCCGCTGGCCCCCTGCTCCTGACACGTGCCCCCTGGGGCTCCCCTGGCCTTGACCACCGGCGCCCCCTTCTGGGAATCCTCTGATTCGCTGGAAAGACTCATGGAATCTCTAGAGTCATTGTCATCCTCTTCCTCGCTGTCCTGGGATTCATCCCCATCGCTCTCCATCTCCTGCCTACCCTGTGCCTCTGTCCCTGAACCCCTGACAGCATGGTTTCTATCCCAGTGGACAGTGCAGGGATGTTAATGGTTTCAGAACTCACAGAGTTAAAGAGTTCTGGTGACGTCTCTTTCCTGAGGCGTGGTTAGAAACACTTAAGGGAGGGGTTTGACTCCGAGTGTTTCAGTCTGCCTCTGGGACGCTATGCGAGAGGGAGAATGTGTCAGTTCTCGCCAGGTCTGAATTTATGGTGGTATTCTACATGATTAAAGGCAAGAGAAGATAAGGAATGCCTTGTGTCTGCTCTGAATTATTACACACGTGCTGCAATTTGCTTCTCACCGCTGTGTTCGCTCTGCTACCGGCAAGAGAGAGAGAGGCAGGAAGGAGGGTTGGATCGGCACAGACAACAGCGATTCTGCGCAAGGAGGAAGCGTGCCAGGCTCCATGTTTCGCCTCGGTTTACACTCTTGTCCGGCATAATCCAAGAGGTTATGGATGCTTGCCAACGCTTTGAAGCATTGCAGGAACGTCCCACGTGTGGGGGAAGCCAGCAAGCTAGCTGAAAAGTTGCTGGGTCCAGCTGGAGCTCTGGAGCTGTGTCTTTGAAGCTGGAAGGAGCTCGCTGGGGAGAAGCCGATCTGCCGGAGCCGGGAGGCGGAGGAAGCTACTGCCGAGACGTGAGTAAGCTTAGCCCCCGGGGGAGGAGATGGCTCAGTCCCAGGAACATGGCTTTGAGCTTAAGCTGCCATGTGCGAAGTTAACCATTAAAACGTGGCTGGAGTGGAGTTATTTAGCAGAGTTGTCCCTAGTCGGAGCCAAGCTCTGGGAAACAGTCACGCCGATGTCTACGTCAGCTGGGGCGGTTGCAAGCCAACGTGAAGCTGAGGAGCGTGTGCTTACTTTTCTGGCTGAGAACGTGAGTGCTGATTTGAGGCCTATTGTTCTGGATGCAAGGAAGCCTGAGGTCGCTTGGGTAGCTCTCCAGGAAGCGTGTAAAGCTGGGGGCGGAAGCAAGGGCCGGGAGATGGCTGCATCAGGACAGGAAAGGCAAGAGAGCACGGATCACCTTCGTGAAAGCCGGTGCACAGCTGGGAAAGGCTGTGGGACCCCTGAGGGGGGCGAAGGGACTATTGCCACTGCTGCTGTTGCTGCTGGTTTAGCAGAGTCTAAAAGCTGTGTGGGTCATGCAACATGTCTGCGTGAGGAGCTTGGAGAGAGGCAAGCTGCTGGGGGCCCTTTACCCATCACTGGGGGTGCAGGAAAGCGTCCTGGGAGCCCTGGGAGCAGTGGGGGGGCGGTGAGCAGTAAAAGCTCAGAGAAGCCTCTTTTTCCAAAGGCTGCCAAGAGTTGTTTGCGTCGTGAGTTGAAGCCTGGGAAACAGGACAGAGCTAAAGGCTTCAAGGCCAGCCATCTGCTGCAGAGGGAGATACGTGCTGCAGAGTTGTCTGGGAACTCTGAGATAAGTCCAGTCTTCAGAGCAACGCCGGATGTTGCGGTTACGGACGCTGCCAAGGACAGGTGCAGCCAGACGTTTGTTGGCATGGCAACGCTACAGAACAATGCCAGCAGGGACACAGCTGTGAAGTGGGTGTTGGACTCAGGAGCGAGTCATCACCTGATAACGCCATCTGCTGGGGAGCTGCGGAATTGCAGAGCTGTTTCAGCTGGAATGACTGTTACATTAGCTGACGGGACAAAAAGAAATGTTTCTAAAGCAGCAAATGTCTATGTTTCTGTTTTGCAGGCGGAGCTGGAGTGCTTCATTGTACCAGGGATGAAGTGTTGCCTGTTATCGATTTCTGCTCTTACGAAGCAGGGATACAAAATTTGTTTTGAAAATGATACCTGTTCCATTTTCAGAGGGGGGAGGCAACTTGTCAACATGGAAAGCAAGGACAATTTCTTTGTTCTGGAAACACCTCTGGAGGGTGGGGGGAATGCAGGGAAAGCACAGGCGCAGTGTGCTAGTGTTCCCAGCCATGATTCATGTGTTCATATATGGCACAAGAGAATGTCTCATGCTTGTTTGGAAGATGTTAAGAGGTTGCCAGGCTGCACCAAAGGTTGTAAAATCACGCCATGTGAGGGATCCCTAGTGTGCAGAGCATGCAGCAAGGTACAAAGGTGCAGGTTTCCCGGGGTAAAGAGGGTAACCACAAAACCTTTTGAGTTGGTTCACACAGACCTTACAGGGCCAATGAAGTGTGAGAGTCTGGGTGGGGCCAGGTATCTGCTGACCGTGGCAGATGATTTTTCTCAGAATTCATGGTCTTTCTCTCTCAGGTCGCAGAGAGAAGCGGCGCAACTCATCCAGGATTGGGTTGCGGAGGTGGAACTAAGGTTCTCCACCAAGGTGCAAGAGTTCAGGAGCGACCGTGGGTCACAGTTCACTGGGTCTGCTCTGAAGGAGTTCTTCAAGGAAAAGGGAATTCGTCACCAGGTGACGGGTGCAAAGTCTCCTCAAGAGAGAGGCGTGGCAGAGCACAGGAGTGAAGCACTGGCTGAAGTTGTCAGGGTTTTACTGTGTGACTCTGGGCTGCCTCAGAGCTTTTGGAGTGAGGCTTGGAAGTTTGCCAGCTTTGTTTTTAACAGGTCCTACAATCACGATGTAGGTGACACACCGTATTTTCTGTTGCACAAGAGGAAGCCACAGGTGCATTTCTTCCATTCGTTTGGTTCCAGGGCTTCAGTGCCAATACCAACAGCGCAACGGAAGGAGGGTGGTCCTAGGTACCAGGACATGATCTTCTGTGGGTATGATCCTGCAACAAATGGGTGGAAGTTTGCATACCCAGAGGGTGATCAGACCAAGCTGCTGGTCAGCAAGCATGCTGAGTTCTTTGAGCAGGGTGGTTGGTCACAGCCTAGGGTTGGTCCTGATTTTCTCTCAGAATGCTTGTCCGATTCTGAGGGGGAGGAAAGGGAGGAAGAAAGGGAGGAAGGAGAGGCAGAGGCGGAGCCTGTTGCTGAAGACCAGGTTGCTGATGATGGTCAAGCACAGGGGTGGGTTTCTCCACAGGTTAAGAGGGAACCCAAGAGCGAGCCTTCATCTCCTGTTAGCCAAGTGCAGGAGGCCCGAAGACGCAGCAAGTCAGAGGGGGAGTCTTCTGAGCTTGCTGGAGACACACTTGCTGACCCCAGTGGGTCAGGAGGAGGTTGTGCTCCTGCGGTCAACTCGGACCACAAAGGGGGTTCCACCGGAGAGGGTTCAGGTCACCAGTGCGTGGGTTGGTTTCGCACAGTGTGATTCTGGGAGTGTGGAAGGGATTCAACAATTGCCTGGGATAGATGCCAGTGGGAGGCAAAAGGCAATGGGAGGTGAGTTGAACTCAAAGAGGTCTGTAAATAGGGGTTCACAGTTTCCCTCAGGATTCGTGACGAGAGGGGGTGTTAATGGTTTCAGAACTCACAGGGTTAAAGAGTTCTGGTGACGTCTCTTTCCTGAGGCGTGGTTAGAAACACTTAAGGGAGGGGTTTGACTCCGAGTGTTTCAGTCTGCCTCTGGGACGCTATGCGAGAGGGAGAATGTGTCAGTTCTCGCCAGGTCTGAATTTATGGTGTTATTCTACATGATTAAAGGCAAGAGAAGATAAGGAATGCCTTGTGTCTGCTCTGAATTATTACACACGTGCTGCAATTTGCTTCTCACCGCTGTGTTCGCTCTGCTACCGGCAAGAGAGAGAGAGGCAGGAAGGAGGGTTGGATCGGCACAGACAACAGCGATTCTGCGCAAGGAGGAAGCGTGCCAGGCTCCATGTTTCGCCTCGGTTTACACTCTTGTCCGGCATAATCCAAGACAAATGTGCACCACAACGTCACCTGAAAGCAAAAGAAGGTAACGAAGCCAGGTCAAGTATACTGTGAACAATCACAAGGTCTTACGAATATATCCCTTAAATGCATCGGACTTCCACTGCCCCCAAGTCCTTCATCCTTTCAGGTGAGAGTCCCAAATGCAGTTCTGTGGTGGCGGCCCCAATCCTAAAGGAGTTAGCCGCGAATTCAGCTGAGGATAAACTGCAGGCAGCAATCTCCCTTCGCATAATGCGCGTGGACTGATGCCGTGCAAGGCGGGAGCCATCCAAATGTATAAGGAATAGACCTGAGACGGTTGGTCTCACATACATGAAATGTTTAGTGTCCTTTACTGCTGATCGGTTTTGGAACATTGGTCATGCAGGACTAAATTGGATCTGAACAAGGTCAGGTCTCTCAAACTAACCCCGGGCAGTGGATTCTGGTTGGCCCTTACAAACCACTTCGCCAATGCGCATAGCGCCAAAGGCAATGGAGTATGCAGCTGAAAATAATCGGGCCTTGTCCTCGGACCAACAGATACTTCTTATTTTATTTTATTATTATTATTATTTTAATTTTACTTAATTATTTATTTATTTTGGAATTGGCATAAATGTCATAAGGGCCTTCTACCATCACTTTTAGGAGGCTGCAGCCTGCAACAACAACAATAATAATAACAACAACAACAAAAATAATAATAATTTATTATTTGTACCCCGCCCATCTGGCTGTGTTTCCCCAGCCACTCTGGACGGCTTCCATAGAAACCAGAAATACACTAAAATATCACACATTACAAAACTTCCCTGAACAGCAGCCCTACAGCGCCCTTCACACTATTAAGTCCACACCAGGGTCTATGGATTAAACAACCTTACAGAAAAAGGGAGATTGCTGCCTACTGGATGTTTAAGAGTCTTTGCTGCACGACCCAGCACCCTCCAATGTACCAAGTATTGCAGAGCTTCAAGCCTAGCATTTATTCATTCATTCATTCATTCATTCATTATTTATTTATTTTTTATTATTATTATTTATTTATTATAAATTTGCCTTGGAACTCCATAAAGTCCAACCAAGCCTTTTTAAAAGATCTAAGCGTGGACGGGGCTCCTGAAGCTAATACTCCCTTCAGGACATCACATTCCCAAGGCTCCAAAGGTGCTCCCGGAATGGCTGTGGCACTTTGCTGCGCCTGAGCATCTGTGATGTCATTGTTAACCCTGGGGGTAAATTTGGTAGAGAAATAGATGTTTAATTCTAAGCACAAAAGGACAAAGGTCCGGGGCAGATCTGCCACTCTAGGAGAGTGCGATAATTGCTTTGACAGGACACTGACAACCGTTTGATTGTCGGTCCAGAAGCATACCTGGTGATTCCTGAACTCGTCAGCACGCAAATGCCATTGTACTTTTCCAGGAACTTCAACCCAACCTTCAGGTCTGACTTGACCACTTTAGAGAGGCGCACTCAGTTTTGCGGAGCACGCAGTGCCGCTGACAGCTTAGCCAATCGCCCACAAAAGGGGCGGCCAGGGGACACTACCCAGCATGCAAAGTTGAGGTGACCGAAGCGTGAATTGACTCTGGCCAAGGGTGATCTTCTTGAGGGGAAGAAGTTGCAGAATTAATGCTAGCCTCTCCCTTGGTAGGTGGGATGTTTGTGCAATTGTGTCCAATTCAATACCCAAAATAGGTTATGGTCAAAACTGGACCCTCTATTTTGTCCGCCACCAAAAGGTACCCCAAGCTCCTCAGCCAGGGAGGTGAAAGCCTCTAAAGGAGAAGCGCAATCAGAGTTATTACTAATGATGGGGGGGGGGAAGAGTTATCGAGGTAATGGGTCACCCCTTCAGAACCAGTTCTAAAGCGAAGAGCCCAGTCCAAAATTGCACTAAATGACTCAAAGGCTGCATGAGCTACTGAGCACCCTATCGGCATAGATTTGTCTATGGAATAAACCCCCTCAAATCTAAAACCTAGCCATAGAAATTCCTCAGGGTGAATTGGCAGGAGACGGAACATCGACTCAATGTCGCACTTAGCGCCCCTGCTGAACCTGCGCATACGCTTTATAGCCTGATCAAGGAGGCATACTTCACAGAACAAGGCTTCTGTGGTATTGCATCATTGACTGAGCCGCCTCTAGGGTAGGGTAGGTTGTGGATCATAGGATACTCTCCTGGAGTCTATGGGGGGACAATGCCTAAAGGTGAAATGAGTAAACCCGCTATAGGTGGCTCCCTGAAGGGGCCAGCCACCCTCCTGGCCAGAAATTTCTTTAATTTCTTTTTGCAATAGCTGGGATTTCCCAAACTGATTCTTTGGTTTGGGGGGGGGGTTCGCTGAGTTAGGGGGTAATGAAACGAGGATCTTGAAGCCATAAGAGAAACTCTTTCCCAGGGTACTTTGCTGCCTCTATTTTAGAGTATTTATCAAGAAAGGTTCTAAGAGGTGAGAGCTTAACAGAAGAGAACATCACAGTCAAGGGCCAAATTCATACCAATTAGTGGCTGTTCTTTTTGGCGGGTCTGTGAGCTTTTCAAGACCCCTGGTGGAAATTCCCCCTGCTGCCCGGAAAGGGCTGTTTACCTTTAAAACATGAAGGCACTTCTCACATTCATGCGCATACTTACAATTTGGCCCCTGGCACACACCCGTGTTGTACTCCCAGCAAACCTCATGGTGAGGGACTCGACTAGCCTCAATTTTTCTAACTTTCCTTTTCCACATAGGGACCCATATGCTCCATCCAGTAATTCTGGTCGCTCGGAACCCAGCAGGTGGTGGGCAGCAGGAAGCTTTTCTGAATCGTCCTCAGCATTAGAAGGCTTACTTCTTTTGCTCTTCTTGGCCGAATGCTTCTTCTTACTTAGACTTCTTTCTCCCTTGCCCGTCGTTGGAGACTGGTGCTGTTCTGCAGCCGCTGCCACTTCCTGTTGCCCCTGCGTCTCTTCCTCTGATGATGTTTCGGAGCCCCCTTCCGTGGTAAAGGCTGAGGTTGTGAATGCTGTAGCATACTGGGAAAGTCTGGGGTATACTGAGGGGCAGAAAGGTTAAAATTGTAAGCATGAGCCCTACCTCCCGAGGATCTGTCATTGGAAACCCAGGGACACATAGACTGTAATTATGTGTGAGGATGCATAAATGGATTGCTAACCGAATGTGGAACCCTAAATAAGGAGGCAAAAGTGCAAGGGAGCTCCTCATTGCTGGACGGCAGTACTCACTATTTGGGAAGAGGCCGCAGTGACCATGGGCCTGAATTGTTGGTAAATTTTCAAAAGCAGAGGAAACACTGACTAGGCCTGTGGGTTGCAGGGCACAGGAGGCTACCCTGACCCATCTCGGACACGGACCCACTGTTGAATCATTGGCTGCTCTCAGCACTGCCGCGGTGGCCACGGAGGTGCCGGGGCGGTCCACAACGTTAGGTGGCGTATCCGGGATGCATTCTAGGGTGAGCGCCAGAGGTACCGCTGCCACCTGGTCTGCAGGCCTATATTGCCTATAAAATGTCTAAAAAGCATTCAACAACTGTGCCAAAGCCTATGGGTTACTAGGCACTACGAAGGCCTGGGACCCCTCCTGGTTCCCTCGTGCCACCCCAGTTATAGCAGCATTTTGCTGGTTCTCTTGAGCAGACATAGTTTGATACCCTTAATTAGCCTGGTTCTGTAAAATCAACGCCAACTAGCTTGGATTATATGCGTGAGCTGCGAGCAATATCACTGTAGTTCAGTATTGTCTGCACTGGTAAGTTTAAAGGACCCAAAGATGCCTAACTAATCTCTAACAAATTGTATTTAGCTGCAAACAATATCACCGTAGCTCAGTATTATCTGCACTGGATAGCTGTCCAAAATACCAGCCCACACCTCAAAGCAATGTATTCAGAGGAATACTGAGTCTATAATAAACAGAAGAGAACCTTTGATAATGTAAGCAGCTATGCAGCAAGCTAGAGGTAGAATTATAAATTGTAACCCAGCAATACAGCAGTGAAAAATGATAAATTGACATGCAACAAACCTATAAGCCAAGCAAAGCTCCAAAGAGCCCTTAAGCACTATTATCAAAATCAACCAAATGAATTAAATTGCCAGATTAAATATATACTTATAAACTAACAGATGAAATACCAGAAAGAGATGAACGTAGAAGAGGCATGAGCTATTTACTTTAGATTCCCTATAAACCTGTATGCAAAGATATAAAACCCGGATCTCTTTTTCCTTATAACTATGAATTGACTATACCAAATTATAAAACTTAATGCCTAGGCAGAGAGTAAATGACACAGCTCCTCAGAGCACCGCAAGCTGAATGAAATAATTTGAATTCCAATATACTGTGCACTAATTTAATTTAAATGCGTTTCGTAAATTCCCAGAATGAAATTCTCAAGAGTGTAAGTATAAACAAAAGCAGTCAAATTAATTAGAGGATATCAATTCTAAGATCAGCCTAGCCAGAGACGCTGTAGCCAGCTCTATACAAGCTTATGCACCAAGAGGAGGGGCTCCCTGCAGCCCCTTGTGCGCTCTTATTTAAGCTAGGCTCTTTTAATTGCACCATCATCCTTTGTTTATATTGCTTATGTTTATTTCCTTTGTTTATATTGCTTTTGAATTTAAAACCAACGAGAAAGTGAGGGGCACTCGAAAAGGAGATAGCTCCCACGTGGTTTTGCCTCTCCTAAAATGGCTGCCGCCGCAAGGCCACGTGGGCAATCAAAATGGCGGCCGTAATGCGTTCCCGTTGCCTAGCGACAATGAACACAACGCTAAAAAATTCCGCAGCCTCAAGAGCAAAACCTGCAGGCATTCCCCACGTACCCCTTATGAACGTTAATTATTCCCCTGGTTTTCTCGCCGGTTAAGCTTAAAAGGGAGGGTTTGTAAAGTTACTTCCCACGTGGAATGCCTATAGTAAAATAGCGGCCGCCCGGGAGGGCACGTGGGCGGATGAAATGGTGGCCTGGGCGCGCTGGTTGCCCGGCAACGGCGCAGCTGCTTCCGAGGCTTTCCAAGTCTAAACTTCCACGCGAAAATAAAACAGCCTGTAGAGGAAGCGATGCTCTGTGGAAGCCACTCACCCCCTCAAGAATGCTGCTGAAATGATTATTTAACAATAAATTCTGCCCCTCACCCTGGCAAGAAAATGAAACACAACTGGCACAAAACGCAGCCCGCTCTCCTCCCGCAGCTGCCGTTCCAACTAATTGCACCACGCTCCCCTGCACAAACCCCTAGCTAAAACCTGAAGCCCCAACAGCAAAACCTGATTGGATGGGTGCGCTGCGTCCTCCGTGGAAATAACGAAGAGGAGCCAAACGTTCTTCCTTGAGCTCCTTGCAGAACAGGCAGTCAGCAGCCAAGGGCAAGCAACGGATCAGCAGAAAAAGCTCCACAAAGCTGGATAAATTCCTCTGAAGGGGGCATGCAGCAGCAGGCATGGCAAGCTCCTGAGGGCAGGGAACTTGCACCGAAACACACAGAGCTCCCTGTAAAACTGTAGACGTGAAAGAGATGCTGGAAGGAAAGCACACACACACACAGTGATTTTAGCTCAATTACAGCTCCGGTGTTAAACTGCAGCAGCTGGAATGGAGCGCAAAGGGGGGAAACCCCCAGAAGGAAAAAAGCCCCAAATTGGTTTCAGCTCCAAAACTAGAGATAACAACTCCTGAACATCAAGCAGTTTAGAAATCAAGCAACACCAGCAGCGAATGCTGGAAATTCTCTGTAAAAGAAAGGGAGCTTTTTCTGTGAAGCTACAGCAAATTCCACGAGGTGCCCTGCAGCTCAAGAACAAAGGCAACAAAGAAGCAAGGCAGGAAAGCTCCAGGCAACGCAGATAAGATCTCTGACAAACAGGAACAGCTGATATGCGGGTGTTATGTACTGAGTTGAATAGGATCCAAACTGTAGCAGTCTGATTGGTCCTAGAACAATAGGATCCAAAAGGCAGCAGTCTGATTGGTCCTAGAACAATGCAGCAGTATGATTGGTTGGCAGGAACCACCCAATCCTGCTCCAGATAGAAGTGAATCCACAACCTGATTGGCTTACAGTAGAATTCCAGAATTAGCCAATCATGTGCAGCCCATTGTGTAAATAATGTATATAAAGCAGATACTGTGAGGGGACATTCATTCATTCCTCCTCACCACTATGAGCTGAATAAAGAGCATGAAATCACTTTGCGACTCTGAGTATATTTCACTGGCGACGAAGGTGGGATCCCGCTGAGCTGACTGCCACACACAGCACCGCAGCACCGCCAACTGCCGCACCGCTGCCTCGCACCGTGTATCCAGGCTTCAGCTCCGGGGCACAAGGAACTCAGAATGGCAGCCAACAGCAGCTTCTCGCCATTCAACCCAGCATCTGGAGACTGGGAAGCGTACGCCTCCCGTTTCACCTTCCTCCTAGAAGCCAAAGGGGTCACCGACGAAGAAGACGCCAAGAAGAGGGCGATATTCTTCAGCGTCTGCGGAGAGGAGACGTTTGAAATCGCCCGGGCTCTCCTTGCGCCTGAAGACGTCGCTACTGTTCCATACAAAACAATAATGGAACAGCTGAAGGGGCACTTTTCGCCGCAGCCCTCAGTGGTGGCTCGTCGAAATGCCTTCTACGCAAAGCGGCAAGCCCCTGGGGAAACCATAACTGGGTTTGTGACCTCTCTCCGCCAAGCCGCCCGGTTCTGCAACTTCTCAGAGCTGGAGAACATGCTTCGTGACCGCCTCGTCGGTGGCCTGAAGGATGAGAAGCTGCAACGACGCCTCTACGCTAAGAAGGACCTAACGTTCCAGGTCGCTCTGGAGGAGGCCCTGGCAACAGAAGCTGCCGAGAGGTCGACCCAAGAGGCACGGCCGAGCCTGCCATCCCAACCGAGGGTCCACCATGAAGACCTCACCGACGACTCAGGATCCGACAGGGAGGAGGTGCACCGAGTACAGCAGCGCACTCAAGCAGCGCACAGACCACAGCTGCCTCGACGAGAAGGAGGGAACTGCGCAAGCTGCGGGGAGAGTCACGAGAGGAGGACCTGCCGTTTCCGCAACGCAGAGTGCAGGCAGTGCAGAAAATCGGGACACATCGCCCGGGTGTGTCGGGCTCGGCCCACCCGACACCAGGCATCAGATGACCAATCCAAGAGCCCCAGGTCCCGGGGCCCAACGCACCAAGGCAACTCGACGGAGCTCACGGACTTCCAGGTATACCAGTTGCCCCACCCCAACGTAGAGAAAATTTATGTAGAGGTACAGATAGAGGGGGCCCCATGCCGCATGGAGCTTGACACGGGTTCAACTCTATCCATAATCTCGGCAAGGACCTTAAGGAAACTGTGTCCCACTGGGGGTCCCAAACTCAGGCCGGCCCCATTCACCCTCCGGGACTTCCAGAAACGTAAGGTCCCCACAATGGGGGTGGGGACCTTCAGGGTGCAATACCGAGGGCGGACGCGGCAACTGGACTTGCTTGTGGTCAAGGGCCCCTACATTAGCTTACTGGGATTGGCATGGTTTGGACCACTGGGGCTAGCTGTCACCGGGGTGAACCACACTAGCTTACAAGTGGACGTGGACGCCATATGCAAGGAATTTCCAGGGGTTTTCGATGGGAAATTGGGACAGTATACGGGCCCCCCCATTGCGCTACAGCTTGACCCCGCAGTACGACCGGTCAGGCTCAAGGCCCGCCGGGTCCCGTTCGCCTTGAAACCCCGTATAGACGAGGAATTGGACCGACTCGTAGAGCAAGGAGTGCTGGAGCCGGTGCCTAATGCTCCCTGGGAAACCCCAATCGTCACACCCGTCAAGCCTAATGGTTCGGTCCGCATCTGCGCAGACTACAAATGTACCATAAACAAGGCCCTCACGGCCCACGCATACCCAGTGCCAGTGGTCAGCCATGTCCTTGCCACCCTGGCTGGGTCGAAAATTTTTGGCAAGCTGGACTTGGCCCAAGCATATCAACAGCTGCCAGTAGATGAGGCCACAGCAGAGGCACAGACGATTGTGACGCACAGAGGAGCGTTCAGGGTAAAGCGGCTGCAATTCGGTGTCAGCGTGGCACCAGGCATATTCCAGAATATAATGGACTCTCTCCTTAAAGGGATTCCTGGCGTCACCCCCTTCTTCGATGATGTGTTGATTGCCGGCCCCACACCAGAGGAGTTTGAGGACCGCCTCCGCACCGTTCTGCACCGTTTCCAGACGGCGGGTCTCAAGGTGAAGCGGGAAAAATGTCTACTAGGAGTGCCTCAGGTGGACTTTCTGGGATTTATGGTGGACGCAGAAGGGGTCCACCCGACTGGGGACAAGGTACGGGCCATTTGTGATGCCCCAGCGCCCAAGAGCAAGACTGAACTTCAGGCCTTCTTGGGACTATTGAACTTTTACCATTCCTTCCTTCCCCACAAGGCGGCGGTAGCGGAGCCCCTACACAGACTCCTGGACAAGCGGGCCCCTTGGGTGTGGGGCCAGCGCCAGGAGGCCGCATTCCAGGCAGTCAAGGACTTGCTTGTCTCAAACTCGGTCTTGGCACACTTCGACGAGAGGCTGCCGGTGGTGCTAGCATGCGACGCCTCACCCTATGGCATTGGAGCTGTCCTGGGGCACCAACTCCCGGATGGAAGAGAGGTACCGGTGGCGTACTTTTCCCAGACACTCAACACAACCGAGCGGAACTACTCGCAAATCGACAAGGAGGGTCTGGCAATCGTAAAGGGAGTAAAAAAATTCCATGATTTCTTGTACGGGCGGCCCTTCACCGTGGTGACTGACCACAAGCCGTTGCTTGGCTTGTTTGCCCCCGAAAAGCAGACCCCCCAAGTGCTGTCTCCTCGCGTCCTCAGGTGGTCAATTTTCCTTGCCAGCTACCAGTATGCACTGATTCACCGACCTGGGAAGGCGATGGGCCATGCGGACGCCCTCAGCAGGCTACCACTACCGGAAACAGGCCCTGACCCAGCACCTGCACAAGAGGTTATGAGCCTGGAGCTGCTTCCCGACCGCCCCATTCAGGCACAAGAAGTTGCACACCATTCCAAGAAAGATAGGGTCATCTCCCGGGTCCTGGACTGGGTGTGGAGGGGATGGCCCAGCAGCAGCCCCGGGCCAGAATTCGCCGGCTACACAACCCGCAAACATGAACTGTCGGCCCACAAGGGGTGCCTGTTATGGGGAAGCAGAGTCGTTGTTCCCCAGCCCCTCTGCAAAAGGGTCCTCACAGCCCTACACAAGACACATCCAGGGGTAGTAAGAATGAAGGCCCTTGCCAGGAGTTATGTGTGGTGGCCGGGGATCGATGGAGAGATAGAGGCCTGGGTCAAACACTGCCAGGCCTGCCAAGAATCCCGCCCAGATCCCCCAAGGGCCCCAGTCCAGTCCTGGGAGTCCGCCCGAGCACCATGGTCACGCCTGCATGTGGATTTCGCTGGCCCCTTTCAGGGGAAAACATTCTTCATAGTGGTGGACTCCTACACCAAATGGCTGGAAGTCGCACTGGTACCGTCCACTTCCACGTCCGCAGCCATCCGGGTACTACGCAGGCTGTTTGCAACCCACGGGCTCCCTGACACTCTCGTCTCAGACAACGGGACTGCATTTACGTCAGGAGAATTCCAAACCTTCACAGCGCAGAACGCCATCCGCCACATCCGTTCGGCGCCGTTCCACCCTGCCACCAATGGCCAAGCAGAACGCATGGTGCGGACCACCAAGGACACCCTTCGCCGCATGACGCAAGGGGACTGGGAGTACCGCCTTGCCACATTCCTTCTAGCACAGCACAGCACCCCCAGCTCAACGACTGGCCGGAGCCCCGCTGAGCTACTAATGGGTCGGCGCCTTGCAATCAGATTGGACCGCCTTCACCCCGATAGAGCTCAGGATGAGGTAGTGGTGGGGGAAGGCAGGAACCCCCGGACCTTCGAGGCCCAGGACCCAGTGTACGCAAAGAATTTTGGGGCAGGCCCAGCATGGGTACCCGCCACAATCACCAGGGTCACTGGCCCCGTGTCGTACGAGGTGCTAACGGATGGGGGGCAATGCTGGCGCCGCCACTGCGACCAGATACGGCGACGATTCCCGGGAGAAAACCAGGAGGAGGACAGGTCAGAGGAGTCCCAAGGGAACAGCGGGGCAGTGAGGCCCATAGAGCAGGAGGGGCCAGCAGGAGAGGCAGAATCAGTAAATACAGAGAGGACCCGTGAGGCCGAAAGGACACCGGAACCAGAACCACGACTGAGCTAGCCGGTTGCACCAGACCAAACAGCCGCATCACAGCCAGCATCCTTGGAACACGAGCCAGAACCCGGAGCCCGGACCAGGGAACACCCCAGGCCACAACGCACACGTAGGCCGCCGGCATACCTTGAGGACTATGAATGCGACCTCCCGGGCAGGACTGGAACTTAGAGGGGAGGGGTGTTATGTACTGAGTTGAATAGGATCCAAACTGTAGCAGTCTGATTGGTCCTAGAACAATAGGATCCAAAAGGCAGCAGTCTGATTGGTCCTAGAACAATGCAGCAGTATGATTGGTTGGCAGGAACCACCCAATCCTGCTCCAGATAGAAGTGAATCCACAACCTGATTGGCTTACAGTAGAATTCCAGAATTAGCCAATCATGTGCAGCCCATTGTGTAAATAATGTATATAAAGCAGATACTGTGAGGGGACATTCATTCATTCCTCCTCACCACTATGAGCTGAATAAAGAGCATGAAATCACTTTGCGACTCTGAGTATATTTCAGCGGGGAAACAAACGTGGGGGCTAGCTGGCGAAAAGAGGGTGAGCCCCCTCTGCGCCGGCCCTAAATAGGGCAGACACGGCCGGGATTCCCCTGCTCTCGCGGGGGCTGAAACCAGCCCCCGCTCACGTGGGGGTGGGCGTGAAGCCCGCAACCCCACCTACTGGGCAGGCCGGAAGTGGCTTTGTGCTTATTTCAATTCGCATGGGGTTTTATGGGTGTGCACCAGAATCACCCCCAACCAAAGCAAAAAGGTCTTTTGGGTTCCAGCTACATAAAAAGAAGATGATAAAGCTCTGATTGGGCTTATTTCAAATTGGTGTTTTTGGGGTTAGAATGCACATTCACCCAAAAATCGCAGAGTGACATGTTTATTATCAGACCAAACCAAGCATAGGTGTTTAGGTTCCATCTCAATAGAAAGAGGACGAATAAGCTTGCATTGTTCTTTTGGTGTTCAGTCCCCCACAAATAGCAAAGCAAAGTGTAATAAGCCTAAACAAAGCCAAACAGGTTGTTTTGGGTTGCAGCAACATAGAAAGAAGAATCTTGGATTTTGCTTATTTCGTGTTCTTTGGTGTTAATGCACATTGACCCAGAAATCGCAAAGTGTGTGTAATGAGACCAAAATAACACAACACCGTCTTTTCGCTTCCATACGCGTAGAAAGAAGACAAATAAGCTTTGATTGTGCTTATTTCAATTCGCATGGGGTTTTAAAGGGTGTGCACCAGAATCACCCCCAACCAAAGCACAAAGGTGTTTTGGCTTCCAACTACATAAAAAGAAGATGATAAAGCTCTGATTAGGCTTATTTCAAATTAGTGTTTTTGGGGTTAGAATGCACATTCACCCAAAAATCGCAGAGTGACATGTTTGTTATCAGCCCAAACCACGCATAGGTGTTTTGGTTCCATCTCAATAGAAAGAGGACGAATAAGCTTGCATTGTTCTTTCGGTGTTCAGTCCCCCACAAATAGCAAAGCAAAGTGTAATAAGCCAAAACAAAGCCAAACAGATTGTTTTGGGTTGCAGCAACATAGAAAGAAGAATCTTGGATTTTGCTTATTTCGTGTTCTTTGGTGTTAATACACATTGACCCAGAAATCGCAAAGTGTGTGTAATGAGACCAAAATAACACAACACCGTCTTTTCGCTTCCATACGCGTAGAAAGAAGACAAATAAGCTTTGATTGTGCTTATTTCAATTCGCATGGGGTTTTAAAGGGTGTGCACCAGAATCACCCCCAACCAAAGCACAAAGGTGTTTTGGCTTCCAACTACATAAAAAGAAGATGATAAAGCTCTGATTAGGCTTATTTCAAATTAGTGTTTTTGGGGTTAGAATGCACATTCACCCAAAAATCGCAGAGTGACATGTTTGTTATCAGCCCAAACCACGCATAGGTGTTTTGGTTCCATCTCAATAGAAAGAGGACGAATAAGCTTGGATTGTTCTTTTGGTGTTCATTCACTCACAAATAGCAAAGCGAATTGTAATAAGCCTAAAAAAAGCTAAATAGGTTCTTTTGGGTTCCAGCTACATAGAACGAAGAATCTTTGATTTGGCTTATTTCAAGTCGTGTTCTTTGGTGTTAATGCACATTGACCCAGAAATCTCAAAGTGTGTGTAATGAGACTGTTACCGGAAAAATCCGAGGGCTCCCTTGGACAAAAACAAAGACACCAACCAGCATAACTTGGAGCAAAACAGCAGCCTGTAGGCTTGGCCTTTATTGAACTGTTGCAACAGGGTGTTCCCCTCACTTGCAGGAGAGAGGAAAGACCCAGAAAGATGGTGTGTAAGACCTTATAAAAACTTTGAAATTCCCATCCTCTAGGTCAAGCCCACCCCCAGAAACATCATGCATACATTACAGAAAGGAGGAGTTGACATCATGCATACATTACAGAAAGGAGGAGTTGACATCATGCATACATTACAGAAAGGAGGGGTTGAGGGAGGAGTTGTGGTGGTAACCTGAGTGTCCTGTCACCTGGCTGGTTCCTCCTTTCCCCTGCCCATGAGTCACTTCCAGGAGACAAAGGGGAGTTGGCAGTTTCCTGCCCCCAGAGGGAAGATCTGATCATTGTCCTTTGTTTCAGTCCATGCTGAATCCACTCCCATATGCAAGTTCTTTGTGATCTTGATGGTCTTCTGTCTAGGACCATCAGGGTTGGCATAGCAACTGGGCAGGGCTCCTGTGGATGTGCTGGGATGGTGAAGGGATTATGGCTGACCAGAACCAAGCCACCCCCCTTTGATAGTCCTTGTCATATGGAGTAAAATAAAAATGGAACAGTGCAAATCCGATGTATGGTTGATTTTTCTATGAATTTATAACAGAAGTGTGGCATATGTAGTGTGTGAGTGTGTGAAGTTTGTACAAACTGAATGATTGGGTTGGGGGGTTCCTGCTACAGTTCCCCCCTTCGGAGATAAGATTGCAAAGGTGGCTACTTTGCAATCCTTTTCTCCGCACAATTTAAGGTGGTAAATATTAACCTGCTATTCTCCGTCCCAGATGCGTGTGTCCATGTGAACCTGAAAGGGACTTGGATGTCACGCTTCTTAAGGATATTTGCATAGAAATATAACAGTGTAACAGTGCACATAGTTAGACATAGGATATCACGTAAAATTAATATTTTGTTGCTCAGTTACTTGTGGTATTCTAGCACCTTGGAAGAAATATTTTCTCAATAGTGGTCTATGCTTTACATTTAGCAGGAAGGTCCACTAATGACTGAAAAATGCAGTTTGTTTTGTCCCCTGCCATTTTTGTGTTCTCGGGTGTCAAGGTAGCTCTTCTGTGGTCTCACATTGGCATGGTGTCACAGTAGTGGCAATCCCTGGTGAATCCACTTAGGGCTTTCATATTAACCATGTTGCCTGGCACTCACCACAGCTGGCACAGGTTTAGGACACGTCATGAGAGAAATGTCTTTGCCTTGGCCATTCTATGGGATTTTATTATTATAGGCTCTGGTCTTGCAGTCATGGGAAGTTGCTCACTTGCACTTTAAGGACCAAAAAGCTAATTGCAGCCTGGATACACTTGCCCAATTCAAACTGAGTCCAATTTGAATTTTTCTTGCCCCATGGTTCTCAACTTTTCTGTTAAAACAGAACCATCCAAATAAGTCAATTTAACTCTATAAGGCATTATTCCTGCTAAACCAAAGCATATACACCTTCATGAAGCTTCTCCTTGGTAAAGCGAGTTTTAGCACATTTTAAATGGGTAGGGAAGTTGGCAGAGTGCCAGGTGAAACAACGAAATGTGGTTATAAATTTATCTAATTCTAAACATTTGACTACACAATAGCCTGACCTATTAGAACGCATAAAATGTATGAGAATCCTCCACTGGGGTGTAAGGAATAAGACATTAAACATAAAAACAATTACACACAAAATAGCCCCCGATTTGTGAAAATAACACACTGTCAGACACATTTCAACATTCCTACGTAATAACTCATAATACAAAACAAACTAATTAAATATCAGTTACATATCTTGAGACAATTGGGATATTTTATGTATGTATCTTTTGAATCCTGGAGCACAGTCTTGAGGTTCAAAAGTGAGAAGATGTCCTTGCAATTCAACTCCACCCCCCTTTGTCAGGCCCACTCCCCCGGCAATCTATATCCTTTGAAAGAGATAGCTGTGGGCACTTTGAAACTTTGGTGTCTGTTGTTGTTGCAGGTCTTGTGGTGGCGAAGCTTTTCATTGGATCTGTAGTAACACATTTGTAGAAGTGATAACCTGTAAGGGGCAGGGTTTTGAGGACTTAAAAGACAGAGTTAGAAAAGAGAAGGGGCAAAAGGCAAAAAGGATGTCCTTCAGTTTCCGTTGGAAGCTGCAAATAATAAAAATCTTAGCGGATTAAGCATTTCATTCATTCCAATATTATTATCACATTTCCGTATAATTACTGTTATTATCTGCCAAGTTTGTTTGCTTTCCTTCACTTAGTTTGGCTGTGGAAGAAACGGAGGGACAAAACCTTTGTTAATTTGAACACAATTGGCAAGTTATTAAACATTTTGCTTATGTGGGTCCGAGTTCACGTATCCTGTTTTAAAGGGACATTTTTTATTTCCTTTGAAAATCTCTGTCAGGAATGCTGTTCCTATAATGCACACAAAGCCTGTTATAAAAGTTAAATCCCATTGGGGGTGGGAGAACTAGTCAAGAGTGGAACTCACAGTGGGAGCGCTTTGATATTTACCTGTGAAAAGAATTTGGCATGTTAAGATTTGAAACCTGGAAACCTCTTGACTTTTGATGGGCTAGTACTTAACCCTTTTGTCTTACGTAGCCCCTGGAGCAAAGGACACATTAAGGGTGATTTCCCTCAATGGTTCCAAGTTTTACATAAGGAAATTTGGATAAGTTTCTCCCTGCAGCCCAAGCTCTCGAAACCTCCTCTCCCCCCTTACAGTTCCCCCCTTCCTCTCTCTCTCTCTCTCTCTCTCTCTCTCTCTCTCTCTTTCCTCCCCCCCTTTTTTTAGCTGATCTAGCCTCTGTGCATGTGCAGAGTTCATGTCTCAGCAAACCTTTTATACTATTGAAAATGTTGAATCTTTGGGCTAAATTACCATTTGAATAAGGGAACGGAAGGGTAAGGAGTAGATTTTAAAAAATAGGGTTAGATTTTAAAACAAAAAAAGAGAAACTCAGCGATTCAAGTATTCACCAAAGCTAGCAATTGCAGCCCAAGCAAAGGGACTGCTTCCTTTATGTACAGGAAAGGGCTAATATCCCTCTGGCCATTCGCGGAACAATGCCACGCCCTTATATATGGGAAAAATGGCCAGAGAGTCAGAATTCATAGGATTTTTTTAACATTCACAGTCATTTCAGCCTTACCATTTGCAGTCAAAAAATTTTTTTTCTGCCCTTTATTTACAGGATTGGTCAAGGCGCATATGTATTTGTATGTGCTGAAACTTTGAATTGACTTTGAAGTCTGATTTTTAAATAGTAGACAAAATGATAAACACTGTAATCACTCAAATGCTTGATATTACCAGTTGTGCTTCAAAAACATCACGGCTTCACCTCACACCTTTTAAAACTAAAGAGCAAAGCTAGGCTGAATTTCAACTCCATCACCACACCAGAATTTAAGAATTACCCTCCAATGCTTGCAGACACATGTCCTTCCACACAGCCACAAATTGGGAGAGTTGAAAGGGACCCTGGGGTCATCTAGTCCAACCCTTCAAAATATAGGGTTCACAGCAAGATTTCCCAGAAAGATTTGTACTACCAAAGAGACATACACATTTAAGTACAGATTTACAACTGGGAAAGGAAACATCTATGCTCCTATCATGTACTAAGGAAGAGGAAAATAAAAGTACCCAACTTCACACAGAACCCTTTTAGCAGATCTTGAGATAGTTTGAGTGAGTTTGCTTCCTTAGACTAAAGAATGCAAGTTCCTATAGAAATGATATTTAAAGGAAGATTGAAGTGAACAGTTTGTTTGTTTTTCTAAGATAGGGAGAGGATCTTTTATTAAGCATAGTTAAAACAGCCATAGATTTGATTTAAAGGGAATACAAAAGTGAACAATTTTTTCCCCCCTGAACTTGCAGAGGAATAGTAAGCCTAATTTAGATTATTATTTTTTTTAATAACTACACATAGGAAAGTGAGATGCAGGGTACCTTAGGAAAGATTGCTCCCCCCTCTTTGCAGTTTCCTTTAAAGGAAGCTTACTCGGGAGTAAATTTACCTGGCACAGAAGTAAGAAGGGGGGAAAACCTGAAAGATACAGAATGAAACAAGGGGGGGCATTTTCTAAGAAAAGAGGCCAGGAAGTCTTATAGAGACTGATATCAGGACTGGACTCAGATAGACAATTTTTGCTGGCCATGGAAACCTCTACATTTAATAACAATTTTTCTCAGAAAGAACACCATACTTTCATAGGCATAGGCTTAATGAAATACATACACTGCATTTTAGCTTGAGAGAGCAGTTGGCTCAACTAGGCTTTTGCAGCAGAAACATTAGTTTCTTCACAGCACATTTCAAAATACTGGAACAAAAAAGACTGGAACTCACAAACTCAAAAGTTGCAGCAAAACATCATCTACCATCAACTTAAAATCATACTCCTCACTTAAGCTACTCAGAGGAAGACTCTTTGGAGCCTCTCTCAAATAACAAACATTTGCACACTTCATTCTTCTTCCTTTTTTCTTTTTTTTTTGTCCTGTTTAAGATTGATAAGGCCCAACATGCCTTTCTTAGATTTAAAATTTTTGAAGCAAGCTTGCAATTTTAAAACTATGTGCATTTAAGAACAGTCTGTGGATGCCGAGGCCAATGTAAATACAAACCCTTGAAATATTTCTAAATCTTTGAGTACATCTCTTATCATTTTTAAAAAAAAATTATTTTTTATTTTTTAGAGAAACTAAGATCTCTAATGCGTGGGCTCTCAGGCTGGGCTGTTATTATATCTACTACCTTCTGAGCACCATTAAGTTTACGGTTTCATGTTCTAGCTTTAGGTTATAGTTTAACAACACAAATTTGATGTGTTCAGCTCTCCCTAAGGGTTCACACCCTGATTTTGTTGAAGGATCCCTGAGGTGGCCGCTGTGCCCTGGGTTCCAGGTGGTGGGTAAAAGCGACCCACGAGATGTTGCAAAGGTCCCTCAGTTTGGACTTTGAGAGTCCCTTCCTCCCTCTCAACTCTTTCCAGTTTAAGAGAACAAATTGAAGAGGGGTATCAGAGTCCTCCCTCGGGCGGAAAGGCTCCGCGGAAGCCTTATCGCCTGGAGGAGTCCAGCCTGAATGCTTGGAAGCATGGGCCCCCATTCTTTTGCAGTACGCTAAAGACAGAAAAAGTGGACACACACACACAAGGGAAGAAGGGGCAATGGAAAAGGAAAAGAGGGGCAGGGAAAAAAGGAAAAAAATATCCTTTCAGTACTCGAAGTATCCTTGACTAACCCAATTTCTACCTATCTGTAAGTCACAAATTACTTTCAGGAAAATCTCAGACATGAACCTAAAACAAAAATCACGGGTCTCCCTGCCCGAAACTCAAACCACGGGTCTCCTCGCCCGAAACTCAAACCACGGGTCTCCTCGCCCGAAACTCAAACCACGGGTCTCCTCGCCCGAAACTCAAACCACGGGTCTCCCTGCCCGAAACTCAAACCACGGGTCTCCTCGCCCGAAACTCAAACCACGGGTCTCCTCGCCCGAAACTCAAACCACGGATCCGGAATTCCTTTGCTTCAGCGCTGTTTACAAGACTAACCCTAGTGTGGGGCCCCAATTTGTGACCCTCCCGCTCTGCTCTCCATGACAGCCTCCTGCCTAGCCTTTAGACTAAATTCGGGCTCCCTACTGGACGCCTGCGCAATGCTGTGCCAGATCGAGGTCCGAGAAAAACAAAGTTTAGAAAGGAAGCAAATGACCTTGCGTTCTCACGTACCCGGGTCATCCCCAACAAGGGTCGCCGAGCAGGAGGGGCAGCTTCATTTGCGTAAGCAGGGGAGAGAGAGAGAGTAGGAAAGATTTGTATGGACGCCTCCGGACAACTCCGAGGGAGGACGTCAGAGAAATGCAAAGTACCGCGTTTTTCCCCGGCCACACTACGAAAGGGAAAAACAGGGGAGAGAAGGAGAGAGGGAGATTTGTAGGGACGCCTCCGGACGACTCCGAGGGAGGACGTCAGAGAAATGGCAAAGTACCGCGTTTTCCCCGGCCACGCTCCGAAAGGGAAAACGGGGGAGAAAAGGAGAGATTTTAGGATGTTCCTGGACGACTCCGAGAGGTAACGTCGGAAAGCAGCAAAAGTTCCACAATTTCCCCGGCCCAGCTCTGAAAGGGAAATAGGGGGAGAGAAAGAGAAAGTTTCCGATTATCCAGATGCACGCCCTCATAGCTCCTGCACCCTAGGGTCCCCGTTAATGGCATGGTTTCTATCCCAGTGGACAGTGCAGGGCCTATAATCCAAATGTGCACCACAACGTCACCTGAAAGCAAAAGAAGGTAACGAAGCCAGGTCAAGTATACTGTGAACAATCACAAGGTCTTACGAATATATCCCTTAAATGCATCAGACTTCCGCTGCCCCCAAGTCCTTCATCCTTTCAGCTGAGAGTCCCAAATGCAGTTCTGTGGTGGCGGCCCCAATCCTAAAGGAGTTAGCCGCGAATTCAGCTGAGGATAAACTGCAGGCAGCAATCTCCCTTCGCATAATGCGCGTGGACTGATGCCGTGCAAGGCGGGAGCCATCCAAATGTATAAGGAATAGACCTGAGACGGTTGGTCTCACGTACATGAAATGTTTAGTGTCCTTTACTGCTGATCGGTTTTGGAACATTGGTCATGCAGGACTAAATTGGATCTGAACAAGGTCAGGTCTCTCAAACTAACCCCGGGCAGTGGATTCTGGTTGGCCCTTACAAACCACTTCGCCAATGCGCATAGCGCCAAAGGCAATGGAGTATGCAGCTGAAAATAACCGGGCCTTGTCCTCGGACCAACAGATACTTCTTATTTTATTTTATGTTATTATTATTATTTTAATTTTATTTAATTATTTATTTATTTTGGAATTGGCATAGAATGTCATAAGGGCCTTCTACCATCACTTTTAGGAGGCTGCAGCCTGCGCCAGCCCTACAACAACAATAATAATAATAATAATAATTTATTATTTGTACCCCGCCCATCTGGCTGTGTTTCCCCAGCCACTCTGGACGGCTTCCATAGAAACCAGAAATACACTAAAATATCACACATTACAAAACTTCCCTGAACAGCAGCCCTACAGTGCCCTTCACACTAATAAGTCCACACCAGGGTCTATGGATTAAACAACCTTACAGAAAAAGGGAGATTGCCGCCTACTGGATGTTTAAGAGTCTTTGCTGCACGACCCAGCACCCTCCAATGTACCAAGTATTGCAGAGCTTCAGCCTTGGTAGGTGGTGTGTCAAGCCTAGGATTTTCTACTTTGCCTTGAGGTGTGTCAAGCCTAGCATTTATTCATTCATTCATTCATTCATTATTTATTTATTATTATTTTTATTTATTTATTATAAATTTGACTTGGAACTCCATAAAGTCCAACCAAGCCTTTTTAAAAGATCTAAGCATGGACGGGGCTCCTGAAGCTAATACTCCCTTCAGGACATCACATTCCCAAGGCTCCAAAGGTGCTCCCGGAATGGCTGTGGCACTTTGCTGCGCCTGAGCATCTGTGATGTCATTGTTAACCCTAGGGGTAAATTTGGTAGAGAAATAGATGTTTAATTCTAAGCACAAAAGGACAAAGTGGCAGATCTGCCACTCTAGGAGAGTGAGATAATTGCTTTGACAGGACACTGACAACCGTTTGATTGTCAGTCCAGGAGCATACCTGGTGATTCCTGAACTCGTCAGCACACAAATGCCATTGTACTTTTCCAGGAACTTCAACCCAACCTTCAGGTCTGACTTGACCACTTTAGAGAGGCGCACTCAGTTTTGCGGAGCACGCAGTCCTGCTGACAGCTTAGCCAATCGCCCACAAAAGGGGCGGCCAGGGGACACTACCCAGCATGCAAAGTTGAGGTGACCGAAGCGTGAATTGACTCTGGCCAAGGGTGATCTTCTTGAGGGGAAGAAGTTGCAGAATTAATGCTAGCCTCTCCCTTGGTAGGCGGGATGTTTGTGCAATTGTGTCCAATTCAATACCCAAAATAGGTTATGGTCAAAACTGGACCCTCTATTTTGTCCGCCACCAAAAGGTACCCCAAGCTCCTCAGCCAGGGAGGTGAAAGCCTCTAAAGGAGAAGCGCAATCAGGGTTATTACTAATGATGGGGGGGGGAGAGTTATCGAGGTAATGGGTCACCCCTTCAGAACCAGTTCTAAAGCGAAGAGCCCAGTCCAAAATTGCACTAAATGACTCAAAGGCTGCACGAGCTACTGAGCACCCTATCGGCATAGATTTGCCTATGGAATAAACCCCCTCAAATCTAAAACCTAGCCATAGAAATTCCTCAGGGTGAATTGGCAGGAGACGGAAAGTCGACTCAATGTCGCACTTAGCCAAGAGCGCGCCCCTGCTGAACCTGCGCATACGCTTTATAGCCTGATCAAGGAGGCATACTTCACAGAACAAGGCTTCTGTGGTATTGCATCATTGACTGAGCCGCCTCTAGGGTAGGGTAGGTTGTGGATCATAGGATACTCTCCTGGAGTCTATGGGGGGACAATGCCTAAAGGTGAAATGAGTAAACCCGCTATAGGTGGCTCCCTGAAGGGGCCGGCCACCCTCCCGGCCAGAAATTTCTTTAATTTCTTTTTGCAATAGCTGGGATTTCCCAAACTGATTCTTTGGTTTGAGGGGGGGGGGTTTGAGTTAGGTGGTAATGAAACGAGGATCTTGAAGCCATAAGAGAAACTCTTTCCCAGGGTACTTTGCTGCCTCTATTTTAGAGTATTTATCAAGAAAGGTTCTAAGAGGTGAGAGCTTAACAGAAGAGAACATCACAGTCAAGGGCCAAATTAGTGGCTGTTCTTTTTGGCAGGTCTGTGAGCTTTTCAAGACCCCTGGTGGAAATTCCCCCCGCTGCCCGGAAAGGGCTGTTTACCTTTAAAACATGAAGGCACTTCTCACATTCATGCGCATACTTACAATTTGGCCCCTGACACACACCCGTGTTGTACTCCCAGCAAACCTCATGGTGAGGGACTCACTTAGCTTCAAATTTTCTAACTTTCCTTTTCCACATAGGGACCCATATGCTCCATCCAGTAATTCTGGTCGCTCGGAACCCAGCAGGTGGTGGGCAGCAGGAAGCTTTTCTGAATCGTCCTCGGCATTAGAAGGCTTACTTCTTTTGCTCTTCTTGGCCGAATGCTTCTTCTTACTTAGACTTCTTTCTCCCTTGCCCGTCGTTGGAGACTGGTGCTGTTCTGCAGCCGCTGCCACTTCCTGTTGCCCCTGCGTCTCTTCCTCCGATGATGTTTCGGAGCCCCCTTCCGCGGTAAAGGCTGAGGTTGTGAATGCTGTAGCATACTGGGAAAGTCTGGGGTATACTGAGGGGCAGAAAGGTTAAAATTGTAAGCATGAGCCCTACCTCCCGAGGATCTGTCATTGGAAACCCAGGGACACATAGACTGTAATTATGTGTGAGGATGCATAAATGGATTGCTAACCGAATGTGGAACCCTAAATAAGGAGGCAAAAGTGCAAGGGAGCTCCTCATTGCTGGACCGCAGTACTCACTATTTGGGAAGAGACCGCAGTGACCACGGGCCTGAACTGTTGGTAAAGGTTTCAAAAGCAGAGGAAACACTGACTAGGCCTGTGGGTTGCAGGGCACAGGAGGCTACCCTGACCCATCTCGGACACGGACCCACTGTTGAATCATTGGCTGCTCTCAGCACTGCCGCGGTGGCCACGGAGGTGCCGGGGCGGTCCACAACGTTAGGTGGCGTATCCAGGATGCATTCTAGGGTGAGCACCAGAGGTACCGCTGCCACCTGGTCTGCAGGCCTATATTGCCTATAAAATGTCTAAAAAGCATTCAACAACTGTGCCAAAGCCTATGGGTTACTAGGCACTACGAAGGCCTGGGACCCCTCCTGGTTCCCTCGTGCCACCCCAGTTATAGCAGCATTTTACTGGTTCTCTTGAGCAGACATAGTTTGATACCCTTAATTAGCCTGGTTCTGTAAAATCAACGCCAACTAGCTTGGATTATATGCGTGAGCTGCGAGCAATATCACTGTAGTTCAGTATTGTCTGCACTGGTAAGTTTAAAGGACCCAAAGATGCCTAACTAATCTCTAACAAATTGTATTTAGCTGCAAACAATATCACCGTAGCTCAGTATTATCTGCACTGGATAGCTGTCCAAAATACCAGCCCACACCTCAAAGCAATGTATTCAGAGGAATACTGAGTCTATAATAAACAGAAGAGAACCTTTGATAATGTAAGCAGCTATGCAGCAAGCTAGAGGTAGAATTATAAATTGTAACCCAGCAATACAGCAGTGAAAAATGATAAATTGACATGCAACAAACCTATAAGCCAAGCAAAGCTCCAAAGAGCCCTTAAGCACTATTATCAAAATCAACCAAATGAATTAAATTGCCAGATTAAATATATACTTATAAACTAACAGATGAAATACCAGAAAGAGATGAACGTAGAAGAGGCATGAGCTATTTACTTTAGATTCCCTATAAACCTGTATGCAAAGATATAAAACCCGGATCTCTTTTTCCTTATAACTATGAATTGACTATACCAAATTATAAAACTTAATGCCTAGGCAGAGAGCAAATGACACAGCTCCTCAGAGCACCGCAAGCTGAATGAAATAATTTGAATTCCAATATACTGTGCACTAATGCTTCAATTTAATTTAAATGCGTTTCGTAAATTCCCAGAATGAAATTCTCAAGAGTGTAAGTATAAACAAAAGCAGTCAAATTAATTAGAGGATATCAATTCTAAGATCAGCCTAGCCAGAGACGCTGTAGCCCGCTCTATACAAGCTTATGCACCAAGAGGAGGGGCTCCCTGCAGCCCCTTGTGCGCTCTTATTTAAGCTAGGCTCTTTTAATTGCGCCATCATCCTTTGTTTATATTGCTTATGTTTATTTCCTTTGTTTATATTGCTTTTGAATTTAAAACCAACGAGAAAGTGAGGGGCACTCGAAAAGGAGATAGCTCCCACGTGGTTTTGCCTCTCCTAAAATGGCTGCCGCCGCAAGGCCACGTGGGCAATCAAAATGGCAGCCGTAATGCGTTCCCGTTGCCTAGCGACAATGAACACTTAACGCTAGCCCTTTAACACTGAAAAAATTCCGCAGCCTCAAGAGCAAAACCTGCAGGCATTCCCCACGTACCCCTTATGAACGTTAATTATTCCCCTGGTTTTCTCGCCGGTTAAGCTTAAAAGGGAGGGTTTGTAAAGTTACTTCCCACGTGGAATGCCTATAGTAAAATGGCGGCCGCCCGGGAGGGCACGTGGGTGGATGAAATGGCGGCCGGGGCACGCTGGTTCCCCGGCAACAGCGCAGCTGCTTCCGAGGCTTTCCAAGTCTAAACTTCCGAGCGAAAATAAAACAGCCTGTAGAGGAAGCGATGCTCTGTGGAAGCCACTCACCCCCTCAAGAATACTGCTGAAATGATTATTTAACAATAAATTCTGCCCCTCACCCTGGCAAGAAAATGAAACACAACTGGCACAAAACGCAGCCCGCTCTCCTCCCGCAGCTGCCGTTCCAACTAATTGCACCACGCTCCCCTGCACAAACCCCTAGCTAAAACCTGAAGCCCCAACAGCAAAACCTGATTGGATGGGTGCGCTGCGTCTTCCGTGGAAATAACGAAGAGGAGCCAAACGTTCTTCCTTGAGCTCCTTGCAAAACAGGCAGTCAGCAGCCAAGGGCAAGCAACGGATCAGCAGAAAAAGCTCCACAAAGCTGGATAAATTCCTCTGAAGGGGGCATGCAGCAGTAGGCATGGCAAGCACCTGAGGGCAGGGAACTTGCACCGAAACACACAGAGCTCCCTGTAAAACTGTAGACGTGAAAGAGATGCTGGAAGGAAAGCACACAAACACACACACAGTGATTTTAGCTCAATTACAGCTCCGGTGTTAAACTGCAGCAGCTGGAATGGAGCGCAAAGGGGGGAAACCCCCAGAAGGAAAAAAGCCCCAAATTGGTTTCAGCTCCAAAACTAGAGATAACAACTCCTGAACATCAAGCAGTTTAGAAATCAAGCAACACCAGCAGCGAATGCTGGAAATTCTCTGTAAAAGAAAGGGAGCTTTTTCTGTGAAGCTACAGCAAATTCCACGAGGTGCCCTGCAGCTCAAGAACAAAGGCAACAAAGAAGCAAGGCAGAAAAGCTCCAGGCAACGCAGAAAAGATCTCCGACAAACAGGAACAGCTGATATGCGGGTGTCAGGGGTTCAGGGACAGAGGCACAGGGTAGGGAGGAGATGGAGAGCGATGGGGATGAATCCCAGGACAGCGAGGAAGAGGATGACAATGACTCTAGAGATTCCATGAGTCTTTCCAGCGAATCAGAGGATTCCCAGAAGGGGGCGCCAGTGGTCAAGGCCAGGGGAGCCCCAGGGGGGACGTGTCAGGAACAGGGGGCCAGCGGGGGATCCCAAAGTGGCAGCTGGGCGTCAGGACCAGCCTCCCCGCCAGAGTGCAGCGAAGGGGGTGGAGGTTCCAGTGTATCAGGGGAAGCAGCTCCGGCAGCAGAGAAGGGAGGGAGGTCGGAGCAAGCCACCCTCCCGGAAGGGGAGGGGAGTAGTGAAGGGAGTAGTGTAACTGTCAAAAGGAAAGTTAGAGGTTGGGCGCGCGTGCCAAGTTCAAATGTAGAGGCGGGCGGAAGTACAGGGAGCCCGGAGGAAGGGCCAGGTCCTAAAGCCCGCAGGAGGGGGGAAGAGCAGTCGGGGGATAGCGCGTCAGGGGAATCCAGGAGGGGCGAAACCCCAGCGGGCAGGAAGACCCTGAGGAAAAGGAAAGAGAGAATGAGGTGGAGCAGCGCAAGGCTCTTAAACTGGTGCAGGGGAGGGACTGACTCAGAGGGGACTTCAACGGTCTAAGCGTACAGACGTGGGGCTGCGCGCCTCGGATATGAAGCAAACAATGAACTGCAATAAACACTTTTGTATATAAGAAGAGATTGGCGTTGGTCTTTTGTGAGCTGAGACCTGAGGCAGCCTTGACAGTAAATCCCCTCTCAACAGAAACCGCAAAATTTTTTTTTGCAAAGCTCACGAAGTTTGGCAGACATGACTACTGAGGAGCAGATAGCGTCCCTGCAAAACGCAGTCGCCGAGCTCTCCACTGCGGTAGTGGTCTCTCAGAAGACAGTTGCCGAAGCAGAAGCGCGATGCCAGGATCTGCAAGCCAGGTGGGATCATGCGTGCAAAGAGGGGTTCCCGGGGTCCAGATCAGAGGGAATCGGACTCGGACGGAGGGGGGGCAATTTAGTAGCCCACTTCGATGGGAACCTGAAGCATTATCCCAATTTCAGAGCAGACGTCGTATACGCGCTGCATTTGTGTCAGGGGTTCAGGAGCAGAGGCACAGGAAAGGGAGGAAATAGAGAGCGAGGGGGAGGAGTCCGAAGGAAATGTTAGCGATGACAGCGGTCCGAGGTCTCTGAGTCTTTCCAGCGAATCGGAAGATTCACAGAAAGGGGCTCCCATGGTCAGAGCAAGGGGGGTGCCTAGGGGGACACCCCAGGAAGAAGGGGCCAGAGGGGACTCAGAGAGCAGCAGTTGGAAATCAGGACCAGCGTCCACACCAGAGTGCAGTAGGGGGGAGGAGTCCCAGGCATCGGGATCAGGCGGCGCACTGCCAGTGGGAGGACATGAGTCAGGATTGGCCACGCCTCCATCGGGGAGCGAGGAAACGGTCGAGAGGAAGGTTGAAGGCTGGGCGCGCGCGCCAAGTTCAAATGTACAGGAGGGCGGCGCAGTTGGCAGCCCGGATAGGGAGCCAGGTCCCAAAGCCCGCCGAAAAGAGGGGGAGGAGTCAGGGGGGTCAACGTCAGCGTCAGAAGAATCCAGGAAGGAAGGGACCCCGGGGGGTAGCAGGACCCAGAGGAGAAAGGAGAGACGTAAGAGGTGGAGTAAGGCTAGAATCTTAAACTGGTGTACAGGGGGCGGAGACTCAGATGGAGCTTCGCCGATCTAACCCCTAGACGTAGAGCTGGGGCGCTGCGGCTTGAAAATGGAAACTGTACTTCAATAAAGACTTTTGTACATTACTGCCGGCTAGCGTTGGTCCTCTGTGAGCTGGGACCTGGAGCCAGCTCTGACAGTAAGCTCCATCTCCAAAAGTTTTGCACCAAAAACCTCGTAACGTGAGTGGACGCAGCGAGGGAAGAAGATTGGTGCTTCGCGAGCTCACAAAAGTCAGGCAAGATGACTACAGAACAGCAACTAGCAGCCCTGCAAGATGCAGTGACACAACTCAACGCGGAGGTACTCGCATCCAGGAAAAGGGAAGAGGAAGCGGCTGCCGCCTGCAGGGATCTCCAAGCCAGGTTGGAAGTGCTTGCTAAGCAGGGGCAACCGAGACCCAAATCAGAGGGGATTGGGCTGGGGAAAAGAGGAGGCAGCCTGGTATCTCATTTCGATGGGAATTTGCAGCAGTACCCTAACTTTCGAGCAGACGTGCTGTTTGCGCTGGAACTGCTGGATAAAGACTTTAGAGATGAGCAAGAGAAGGTGGGGTTTATCTTGTCCCATTTGCATGGGGAAGCTAAAGCGTGGCTGCGCAATCTGTGGAGAGATAAGGATCCGGCGCTCCAAAATGCGGATGCATTCATTAAAGCGATGGATTCGTGTTTTTTATCAAATATAGACATTGATATCGCCAGAAAAGACATACATGGGCTCAAACAAGGCAGAGCCAGTGTAAGGCAGTACCATTCCCGCTTTTTTGCATTAGTCCATGCGCTGGGATGGGAGAAGGATTCTGCCCCAGCCAGAGACCTTTTTTGGGAAGGCTTGAATGCAAATGTGAAAGATGAGATTGCAAGGGGGGAAAGACCAAAGAGCACTCAGGAGGTTGTCCGGCGGGCGCTGCAAATTGGGGTGCGTCTGGAAGAACGTCCATGGAACAGAGAAGAAGGACGTTGGGGACGTACGCCAGTGAGAGCACCTCCCCTCTTTCCCAAGGATGCAGCGCGTGCGCAATCCACACCTCCGCAGGGAGGGGGAGAGGAACCGATGGAAATTGGAGGCGCCAGGGCTCAGTCAGCAACCAGAGCCCTAACACCGAGAAGTCATCAGCTTCAATGTCACCCAACTGTCGGACACGCCTATAGTTTTAGGCATGAGTTGGCTGCACAGGCACAGCCCAGCATTGGCGTGGTACCAGCGACAACTGACCTTCGGCTCCTCATACTGTGCGGAACATTGCATTCTGCCTAGCCCGGAAGGGGAAGAGGATGACCCGCAGCTACAATTAGGCACGCTGCAAGCAGTGCCACTCAAGTACGCAGCGTTTTTGGAGGTTTTCTGCGAGAAGGAAGCGGACAAGCTGCCTCCCCACAGGTCCTATGACTGCAAGATTGACCTCCTGCCAGGGGCGACGCTGCCAACCGGGAAACTGTATTCCATGTCTGAAGACGAGCTGCAGGAACTCAGGGAGTTCATAGACCTCAACTTGAAGCGCGGTTTCATCCAGGAGTCGAAGGCAGTGGGGGGCAGTCCTGTATTCTTTGTGAAGAAGAAGGACACGCCCCAAAAAAGGCTTGTGGTGGACTATAGAATTTTGAACTCGAAAACCAAGCCCACAGCCTTTCCCATGCCCAAGATAGATGACCTGCTCGCAACGGTGAGGAAAGGACGCTGTCAGGGGTTCAGGAGCAGAGGCAAGGGCAAGGGAGGAAACAGAGAGCGAGGGGGAGGAGGCAGAAGAAAAGATGAGTGATGACGACGACCCGAGATCTCCGAGTCTTTCCAGTGAATCAGAAGATTCACAGAAAGGAGCACCAGTGGCCAGGGCAAGGGGGGAGCCTAGGGGGACACCCCAGGGAGATAGAGCCAGAGGGGACTCAGAGGGGAGCAGTTGGAAATCGGGACCAGCGTCACCGCCAGAGAGCAGGGAAGAGGAAGGGCGCCAGGGGTCAAGCGCTGGCAGCTCACAACAGGGGGGAGGGCACGAGTCAGGAGTGGCCACACCTCCATCGGGGAGCGAAGAAACGGTCAGACGGAAGGTGGAAGGTTGGGCGCGCGCACCAAGTTCAAATGCACAGGAAGGTGGCGCAGTAGGCAGCCCGGAAAGGGAGCCAGGTCCTAAAGCCCGCCGAAAGGAGGGAGAAGAGTCAGGGGGGTCAGCGTCAGCGTCAGAGGAATCCCGGAAGGAAGAGACCCCGGGGGGCAGAGGGACCCAGAGAAGAACAGTCAGGCGGAAAAGGTGGAGCAAGGCTAGGATATTAAGTTGGTGTACAAAGGGCGGAGACTCAGATGGAGCTTCGCCGATCTAACCATGAGACGTAGAGTTGCACGCAGCAGCTTGAGAATGGAAACTGTAACTCAATAAAGACTTTTATTTAATGATCGCTGGCTAGCGTGATCCTCTGTGAGCTAGGATCTGGAAGCAGCTCTGACAGACGCGTTTTCACAAAGTTGGATCTGCGAGGGGCGTACAACCTGATTCGCATACGGGAGGGCGACGAATGGAAGACGGCCATGTTCACGCCCCTGGGCACCTATGAATACAGAGTTATGCCCTTTGGATTACAAAATGGCTCCCACTGTTTTCAAGCCTTCATGCATCACGTATTGGCGGGTCTCCTCTACAAGAAATGCGTCTGCTTCCTGGACGACATCCTGATATTTTCAGAATCAGAGGAGACCCACGAGGGAGACGTCAAGGAAGTTCTGCAGAGACTGCAGGAGCACAGGCTGTACGCCAAGCTGGAGAAGTGCCAGTTCGACATGAAGGAGGTAGATTTCCTGGGCTACAAGTTGTCGGACAAGGGGCTCGCCATGGACAGCGCCAAGGTTCGCTCAGTGTTGGACTGGAAGAGCCCGCGCAATCGGAAGGAGGTCCAGCGGTTTGTCGGTTTCGCCAACTTTTACCGCAAGTTCATCAAGGGGTTCGCGATGCAGACGGCGGCCATTACCGACACGCTCAGCTCCAAGAAGAAGAAGTTCATCTGGACGGAGCAAGCGGAGCAGTCCTTTCAGAAACTCAAGCGTCTCTTCTCGTCCGAAGAGCAGCTACTGCATGTGAATCCCAGCAGACCGATGAGGGTTGAAACGGACGCCTCAGACAGAGCCGTGGGAGCAGTACTGTTGCAGCAAGACCCGCATGGGGACTGGAGACCGTGTGCCTTCTACTCCAGGAAGCTCAGCAAGTCAGAGCAGAACTACGCCATCTGGGACAGGGAGTTGCTGGCCATTCATGCAGCATTCAAGGCGTGGCGGCACTTCCTCATTGGAGCCAAACACACAGTGCAGGTCCGCACGGACCATAAAAACCTGGAGTACTGGCGCACGGCAAGGTTCCTGAACCAGAGGCACATACGATGGGCGGAGTTCTTTGCGGATTTCGACTTCAGGATAGAGTACATCCCAGGCGACAACAACATCATGGCGGATGCACTGTCCAGAAAGCCGCAATACCTCGAGGAGGCGGCACCAGCAGCGGCCAAGCACATTTTCGCACCGAAAGCGTGGGCGTGCGCTTCAGCAACCGTGGACCTGGATGCTGTACGTCGAGCACTGCAGGAGGACCCCTTCGCACAAGCCAAGATGGAGGAGGTGCACAGGGGCACGGCGGAGGACGACGAGTTCCAGATACGCGACGGATTGCTCATCCGCAGAGGGGCCCTCTACGTACCGGGAGACGACCTCCGCGCGAAAGTACTGCAGCAGTTGCACGACGCACCCACCGCCGGGCACTTTGGCAAAGAGAAGACGGTAGAATTAGTAGCCAGAGATTTTTGGTGGCCCAAGATGCGGGGGGAAGTCGCGGATTACGTCTCGAGGTGCGACACCTGCCAAAGGGCCAAGTCAGTGCACAAACCGCCGGCGGGACTGCTCGAACCGCTGCAGACACCGCTCGAACCGTGGGAGAGGGTGGCCCTGGACTTTGTCACGGACCTACCCAGCTCGAGGGGCAAGACGGCAGTGCTAGTGGTGGTGGACATGTTCACCAAAATGGCCCACTTCATTCCGTGCGCGAAGGTGGCCACGGCGGAACAGACCGCCAAACTGTTCATAGACCACGTGTTCAGGGTTCACGGTCTGCCACGGTCTATCCTGTCCGACCGGGGGCGACAGTTCATCTCGAACTTTTGGCAGAAGCTGATGGGTTTCCTGAACGTCAAGATCAACCTAGCGTCGGCGAGACACCCGCAGACGAACGGACAAGCGGAGCGAGTCAACGCCATCATGCAGCAGTACCTGCGATGCTACGCAAATCAGCAGCCGGCAACATGGGTGGACTACCTGCCGCTCGCTGAGTTCGCCTACAACAACACGAAGCACGTGTCCACGGGGGTGACACCGTTCTTCGCCAACAACGGGAGGCATCCCAGAACCTTCCCGGGATTAGCGAGAGCGGGGGAGGGGGAGCCACAGGCAGCGGAAGCCTTAGCATCAGAGTTGCAGGAGGTTCACGAACAGCTTCGGAGGCAGTTAGAACTAGCAAAGCACGCATACAAACTGCAGGCCGACAAGCACAGAAGGGTTGGGGAAGACATACAGGTGGGAGACTGGGTTTGGTTAGCAGCCCAGGCAGTGCCGGCCAGATCGTTAGCGAAGAAGAAGCTAGGGCATAAGCAGCTAGGACCTTACCAAGTCGAGGCACAGGTCAATCCAGTGGCCTTCCGGTTGACACTGCCGGAGGGATCCAGAATGCACCCAGTTTTCCATAGATCAGTGCTCACGCCCTACAAAGCACCTCATAGATTTCAGGAGCCAGGCACGGCACCAGACCCGTTCAGGGAGACGCCCACAAGGGGGGGGTCGCCAAGGCGGGAACCCGTCAACGAGGTCACAGAGATTTTAGACTCGAGATGGGGGGAAGAGGGAGTAGAATATCTTCTCGCCAGAGAAGGTACCCCGGCCAGCGCCAACAGTTGGGTGCCAGACTATGCCTTGGACGAACCTCTTCTCAAGGACGAGTTTCATGCCCTTTTCCCACACAGGCCCATGCCAGCCGAGTATTTCGACGACTGGCTTTTCACACCCACATTTTCAGCCAGCACATTCCAGGGGTTCACCTCGGCCGAGGAACCGGCACTAGAAACACGTTCCCCGGAGGGATCACCCTCGGGGTCTGCCTCAGACCGTTCCTATTGGTGGGACGATCGACCAGAGGAGCAGTGGCGCAGGAAGTGGCTGGGGGGTCCTTGGCAGGCAACGTCCCCGGAGGAGACCGGGGGAGAGACGGACATGGACGTGTTGGGGGAGGACCTTGGGTTCGAGCACGGCGGCAAAGAGATGGAAGCAGAGGAAATTGAGGTCGGCAAGAGCACGGAGGACGAGCCGGACTTATCCGGCTGGATGCACGCCACGGGGGACGAACGGTATCCGGCACTCACCCCCACAACGACGGAGCACCCAGTACTCACACCTGAAGGAGGGGAGGGAGGAAGGGGGGGCTTCGAGGGGGGCATGGATGTCAGGGGTTCAGGAGCAGAGGCACAGGAAAGGGAGGAAATAGAGAGCGAGGGGGAGGAGTCCGAAGGAAATGTTAGCGATGACAGCGGTCCGAGGTCTCTGAGTCTTTCCAGCGAATCGGAAGATTCACAGAAAGGGGCTCCCATGGTCAGAGCAAGGGGGGTGCCTAGGGGGACACCCCAGGAAGAAGGGGCCAGAGGGGACTCAGAGAGCAGCAGTTGGAAATCAGGACCAGCGTCCACACCAGAGTGCAGTAGGGGGGAGGAGTCCCAGGCATCGGGATCAGGCGGCGCACTGCCAGTGGGAGGACATGAGTCAGGATTCGCCACGCCTCCATCGGGGAGCGAGGAAACGGTCGAGAGGAAGGTTGAAGGCTGGGCGCGCGCGCCAAGTTCAAATGTACAGGAGGGCGGCGCAGTTGGCAGCCCGGATAGGGAGCCAGGTCCCAAAGCCCGCCGAAAAGAGGGGGAGGAGTCAGGGGGGTCAACGTCAGCGTCAGAAGAATCCAGGAAGGAAGGGACCCCGGGGGGTAGCAGGACCCAGAGGAGAAAGGAGAGACGTAAGAGGTGGAGTAAGGCTAGAATCTTAAACTGGTGTACAGGGGGCGGAGACTCAGATGGAGCTTCGCCGATCTAACCCCTAGACGTAGAGCTGGGGCGCTGCGGCTTGAAAATGGAAACTGTACTTCAATAAAGACTTTTGTACATTACTGCCGGCTAGCGTTGGTCCTCTGTGAGCTGGGACCTGGAGCCAGCTCTGACAATTTGCTTCGGAAAGACTTCAAAGATGAAGAGGAGAAAGTAGGCTTTATTGTGTCCCATTTGCATGGGGAGGCTAGAACCTGGTTACGCAATTTGTGGCGCGAAGATGGTTTTGCCCGCAGGGACTCTGACGAATTTATCAAAGCCATGGACGCTTGCTTCCAATCTACCGTTGACGTTGATGTGGCGCGCCAGGAGATGCATGGATTGAGGCAGGGCAAGGCTACAGTGCGTCAGTACCATTCTCGCTTTTTTGCATTGCTGAATGTGCTGGGCTGGGAAAAGGAGTCCCTGGCAGTGAGAGACTTGTTCTGGGAGGGGCTTCATGGCTCCGTAAAAGATGAGTTGGCCAGGGGGGACAGACCTCAAACCCTAGCCGACGTCGTGCAGAGGGCACTCACGATAGGGGTGCGCCACGAAGAACGCCCTTGGCACAGTGAGGAGGTGCGTCACGTCCGCACACCAGCTAGAGCGCCTCCTTTTCTTCCCAGGGACCTGGGACGTACGAATCCCTCGCCTATGCTGAGGGAGGGGGAGGAACCAATGGAGCTGGGTGGTGCAAAGGCTCAGACAGAGGCCGGAGCCTCAGCGTCCGGAGCAGTCAAGGCGAAGCTTCCTAGAGGGACCAGGAAGTGTTACATCTGTGACAGTGCACGGCACATGGCTAAAGAGTGTCCCCAGAGGCTCCAGAAGCACACTGCAGCCTTAGCAACAGTAACAGAAGCAGCGCTACAGGGAGAGCAGTTTCAGGGAAACGACAATGCATGGCTGGAAGCAGGAATGCTGGGGTACAGCCAGGCGAGTCAGTAAAGCAGTCCCCAGCGCTTTTGCAGCCTACAGATCCCTTACCACCCAAGCCAGTGGTGCAGCTCACTCCTACTCTCCAGCTACCTAATGGACTCACCCTGGAAGTCCCCATTACAATTGACTCAGGGAGCAACGCAGACTTCGTGGGGAAGCAGTTCATCAAGCAGCATCGCATAGCGCTTCTACCAGCCACGCTGCCTCTGAACGTCGTCACCGTAGATGGCAGGAAGTTGCTGGGCGGGCAAGTGGTACAGCAGTCGCCACCCATGGTGCTGCAGATCGGGAATCATCGCGAGGTCATCAGTTTCAACGTCACCCGCCTGTCAGACACGCCTATAGTCTTAGGCATGAGTTGGCTGGATAGACACAGCCCATCATTAGCGTGGTACCAGCGGCAGCTCACCTTTGGCTCGTCCTACTGCGCACAACATTGCATCCAGACCGGCCAGGAGGAGGAGGGCCAGGAGGAGGGGCAGCAGTTGCATCTAGGCATGGTGCAGGCGGTGCCCCACAAGTACAAGGGGTTTTTGGAGATCTTCTGCGAAAAGGAAGCTGACCAATTACCACCCCACAGGCCCTACGACTGTGCAATTGACCTCCTACCAGGGGCGACGCTGCCGACTGCGAAGCTGTATTCCATGTCTGAAGATGAGATGCAGGAACTCAGGGAGTTCATAGATCACAATTTGAAGCGGGGATTCATCCGAGAATCCAAGGCCGTGGGGGGCAGTCCTGTGTTTTTCGTGAAGAAGAAAGACACGCCCCAAAAACGGCTCATTGTGGACTATAGGGCCATAAACTCGATGACAAAGCCCAAGGCCTTCCCCATGCCCAAGATTGACGACCTGCTCGCGACGGTGAGGAAGGGGAGGATCTTCACCAAGTTGGATCTACGCGGAGCATACAATCTAATACGCATGAGGGAAGGTGACGAGTGGAAGACGGCCATGTTCACGCCGCTGGGCACCTATGAATACAGAGTTATGCCGTTTGGTCTCCAAAATGGCTCCCACTGTTTCCAAGCATTCATGCACCACGTGCTAGCAGGACTCCTCTACAAGAAGTGCGTATGCTTCCTCGACGACATTCTGATCTTCTCAGAATCGCAGGAGACTCACGAGAGAGACGTAAAGGAGGTCCTGCAGAGGCTACGGGAGCACAGACTCTACGCCAAACTGGAGAAGTGCCAGTTCGACGTGACGGAGGTGGATTTCCTGGGCTACCGGCTGTCCGACGAGGGACTAGCCATGGACAGCGCCAAAGTCCGCGCGGTGTTGGACTGGGATAGCCCGCGCAATCGGAAGGAGGTCCAGAGGTTCGTCGGCTTCGCCAACTTTTACCGCAAGTTCATCAGGGGTTTCGCGAAAGAGACGGCAGCTATCACGGACACCCTCAGTTCCAAGAAGAAAAAGTTCACCTGGACGGACCAGGCGGAGCAGTCCTTCAGGAGACTTAAAAGCCTCTTCGCGTCCGAAGAACAGCTGCTACACGTGAATCCCGGCAGGCCCATGCGGGTTGAGACTGACGCATCTGACAGAGCAGTGGGGGCCGTCCTCTTGCAGGAAGATCCGCAAGGGAACTGGAGGCCCTGCGCTTTCTATTCCCGGAAGCTCAGCAAGTCGGAACAGAACTACACCATCTGGGACAGGCAGTTGCTGGCCATCCACGCGGCTTTCAAGGCGTGGCGGCATTTCCTCATCGGAGCCAAGCACACCGTGCAGGTCCGCACGGACCACAAGAACCTAGAGTATTGGCGCACGGCGAAGCTCCAGAGCCAGAGGCACATAAGATGGGCGGAGTTCTTTGCGGATTTCGATTTCAGGATAGAGTATATCCCGGGAGACAACAACGTCATAGCGGATGCGCTCTCCAGGAAACCGCAGTATCTCGAGGAAGCGGCACCAGTGGCAGCCAGGCACATTTTCGCACCGCAAGCGTGGGCGTGCGCTTCCGCCGCCGTGGACCTGGACGCGGTACGACGCGCGCTACAGACGGATCCGTTCGCACAATCCAAGATGGAGGAGGTGCGAAGAGGGACAGTAAAGGACGGCGAATTCCAGATACGCGACGGCCTACTGACCCGCAAAGGTGCTCTCTACGTGCCGGGAGACGATCTCCGCGCGAAGGTTCTACAGCAGTTACACGACGCACCCAGCGCGGGTCACTTCGGCAAAGAAAAGACGGCGGACTTAGTAGCCAGAGACTTTTGGTGGCCCCAGATGCGGGGAGAGGTCGCGGATTACGTCGCCAGGTGTGACACTTGTCAGAGGTCCAAGCCAGTGCACAAGAAGCCAGCGGGATTGCTGGAACCGCTGGAGACGCCGCTACAGCCGTGGGAAAGGGTGGCGCTGGACTTTGTTACTGATCTGCCCAGTTCGCGGGGTAAGACGGCGGTGCTTGTGGTTGTAGATCTGTTCACCAAGATGGCGCACTTCATTCCTTGCGCGAAGGTGGCAACAGCGGAACAGACCGCCAAGCTGTTCATAGACCACGTGTTCCGGGTGCACGGCTTACCGCGGTCCATCCTGTCCGACCAGGGTCGCCAATTCATTTCCAGTTTCTGGCAGAAGCTCCTGGGCATCCTGAATGTCAAGATCAACTTAGCGTCGGCGAGACACCCGCAAACCAACGGCCAAGCAGAGAGGGTCAACGCCATCATGCAGCAGTACCTGCGATGTTACGCCAATCAAAAGCCTGCAACTTGGGTGGACTACTTACCGATGGCCGAGTTTGCCTACAACAACACGAAGCACGCGTCAACGGGGGTGACACCGTTCTTCGCCAACAATGGGCGACATCCCAGAACCTTCCCGGCGTTGGAGACAACGACGCAGGGGGAGTCGCAGGGAGCTGAGCATTTAGCAGCAGAATTGCAGGAGGTCCACGAGGAGCTACGACGGCACTTGGAACTAGCTAAACACGCCTACAAAGTGCAGGCAGACAGGCACAGGAGGGCAGGAGAAGACATCCAGGTGGGGGACTGGGTATGGTTAGCAGCCCAGGCGGTGCCGGCCAAGTTGTTAGCTAAGAAGAAGCTAGGACACAAACAGCTAGGGCCATACCAAGTTGAGGGCAGGATCAATCCCGTAGCTTTTCGGTTGACCCTCCCAGAAGGTTCCCGAATGCACCCGGTCTTTCATAGGTCGGTGCTTACACCCTACAAGGCCCCACACAGATTTCAGGAGCCAGGGACGGCACCAGACCCACGTAGAAAGTCACTGGGGGGGGAGTCACCGAGGACCCCGACGCTCAACGAGGTCACGGAAATTCTGGACTCGAGATGGGGGGAGGAGGAAGTGGAATACCTCCTCGCCAGGGAAGGTACCCCGGCCAGCGCCAACAGTTGGGTGCCCGATTATGCTCTGGAGGAACCTCTTCTTAAAGACGAGTTCCATGCACTCTTCCCACACAGGCCCATGCCAGCGGAGTATTTTGACGACTGGCTTTTTACGCCCACACTTTCAGGCAGCACCTTCCGGGGGTTCTCCTCCGCAGAGGAGACCACGCCGGAATCGAGCCCTCCAAGGGGATCGTACTCGGGGGTGGACACGGACCGCTCTTATTGGTGGGACGATCAACCAGAAGTGGGGTGTCGAAGGGGGCCTTGGCAAACAGCATCGCCTGAAGTAACAGGGGGAGGGAAGGGTTTGGATGTGTTGGGGGAGGACCCCGGTTTCGAACACTCATACACTGAACTGGAAGCAGAGGAGATCGACGCTGACGAACTGTATCCAGCATCTACCCCCGCTACAACGGAGCTCCCGGAACCTGCGCCCGAGCAGCGGGAGGGGGGAAGGGTGGGCTTCGAGGGGGGGATGGATGTCAGGGGTTCAGGGACAGAGGCACAGGGTAGGGAGGAGATGGAGAGCGATGGGGATGAATCCCAGGACAGCGAGGAAGAGGATGACAATGACTCTAGAGATTCCATGAGTCTTTCCAGCGAATCAGAGGATTCCCAGAAGGGGGCGCCAGTGGTCAAGGCCAGGGAAGCCCCAGGGGGGATGTGTCAGGAACAGGGGGCCAGGTGGGGATCCCAAAGTGGCAGCTGGGCGTCAGGACCAGCCTCCCCGCCAGAGTGCAGCGAAGGGGGTGGAGGTTCCAGTGTATCAGGGGAAGCAGCTCCGGCAGCAGAGAAGGGAGGGAGGTCGGAGCAAGCCACCCTCCCGGAAGGGGAGGGGAGTAGTGAAGGGAGTAGTTAGAGGTTGGGCGCGCGCGCCAAGTTCAAATGTAGAGGCGGGCGGAAGTACAGGGAGCCCGGAGGAAGGGCCAAGTCCTAAAGCCCGCAGGAGGGGGGAAGAGCAGTCGGGAGATAGCGCGTCAGGGGAATCCAGGAGGGGCGAAACCCCAGCGGGCAGGAAGACCCTGAGGAAAAGGAAAGAGAGAAAGAGGTGGAGCAGCGCAAGGCTCTTAAACTGGTGCAGGGGAGGGACTGACTCAGAGGGGACTTCAACGGTCTAAGCGTACAGACGTGGGGCTGCGCGCCTCGGATATGAAGCAAACAATGAACTGCAATAAACACTTTTGTATATAAGAAGAGATTGGCGTTGGTCTTTTGTGAGCTGAGACCTGAGGCAGCCTTGACAGCGGGGAAACAAACGTGGGGGCTAGCTGGCGAAAAAAGGGTGAGCCCCCTCTGCGCCGGCCCTAAATAGGGCAGACACGGCCGGGATTCCCCTGCTCTCGCGGGGGATGAAACCAGCCCCCGCTCACGTGGGGGGGTGGGCGTGAAGCCCGCAACCCCACCTCCTGGGCAGGCCGGAAGTGGCTTTGTGCTTATTTCAATTTGCATGGGGTTCTATGGGTGTGCACCAGAATCACCCCCAACCAAAGCAAAAAGGTCTTTTGGGTTCCAGCTACATAAAAAGAAGATGATAAAGCTCTGATTGGGCTTATTTCAAATTGGTGTTTTTGGGGTTAGAATGCACATTCACCCAAAAATCGCAGAGTGACATGTTTATTATCAGCCCAAACCGAGCATAGGTGTTTAGGTTCCATCTCAATAGAAAGAGGACGAATGAGCTTGCATTGTTCTTTCGGTGTTCAGCCCCCCACAAATAGCAAAGCAAAGCAATAGCCTAAACAAAGCCAAACAGGTTGTTTTGGGTTGCAGCAACATAGAAAGAAGAATCTTGGATTTTGCTTATTTCGTGTTCTTTGGTGTTAATACACATTGACGCAGAAATCTCAAAGTGTGTGTAATGAGACCAAAATAACACAAGACCGTCTTTTCGCTTCCATACGCGTAGAAAGAAGACAAATAAGCTTTGATTGTGCTTATTTCAATTCGCATGGGGTTTTATGGGAGTGCACCAGAATTACCCCCAACCAAAGCAAAAAGGTCTTTTGGGTTCCAGCTACATAAAAAGAAGATGATAATGTCCTCATTGGGCTTATTTCAAATTGGTGTTTTTGGGGTTAGAATGCACAATCACGCAAAAATCGCAGTGACATGTTTATTATCATCCCAAACCAAGCATAGGTGTTTTGGTTCCATCTCAATAGAAAAAGGACGAATAAGCTTGCATTGTTCTTTCGGTGTTCAGTACCCCAGAAATAGCAAAGCGAATTGTAATAATCCCAAAGAAAGCCAAATAGGTTGTTTTGGGTTCCAGCAACATAGAAAATATTTTGCTTATTTCGTGTTCTTTGGTGTTAACGCACATTGACCCAGAAATCGCAAGGTGTGTGTAAGGAGCCCAAAATAACACAACATTGTCTTTTCGCTTCCAAATAGCTAGAAAGAAGAGAAATAAGCTGTGATTGTGCTTATTTCAATTCGCATGGGGTTTTATGGGAGTGCACCAGAATCACCCCCAACCAAAGGAAAAAGGTATTTTGGGTTCCAGCTACATAAAAAGAAGATGATAATGCTCTCATTGGGCTTATTTCAAATTGGTGTTTTTGGGGTTAGAATGCACATTCACCCAAAAATCGCAGAGTGACATTGTCAGGGGTTCAGGAGCAGAGGCACAGGAAAGGGAGGAAATAGAGAGCGAGGGGGAGGAGTCCGAAGGAAATGTTAGCGATGACAGCGGTCCGAGGTCTCTGAGTCTTTCCAGCGAATCGGAAGATTCACAGAAAGGGGCTCCCATGGTCAGAGCAAGGGGGGTGCCTAGGGGGACACCCCAGGAAGAAGGGGCCAGAGGGGACTCAGAGAGCAGCAGTTGGAAATCAGGACCAGCGTCCACACCAGAGTGCAGTAGGGGGGAGGAGTCCCAGGCATCGGGATCAGGCGGCGCACTGCCAGTGGGAGGACATGAGTCAGGATTGGCCACGCCTCCATCGGGGAGCGAGGAAACGGTTGAGAGGAAGGTTGAAGGCTGGGCGCGCGCGCCAAGTTCAAATGTACAGGAGGGCGGCGCAGTTGGCAGCCCGGATAGGGAGCCAGGTCCCAAAGCCCGCCGAAAAGAGGGGGAGGAGTCAGGGGGGTCAACGTCAGCGTCAGAAGAATCCAGGAAGGAAGGGACCCCGGGGGGTAGCAGGACCCAGAGGAGAAAGGAGAGACGGAAGAGGTGGAGTAAGGCTAGAATCTTAAACTGGTGTACAGGGGGCGGAGACTCAGATGGAGCTTCGCCGATCTAACCCCTAGACGTAGAGCTGGGGCGCTGCGGCTTGAAAATGGAAACTGTACTTCAATAAAGACTTTTGTACATTACTGCCGGCTAGCGTTGGTCCTCTGTGAGCTGGGACCTGGAGCCAGCTCTGACAGGGTTCCAGCTACATTTTGGGTTCCAGCTACATAAAAAGAAGATGATAATGCTCTCATTGGGCTTATTTCAAATTGGTGTTTTTGGGGTTAGAATGCACATTCACCCAAAAATCGCAGAGTGACATGTTTATTATCAGACCAAACCAAGCATACGTGTTTTGGTTCGATCTCAATAGAAAGAGGACGAATAAGCTTGCATTGTTCTTTCGGTGTTCATTCACTCACAAATAGCAAAGCGAATTCTAAAAAGCCCAAAGAAAGCCAAACAGGTTGTTTTGGGTTCCAGCTACATAGAACGAAGAATCTTTGATTTGGCATATTTCAAGTCGTGTTCTTTGGTGTTAATGCACATTGACCCAGAAATCTCAAAGTGTGTGAAATGAGACCAAAATAACACAATTGTCTTTTCGCTTCCATATGCCTAGAAAGAAGACAAATAAGCTTTGATTGTGCTTATTTCAATTCGCATGAGGTTTTATGGGTGTGCACCAGAATCACTCCCAACCAAAGCAAAAAGGTCTCATGGGTTCCATCTACATAAAAAGAAGATGATAAAGCTCTGTTTGGGCTCATTTCAAATTGGTGTGTTTGGGGTTAGAATGTACAATCACCCAAAAATCGTAGAGTGACATGTTGGTTATCAGCTCAAACCAAGCATAGGTGTTTTCGTTCCATCTCAATAGAAAGAGGACGCTTAAGCTTGGATTGTTCTTTCTCTGTTCATTCACTCACAAATAGCAAAGCGAATTGTAATAAGCCTAAACAAAGCTAAATAGGTTCTTTTGGGTTCCAGCTACATAGAACGAAGAATCTTTGATTTGGCTTATTTCAAGTCGTGTTCTTTGGTGTTAATGCACATTGACCCAGAAATCTCAAAATGTGTGTAATGAGACCAAAATAACACAACTGACTTTTCGCTTCCAAATAGCTAGAAAGAAGACAAATAAGCTTTGATTGTGCTTATTTCAATTCGCATGGGGTTTTTTGGGTTTGCACCAGAATCACCCCCAACCAAAGCACAGTTTTGCCTTCCAACTACATAAAAAGAAGATGATAAAGCTCTGATTGGGCTTATTTCAAATTGGTGTTTTTGGGGTTAGAATGCACATTCACCCAAAAATCGCAGAGTGACAAGTTTATTATCAGACCAATCCAAGTAGGTGTTTTGGTTCCATCTCAATAGAAAGAGGACGAATAAGCTTGCATTGTTCTTTCGGTGTTCAGTCCCCCACAAATAGCAAAGCAAAGTGTAATAAGCCAAAACAAAGACAAACAGGTTGTTTTGGGTTCCAGCAACATAGAAAGGATTTTGCTTATTTCGTGTTCTTTGGTGTTAACGCACATTGACCCAGAAATCGCAAAGTGTGTGTAATGAGACCAAAATAACACAACACTGTCTTTTCGCTTCCATATGCGTAGAAAGAAGACAAATAAGCTTTGATTGTCCTTATTTCAAATCGCATGGGGTTTTATGGGTGTGCACCAGAATCACCCCCAACCAAAGCAAAAAGGTCTTTTGGGTTCCATCTACATAAAAAGAAGATGATAAAGCTCTCATTGGGCTTATTTCAAATTGGTGTTTTGGGGGTTAGAATGCACATTCACCCAAAAATCGAAGACATGTTTATTATCAGACCAATCCAAGCATAGGTGTTTTTGTTCCATCTCAATACAAAGAGGACGAATAAGCTTGCATTGTTCTTTCGGTGTTCAGTCCGCCACAAATAGCAAAGCAAAGTGTAATAAGCCAAAACAAAGCGAAACAGGTTGTTTTGGGTTGCAGCAACATAGAAAGAAGAATCTTGCATTTTGCTTATTTCGTGTTCTTTGGTGTTAATGCACATTGACCCAGAAATCGCAAGGTGTGTGTAAGGAGACCAAAATAACACAACTGACTTTTCGCTTCCAAATAGCTAGAAAGAAGAGAAATAAGCTTTGATTGTGCTTATTTCAATTCGCATGTGGGTTTTTGGGTGTGCACCAGAATCACCCCCAACCAAAGCACAGTTTTGCCTTCCAACTACATAAAAAGAAGATGATAAAGCTCTCATTGGGTTTATTTCAAATTGGTGTTTTTGGGGTTAGAATGCACATTCACCCAAAAATCGCAGTGACAAGTTTATTATCAGACCAATCCAAGCATAGGTGTTTTTGGTCCATCTCAATAGAAAAAGGACGAATAAGCTTGCATTGTTCTTTCGGTGTTCAGTCCCCCACAAATAACCAAGCAAAGTGTAATAAGGCAAAACAAAGCCAAACAGGTTTTTTGGGTTGCAGCAACATAGAAAGAAGAATCTTGCATTTTGCTTATTTCGTGTTCTTTTGTGTTAATGCACATTGACCCAGAAATCGCAAAGTGTGTGTAATGAGACCAAAATAACACATTGTCTTTTCGCTTCCATATGCGTAGAAAGAAGCTTACAAATAAGCTTTGATTGTGCTTATATCAATTCGCATGCGGTTTTATGGGAGTGCTCCAGAATTACCCCCAACCAAAGCAAAAAGGTCTTTTGGGTTCCAGCTACATAAAAAGATAATGCTCTCATTGGGCTTATTTCAAATTGGTGTTTTTTGGGTTAGAATGTACATTCACCCAAAAATCGCAGAGTGACATGTTTGTTATCAGCTCAAACCAAGCATAGGTGTTTTGGTTCCATCTCAATAGAAAGAGGACGAATATGCTTGGATTTTTCTTCCGGTGTTCATTCACTCACAAATAGCAAAGCGAATTGTAATAAGCCTAAACAAAGCTAAATAGGTTCTTTTGGGTTCCAGCTACATAGAACGAAGAATCTTTGATTTCGCTTATTTCAAGTCGTGTTCGTTGGTGTTAATGCACATTGACCCAGAAATCGCAAAGTGTGTGTAATGAGACCAAAATAACACAACTGACTTTTCGCTTCCAAAGAAAGCGAAAAAGAAAGAAAGAAGACAAATAAGCTTTGATTGTGCTTATTTCAATTCGCATGGGGTTTTATGGGTGTGCACCAGAATCACCCGCAACCAAAGCACAGTTTTGGCTTCCATCTACATAAAAAGAAGATGATAAAGCTCTGATTGGGCTTATTTCAAATTGGTGTTTTTGGGGTTAGAATGTACCCAAAAATCGCAGAGTGACATGTTTGTTATCAGCTCAAACCAAGCATAGGTGTTTTGGTTCCATCTCAATAGAAAGGGGACGAATAAGCTTGGATTTTTCTTTCGGTGTTCAATCCCCCACAAATAAACAAATAAAGCTCTGATTGGGCTTATGTCAAATTGGTGTTTTTGGGGTTAGAATGCACATTCACCCAAAAATCGAAGAGTGACATGTTTATTATCAGCCCAAACCAAGCATAGGTGTTTTGGTTCCATCTCAATAGAAAGAGGACGAATGCTTGCATTGTTTTTTTGGTGTTCAGTCCCCCACAAATAGCAAAGCGAATTGTAATAAGCCTAAACAAAGCTAAACAGGTTCTTTTGGGTTCCAGCAACATAGAACGAAGAATCTTTGAGTTAGCTTAATTCAAGTCGTGTTCTTTGGTGTTAATGCACATTGACCCAGAAATGGCAAAGTGTGTGTAATGAGACCAAAATCACACATTGTCTTTTCGCTTCCCTATGCCTAGAAATAAGACAAATAAGCTTTCATTGTGCTTATTTCAATTCGCATGGGGTTTTATGGGTGTGCACCAGAATCACCCCCGACCAAAGCACAGTTTTGGCTTCCATCTACATAAAAAGAAGATGATAAAGCTCTGATTGGGCTTATTTCAAATTGGTGTTTTAGGGGTTAGAATGCACATTCACCCAAAAATCGCAGAGTGACAAGTTTATTATCAGACCAATCCAAGCATAGGTGTTTTTGTTCCATCTCAATAGAAAAGGACGAATAAGCTTGCATTGTTCTTTCGGTGTTCAGTCCCCCACAAATAGCCAAGCAAAGTGTAATAAGCCAAAACAAAGCCAAACAGGTTGTTTTGGGTTGCAGCAACATAGAAAAAAGAATCTTGCATTTTGCTTATTTCGTGTTCTTTGGTGTTAATGCATATTGACCCAGAAATCGCAAAGTGTCTGTAAGGAGACCAAAATAACACATTGTCTTTTCGCTTCCATATGCGTAGAAAGAAGACAAATAAGCTTTGATTGTTCTTATTTCAATTCGCATGGGGTTTTATGGGAGTGCACCAGAATCACCCCCAACCAAAGCACAGTTTTGACTTCCATCTACATAAAAAGAAGATGATAAAGCTCTGATTGGGCTTATTTCATATTGGTGTTTTTGGGGTTAGAATGCACATTCACCCAAAAATCGCAGAGTGACATGTTTATTATCAGACCAAACCAAGCATACGTGTTTTGGTTCTAGCTCAATAGAAAGACGAATAAGCTTGCATTGTTCTTTCGGTGTTCATTCACTCACAAATAGCGAAGCGAATTGTAATAAGCCCAAAGAAAGCCAAACAGGTTGTTTTGGGTTCCAGCAACATAGAAAGGATTTTGCTTATTTCTTGTTCTTTGGTGTTAACGCACATTGACCCAAAAATCGCAAAGTGTGTGTAATGAGACCAAAATAACACAACATTGTCTTTTCGCTTCCATATGCCTAGAAAGAAGACAAATAAGCTTTGATTGTGCTTATTTCAATTCGCATGGGGTTTTATGGGTGTGCACCAGAATCACCCCCAACCAAAGCAAAAAGGTCTCATGGGTTCCATCTACATCAAAAGAAGATGATAAAGCTCTGATTGAGCTCATTTCAAATTGGTGTTTTTGGGGTTAGAATGCACAATCACCCAAAAATCGCAGAGTGACATGTTGGTTATCAGCTCAAACCAAGCATAGGTATTTTGGTTCCATCTCAATAGAAAGAGGACGCTTAAGCTTGGATTGTTCTTTCTCTGTTCATTCACTCACAAATAGCAAAGCGAATTGTAATAAGCCTAAACAAAGCTAAATAGGTTCTTTTGGGTTCCAGCTACATAGAACGAAGAATCTTTGATTTGGCTTATTTCAAGTCATGTACTTTGGTGTTAATGCACATTGACCCAGAAATCTCAAAGTGTGTGTAATGAGACCAAAATAACACAACTGACTTTTCGCTTCCAAAGAAAGCGAAAAAGAAAGAAAGAAGACAAATAAGCTTTGATTGTGCTTATTTCAATTCGCATGGGGGTTTTTGGGTGTGCACCAGAATCACCCCCAACCAAAGCACAGTTTTGCCTTCCAACTACATAAAAAGAAGATGATAAAGCTCTCATTGGGCTTATTTCAAATTGGTGTTTTTGGGGTTAGAATGCACATTCACCCAAAAATCGCATAGTGACATGTTTATTATCAGACCAATCCAAGCATAGGTGTTTTTGTTCCATCTCAATACAAAGAGGACGAATAAGCTTGCATTGTTCTTTCGGTGTTCAGTCCCCCATAAATAGCCAAGCAAAGTGTAATAAGGCAAAACAAAGCCAAACAGGTTGTTTTGGGTTGCAGCAACAGAAAGAAGAATCTTGCATTTTGCTTATTTCGTGTTCTTTGGTGTTAACGCACAATGACCCAAAAATTGCAAAGTGTGTGTAATGAGACCAAAATAACACAACATTGTCTTTTCGCTTCCATATGCCTAGAAAGAAGACAAATAAGCTTTGATTGTGCTTATTTCAATTCGCATGGGGTTTTATGGGTGTGCACCAGAATCACCCCCAACCAAAGCAAAAAGGTCTCATGGGTTCCATCTACATAAAAAGAAGCTGATAAAGCTCTGATTGGGCTCATTTCAAATTGGTGTTTTTGGGGTTAGAATGTACAATCACCCAAAAATCGCAGAGTGACATGTTTATCAGCTCAAACAAAGCATAGGTGTTTTGGTTCCATCTCAATAGAAAAGGACGAATAAGCTTGCATTGTTCTTTCGGTGTTCAGTCCCCCACAAATAGCCAAGCAAAGTGTAATAAGGCAAAACAAAGCCAAACAGGTTGTTTTGGGTTGCAGCAACATAGAAAGAAGAATCTTGCATTTTGCTTATTTCGTGTTCTTTGGTGTTAATGCACATTGACCCAGAAATCGCAAAGTGTGTGTATTGAGAGCAAAATAACACAACATTGTCTTTTCGCTTCCATATGCGTAGAAAGAAGAGAAATAAGCTTTTTGTGCTTATTTCAATTCGCATGGGGTTTTATGGGTGTGCACCAGAATCACCCCCAACCAAAGCACAGTTTTGGCTTCCATCTACATAAAAAGAAGCTGATAAAGCTCTGATTGGGCTTATTTCATAGTGGTGTTTTTGGGGTTAGAATGCACACTCACCCAAAAATCGCAGAGTGACAAGTTTATTATCAGACCAATCCAAGCATTGGTGTTTTTGGTCCATCTCAATAGAAAGAGGACGAATAAGCTTGCATTGTTCTTTCGGTGTTCAGTCCCCCACAAATAGCCAAGCAAAGTGTAATAAGGCAAAACAAAGCCAAACAGGTTGTTTTGGGTTGCAGCAACATAGAAAGAAGAATCTTGCATTTTGCTTATTTCGTGTTCTTTGGTGTTAACGCACAATGACCCAAAAATCGCAAAGTGTGTGTAATGAGACCAAAATAACACAACATTGTCTTTTCGCTTCCATATGCCTAGAAAGAAGACAAATAAGCTTTGATTGTGCTTATTTCAATTCGCATGGGGTTTTATGGGTGTGCACCAGAATCACCCCCAACCAAAGCAAAAAGGTCTCATGGGTTCCATCTACATAAAAAGAAGCTGATAAAGCTCTGATTGGGCTCATTTCAAATTGGTGTTTTTGGGGTTAGAATGTACAATCACCCAAAAATCGCAGAGTGACATGTTTATCAGCTCAAACAAAGCATAGGTGTTTTGGTTCCATCTCAATAGAAAAGGACGAATAAGCTTGCATTGTTCTTTCGGTGTTCAGTCCCCCACAAATAGCCAAGCAAAGTGTAATAAGGCAAAACAAAGCCAAACAGGTTGTTTTGGGTTGCAGCAACATAGAAAGAAGAATCTTGCATTTTGCTTATTTCGTGTTCTTTGGTGTTAATGCACATTGACCCAGATATCGCAAAGTGTGTGTATTGAGAGCAAAATAACACAACATTCTCTTTTCGCTTCCATATGCGTAGAAAGAAGAGAAATAAGCTTTTTGTGCTTATTTCAATTCGCATGGGGTTTTATGGGTGTGCACCAGAATCACCCCCAACCAAAGCAGTTTTGGCTTCCATCTACATAAAAAGAAGCTGATAAAGCTCTGATTGGGCTTATTTCATAGAGGTGTTTTTGGGGTTAGAATGCACATTCACCCAAAAATCGCAGAGTGACAAGTTTATTATCAGACCAATCCAAGCATTGGTGTTTTTGGTCCATCTCAATAGAAAGAGGACGAATAAGCTTGCATTGTTCTTTCGGTGTTCAGTCCCCCACAAATAGCCAAGCAAAGTGTAATAAGGCAAATCAAAGCCAAACAGGTTGTTTTGGGTTGCAGCAACATAGAAAGAAGAATCTTGCATTTTGCTTATTTCGTGTTCTTTGGTGTTAATGCACGTTGACCCAGAAATCGCAAAGTGTGTGTAAGGAGACCAAAATAACACATTTTCTTTTCGCTTCCATATGCGTAGAAAGAAGACAAATAAGCTTTGATTGTTCTTATTTCAATTCGCATGGGGTTTTATGGGAGTGCACCAGAATTACCCCCAACCAAAGCAAAAAGGTCTTTTGGGTTCCAGCTACATAAAAAGAAGATGATAATGCTCTCATTGGGCTCATTTCAAATTGGTGTTTTTGGGGTTAGAATGCACAATCACGCAAAAATCGCAGTGACATGTTTATTATCATCCCAAACCAAGCATAGGTGTTTTGGTTCCATCTCAATAGAAAGAGGACGAATAAGCTTGCATTGTTCTTTCGGTGTTCAGTCCCCCACAAATAGCCAAGCAAAGTGTAATAAGGCAAAACAAAGCCAAACAGGTTGTTTTGGGTTGCAGCAACATAGAAAGAAGAATCTTGCATTTTGCTTATTTCGTGTTCTTTGGTGTTAATGCACATTGACCCAGAAATCGCAGTGTGTGTGAAATGAGACCAAAATAACACAACATTGTCTTTTCGCTTCCATATGCGTAGAAAGAAGACAAATAAGCTTTGATTGTGCTTATTTCAATTCGCATGGGGTTTTATGGGTGTGCACCAGAATCACCCCCAACCAAAGCACAGTTTTGGCTTCCATCTACATAAAAAGAAGATGATAATGCTCTGATTGGGCTTATTTCAAATTGGTGTTTTTGGGGTTAGAATGCACAATCACGCAAAAATCGCAGTGACATGTTTATTATCATCCCAAACCAAGCATAGGTGTCTTTGTTCCATCTCAATAGAAAGAGGACGAATAAGCTTCGATTGTTCTTTCGGTGTTCAGTCCCCCACAAATAGCAAAGCAAAGTGTAATAAGCCTAAAAACAGCCATGTTTTATGGGTGTGCACCAGAATCACCCCTACCTAAAGGAAAAAGGTCTTTTGGGTTCCATCTACATAAAAAGAAGCTGATAAAGCTCTGATTGGGCTTATTTCATAGTGGTGTTTTTGGGGTTAGAATGCACATTCACCCAAAAATCGCAGAGTGACATGTTTATTATCAGCCCAAACCAAGCATAGGTGTTTTGGTTCCATCTCAATAGACCAAAATAACACAACATTGTCTTTTCGCTTCCATATGCATAGAAAGAATAAGCTTTTTGTGCTTATTTCAATTCGCATGGGGTTTTATGGGTGTGCACCAGAATCACCCCCAACCAAAGCACAGTTTTGGCTTCCATCTACATAAAAAGAAGATGATAATGCTCTGATTGGGCTTATTTCAAATTGGTGTTTTTGGGGTTAGAATGCACAATCACCCAAAAATCGCAGAATGACATGTTTGTTATCAGCTCAAACCAAGCATGCGTGTTTTGCTTCCATCTCAATAGAAAGAGGACGAATAAGCTTGCATTGTTCTTTCGGTGTTCAGTCCCCCACAAATAGCCAAGCAAAGTGTAATAAGCCAAAACAAAGCCAAACAGGTTGTTTTGGGTTGCAGCAACATAGAAAGAAGAATCTTGCATTTTGCTTATTTCGTGTTCTTTGGTGTTAATGCACATTCACTCAGAAATCGCAAAGTGTCTGTAATGAGACCAAAATAACACGTCTTTTCGCTTCCATATGCGTAGAAAGAAGACAAATAAGCTTTGATTGTCCTTATTTCAAATCGCATGGGGTTTTATGGGTGTGCACCAGAATCACCCCCAACCAAAGCAAAAAGGTCTTTTGGCTTACAGCTACATAAAAAGAAGAAGATAAAGCTCTGATTGGGCTCATTTCAAATTGGTGTTTTTGGAGTTAGAATGCACACTCACCCAAAAATCACAGAGTGACATGTTTATTATCAGCCCAAACCAAGCATAGGTGTTTTGGTTCCATCTCAATAGAAAGAGGACGAATAAGCTTGCATTGTTCTTTTGGTGTTCAGTCCCCCACAAATAGCAAAGCAAGGTGTAATAAGCCTAAACAAAGCCAAACAGGTTGTTTTGGGTTGCAACAACATAGAAAGAAGAATCTTGGATTTTGCTTATTTCGTGTTCTTTGGTGTTAATGCACATTGACTCAGAAATCTCAAAGTGTGTGTATTGAGACCAAAATAACACAACACCGTCTTTTCGCTTCCATACGTGTAGAAAGTAGACGAATAAGCTTTGATTGTGCTTATTTCTATTCGAATGGTGTTTTTTGGGTGTGCACCAGAATCACCCCCAACCTAAGCAAAAGGTGTTTTGGCTTCCAACTACATAAAAAGAAGATAATAAAGCTCTGATTGGACTTATTTCAAATTGGTCTTTTTGGGGTTAGAATGCACATTCACCCAAAAATCGCAGAGCGACATGTTTATTATCAGACCAAACCAAGCGTAGGTGTTTTGGTTCCATCTCAATAGATAGAGGACGAATAAGCTTGGATTGTTCTTTCGGTGTTCATTCACTCACAAATAGCAAAGCGAATTGTAATAAGCCTAAACAAAGCCAAACAGGTTCTTTTGGGTTCCAGCTACATAGAACGAAGAATCTTTCATTTCGCGTATTTCAAGTCGTGTTCTTTGGTGTTAATGCACATTGACCCAGAATCGCAGTGTGGGTAATGAGACCAAAATAACACAACATTGTCTTTTCGCTTCCATATGCCTAGAAAGAAGACAAATAAGCTTTGATTGTTCTTATTTCAATTCGCATGGGGTTTTATGGGTGTGCACCAGAATCACCCCCAACCAAAGCGAAAAGGTCTTTTGGGTTCCATCTACATAAAAAGAAGATGATAATGCTCTGATTGGGCTTATTTCAAATTGGTGTTTTTGGGGTTAGAATGCACATTCACACAAAAATCGTAGATGATAACAGTAGTGTCAGAGCTGCTTCCAGATCCTAGCTCACAGAGGATCACGCTAGCCAGCGATCATTAAATAAAAGTCTTTATTGAGTTACAGTTTCCATTCTTAAGCTGCTGCGTGCAACTCTACGTCTCATGGTTAGATCGGCGAAGCTCCATCTGAGTCTCCGCCCCTTGTACACCAACTTAATATCCTAGCCTTGCTCCACCTTTTCCGCCTGACTGTTCTTCTCTGGGTCCCTCTGCCCCCCGGGGTCTCTTCCTTCCGGGATTCCTCTGACGCTGACGCTGACCCCCCTGACTCTTCTCCCTCCTTTCGGCGGGCTTTAGGACCTGGCTCCCTTTCCGGGCTGCCTACTGCGCCACCTTCTTGTGCATTTGAACTTGGCACGCGCGCCCAACCTTCCACCTTCCGTCTGACCGTTTCTTCGCTCCCCGATGGAGGTGTGGCCACTCCTGACTCGTGCCCTCCCCCCTGTTGTGAGCTGCCAGCGCTTGATCCCTGGCGCCCTTCCTCTTCCCTGCTCTCTGGCGGTGACGCTGGTCCTGATTTCCAACTGCTCCCCTCTGAGTCCCCTCTGGCTCTATCTTCCTGGGGTGTCCCCCTAGGCTCCCCCCTTGCCCTGGCCACTGGTGCTCCTTTCTGTGAATCTTCTGATTCACTGGAAAGACTCGGAGATCTCGGGTCGTCGTCATCACTCATCTTTTCTTCTGCCTCCTCTCCCTCGCTCTCTGTTTCCTCCCTTGCCCTTGCCTCTGCTCCTGAACCCCTGACATCCATCCCCCCCTCGAAGCCCCCTCTTCCCCCCTCCCCTCCTTCCGGTGCGGGATCTGGGTGCTGCCGTGTCAGGGGGACGAATGTCGGATACAGTTCGCTTCCCGTGGCGGGCCGCCATCCGAAGTCTTCCGGTTCTTCCTCCATGCTCTCGTTGACGACGGTCACCTCCGCTTCCATCTCTGTGCCGCCGTGCTCGAAACCCGGGTCGTCCCCGAAAACGTCCATGTCCGTCTCTCCCTCGTTGCCTTCTGGAGACGTTGCTCGTCCTGGACCCTCCAGCCACCTTCTGCGGAACTGCTCCTCTGGTCGATCATCCCACCAATACGAGGGTTCTGAAGCAGATCCCGAGGGTGACCCCTCCGGGGAACGGGCGTCTCGTGTCGGTTCCTCGTCCGAGTCGAACCCCCGGAACGTGCTGGCTGAAAGCGTGGGCGTGAAAAGCCAGTCGTCGAAAAAGTCTGCTGGCATTGGCCTATGTGGGAAGAGGGCATGAAACTCTTCTTTGAGCAGAGGTTCGTCTAAAGCGTAGCCCGGCACCCAGCTGTTGGCACTGGCCGGGGTGCCCTCCTTGGCGAGAAGGTATTCTACCCCCTCTTCCCCCCATCTGGAGTCCAAAATCTCCGTGACTTCGTTGATGCGCTCCTCCTGTGCCACTCCCCCTTGCCCGGTTCTCTCTCGGAGCGGACCCGGTGCCGTTCCTGGTTCCTGAAACCTGTGAGGTGCCTTGTAGGGAGTGAGCACCGATCTGTGGAACACCGGATGCATTCTGGAACCCTCCGGAAGAGCCAGCCTGAAAGCCACCGGGTTGACCTGTTCGTCGACTTGGTAGGGCCCCAGTTGTTTATGCCCTAGTTTCTTCTTCGCCAACGACCTGGCCGGCACTGCGTGGGCTGCTAACCAGACCCAGTCTCCCACATGGATCTCTTCGCCAACCCTTCTGTGTTTGTCCGCTTGTACCTTGTATGCGTGTTTAGCCAGCTCCAGGTGCCGCCGCAGCTGATCGTGGACCTCCTGCAACTCCGACGCGAACGCATCTGCTGTCTGCGGCTCCCCCTCCCCCATTCTTTCCAGTCCCGGGAAGGTTCTAGGGTGCCTCCCGTTGTTGGCGAAGAACGGCGTGACCCCCGTGGACACGTGCTTCGTGTTGTTGTAGGCGAACTCGGCGAGAGGCAGGTAATCCACCCACGTCGCAGGCTGTTGATTCGCATAACATCTCAGGTACTGCTGCATGATGGCATTGACCCGCTCCGCTTGCCCGTTGGTCTGCGGGTGTCTAGCCGACGCCAGGTTGATCTTGACGTTCAGGAAGCCCATCAGCCTCTGCCAGAAGTTTGAGATGAACTGTCGCCCTCGGTCGGACAGAATAGACCGCGGCAGACCGTGAACCTTGAACACGTGGTCTATGAACAGTTTGGCGGTTTGTTCCGCCGTGGCCACCTTCGCACACGGAATGAAATGTGCCATCTTGGAGAACAAATCCACCACCACCAGCACAGCCGTCTTGCCCCTCGAGCTGGGCAGATCCGTGACAAAGTCCAGGGCCACTCTCTCCCATGGCTCGAACGGAGTTTGCAGCGGTTCCAGCAGTCCGGCCGGCGGTCTGTGCACTGGTTTGGACCTCTGGCAGGTGTCACACCTCGCCACGTAGTCCGCGACCTCCCCTCTCATTCCGGGCCACCAGAAGTCTCTGTCTACTAATTCCACCGTCTTCTCCTTGCCAAAGTGCCCGGCAGTGGGCGCGTCGTGCAGCTGCTGCAGTACCTTGGCGCGAAGTTCGTCTCCCGGCACGTAGATGGCCCCTTTACGGATGAGCAAACCATCTCGCAGCTGGAACTCGTCGGTCGCTGCCGTGCCCCTGTGCACCTCTGCCATCTTTGCTTGCGCGAAGGAGTCATCCTGCAACGCTCGTCGCACCGCATCCAGGTCAACTGTTGCCGCAGCGCACGCCCACACTGTCGGTGCGAAGATGTGCATGGCGGCCGCTGGCGTTGCCTCCTCCAGATACTGTGGCTTACGGGAGAGAGCATCCGCCATGATGTTGGTGTCCCCCGGGACATACTCTATTCGGAAGTCGAAATTCGCAAAGAACTCAGCCCAACGTATCTGCCTCTGGTTCAGGAACTGTGCCGTGCGCCAGTGCTCTAGATTCTTGTGGTCCGTGCAGACCTGCACCGTGTGCTTGGCGCCGATCAGGAAGTGCCTCCACGCTTTGAACGCTGCATGAATGGCCAGCAACTCCCTGTCCCAGATGGTGTAGTTCTGTTCGGACTTGCTGAGCTTCCTTGAGTAAAACGCTCCCGGCCTCCAAACCCCCTGCGGGTCTTTCTGCAGCAGGACTGCTCCCACGGCTCTGTCCGAAGCGTCTGTCTCCACCCTCATCGGCCTGCTGGGGTTGACATGAAGCAGCTGCTCTTCCGACGCGAAGAGACGCTTGAGTGCCTGAAAGGACTGCTCCGCCTGCTCTGTCCAGATGAACTTCTTTTTCTTGGAGCTGAGCGTGTCCGTGATGGCCGCTGTCTGCATCGCAAAGCCTTTGATAAACTTGCGATAGAAGTTCGCGAAGCCGACAAACCGTTGGACCTCCTTCCGGTTGCGTGGGCTTTTCCAATCCAACACTGCTCGGACCTTGGCGCTGTCCATGGCGAGCCCTTTATCAGACAACTTGTAGCCCAGGAAATCCACCTCCGTCACGTCGAATTGGCACTTCTCCAGCTTGGCGTAAAGCCTATGTTGCTGTAGCCTGCTCAGCACTTCCTTGACGTGTCTGTCATGCTCCTGCTGCGATTCCGAAAAGATCAGGATGTCATCCAAGAAACAGACGCACGTCTTGTAGAGGAGCCCCGCCAACACGTGATGCATGAAAGCTTGAAAAACGTGGGAGCCATTTTGCAATCCAAAAGGCATAACTCTATATTCGTAGGTGCCCAGGGGCGTGAACATGGCTGTCTTCCACTCATCTCCCTCCCGCATGCGAATGAGGTTGTATGCCCCTCGCAGGTCCAACTTGGTGAACACTCTGCCCTTCCGTACCTTTGCGAGGAGGTCGTCGATTCGGGGCATGGGGAAGTCCGATGGCTTGGTCACACTGTTCAAGATGCGAAAGTCCACTACAAGTCTTTTTTGGGGCGTGTCCCGCTTCTTAACAAAGAATACCGGACTGCCCCCCGCTGCCTTGGACTCTCGGATGAAACCGCGCTCCAAATTATGATCTATGAACTCTTTGAGTTCCTGCAGTTCGTCCTCAGACATGGAATACAGCTTCCCTTTGGGCAGCGCCGCCCCCGGCAGCAGGTCAATTTTGCAGTCATATGGTCTGTGGGGGGGTAGCCTGTCTGCCTCTTTCTTGCAGAAAACCTCCAAAAATTCTGCGTACTTGTGGGGAACCGCTTGCAGCGTGCCTAGCTGCAGCTGTGACTCCTCTTCCCCTCCTTCCTGCCTGGGCACGATGCAGTGTTCAGCGCAAAAGGAAGAGCCGAAGGTCAGCTGCCTCTGGTACCAAGCCAGCGTCGGGCTGTGCTTGTCCAGCCAACTCATGCCCAATACAATGGGCGTGTCCGATAGTTGAGTGACATTGAAGCTGATGATTTCCCTGTGATTCCCAAGTCGCATCACCATTGGTGGCGTCTGCTTCACCACTTGCCCCCCTAGCAGCTCCCTGCCATCCACCGTGACAACCTGCAGGGGCAGCGTGGCAGGCAGCAACTGTATAGCGTGCCGGTCGACAAAGTCCTGCCCTATAAAGTCCGCATTGCTTCCGGAGTCAATGGTGATTGGCACGTCCATGGTGATTCCATTGGGCAGCTGGAGCGACGCGGTGAGCTTCACTACCGGTTTGGGCGGGAGGGGGTCCATGGGCTGTAAAATCTCTGGGGACTGCTTCACTGACACGTCTGGCTGGGCCCCAGTGCCTCTTCCTCCAACCAGACTCCTTCGTTTCCCTGCTGTGGTTGTCCTTGCTGCGTTGCTGCAGTTACCATTGCTGAGGCTGCAGTGTGCTTGTGGAGCCTCTGGGGACACTCTTTCGCCATATGCTGTGGATCATCGCAGATGTAACACTTCCTGTTCCCTCTAGGAGGCTTCGCTTTCACTGCTGCCGGTGCTAGGGCTCTGGCTGCTGACTGAGCCCTTGCACCTCCAACCTCCATAGGTTCCGCTCCTCCTCCTGGCGGAGGCGTGGATTGCGCACGCGCTGCTTCTCTGGGAAGGAAGGAGGAGCCCCTGGCTGGTTCGCGCCCTCCACGCCCTTCGTCCCTGCTCCACGGACGTCCTTCCAGCCGCACCCCCACCGCCAGCGCCCTCTGAACGATCTCCTGCGTGGTCCGGGGTCTCTCCCCCCTCGCAATTTCATCTTTAACCGAGCCGTGCAATCCCTCCCAAAACAGGTCTCTTACAGGAGCCGAATCTCTGTCCCATTCCAGGGCACTGACCAAAGCGAAAAAGCGGGCATGGTACTGCCTTACGCTGGCCCTCCCTTGCTTCAGTCCATGTATCTCCTGCCGAGCAAGATCCACGTCAATGCTTGATAAAAAGCACCCATCCATCGCTTTAATAAAGGCATCCGCATTTTGGAGCGCCGGATCCTTATCTCTCCACAAATTGCGCAGCCATGCTTTAGCATCTCCATGCAAATGGGACATGATGAATCCCACCTTCTCTTGCTCATCTCTAAAGTCTTTGTTCAGCAGTTGCAGTGCACACATTACATCTGCTCTAAAGTTGGGGTACTGTTGCAAATTCCCATCGAAGTGAGAGACCAGACCGCCTGTTCGTCTCCCCAACCCAATCCCCTCCGGTTTGGGTGTCAGTTGCCCTTGCTTCGTAAGCACTTCCAACCTGACCTGGAGATCCCTGTAGGCGGCAGCTGCGTCCTCCTCTCTCTTCCTGGATGCAAGAGCCTCGGCATTCAGTCGTGTCACTGCTTCTCTGAGTTCCACTATCTGCTGTTCGGCCGTCATGTTGTCTGCCGTTCGTGAGCTCGCTAGTAGGCACCCGCTTTCTCTCCTCTCCGCGAGGACGTAGATGCCCACAATCTAGAGATGGAGCTTACTGTCAGAGCTGCTTCCAGATCCTAGCTCACAGAGGATCACGCTAGCCAGCGATCATTAAATAAAAGTCTTTATTGAGTTACAGTTTCCATTCTCAAGCTGCTGCGTGCAACTCTACGTCTCATGGTTAGATCGGCGAAGCTCCATCTGAGTCTCCGCCCCTTGTACACCAACTTAATATCCTAGCCTTGCTCCACCTTTTCCGCCTGACTGTTCTTCTCTGGGTCCCTCTGCCCCCCGGGGTCTCTTCCTTCCGGGATTCCTCTGACGCTGACGCTGACCCCCCTGACTCTTCTCCCTCCTTTCGGCGGGCTTTAGGACCTGGCTCCCTTTCCGGGCTGCCTACTGCGCCACCTTCTTGTGCATTTGAACTTGGCACGCGCGCCCAACCTTCCACCTTCCGTCTGACCGTTTCTTCGCTCCCCGATGGAGGTGTGGCCACTCCTGACTCGTGCCCTCCCCCCTGTTGTGAGCTGCCAGCGCTTGATCCCTGGCGCCCTTCCTCTTCCCTGCTCTCTGGCGGTGACGCTGGTCCTGATTTCCAACTGCTCCCCTCTGAGTCCCCTCTGGCTCTATCTTCCTGGGGTGTCCCCCTAGGCTCCCCCCTTGCCCTGGCCACTGGTGCTCCTTTCTGTGAATCTTCTGATTCACTGGAAAGACTCGGAGATCTCGGGTCGTCGTCATCACTCATCTTTTCTTCTGCCTCCTCTCCCTCGCTCTCTGTTTCCTCCCTTGCCCTTGCCTCTGCTCCTGAACCCCTGACAAGTAGGTAATTTATTTATTATTTATTATTTACAGAAATATGGGAGCCACCCCCACTCTGTTGTCTCACCCCTCTTTCAGCACTGATATTTCCTCCCTCTGACCCAGATTTGGCTTTCATCAGGTATCAAAAAACCTGAATCATTTTTATTAGGCATTGTAGGAACTGATATAAATAGAAGTGATTGTAAGTTGTTTTTGTATGCAATGACGGCAGCACGAATTTTATTGGCAGAAAAATGGAAGCAAGAAGAATTACCGGCGAAAGAAGAGTGGAGGATGAAACTGATAGACTATGCAGAACTGGACAAATTAACGGGAAGAATCCGAAACCAGCGGGACCAGAGATTTACAGAAGATTGGCGTAAATTTACGGACTATATGAAAAGTAATTGTGTTGACTCGATTACATTTGTAGGTTTGCAGGAAGTTTTGTAAGGGGAATAATTTGAATTATTGCCTTATTGAATGAAAGGGATGATATCGGTTATGAGGTTAAAGGTAATATAAATTTAAGAAATGCAGGAGAAATCTTAAAGACGGGAGATCATCAGAGGAGCTAACGGAAGTCCAAAAGATTGTATAAGAGTTGGAAATTTGTAAAATGTATGACAATATAAATGTGTTTAAAACGAATAAAAAATTATGTATGTGTATATATATATATATATATATATAGAAACCCATCACCAAGGGATCCTTTCAACCTGTGTTATCCTCTGAACCTACCTCACAGGGTTGTTGCAAGGAACAATGGGTGGGGCGAACCATGGACTCCTTGGAGAAAGCTGGGGGAGACCAAGGCAATAGGAAGCTTCTCCTTCCTTGAAGGTTTTGAAGCAGGGTTTTGATGGCTGTCTGTCCTGGATGTTTGAACTGAGATTCATGCCTTGTAGGGGGTTGGACTAATGACCGCCACACTCCCGTCCAACTCTATCATTCTACGTTTTTTGAAATAAGCTCTTCTGCTTTAATGAAGTTGGAGGGTCCAGCCAGATGGACATATCCATTGCCAACCTGGCACCCAGAGATCTCCATGTAGTTGCAGTTGGCCCCACACCTGTGGCAAAATGCACCTGGCGAATGTTGAACCCTGAAGTTAGGGCAGGGCAAAACCCACCACCATGGCTGTCAAATTCCTGGCAGCAGCAGCACTCCTTTGCCTTTATATGGATTGGGACAGGAACATAAAGGCACCTGGAAGTCCTTGGTCCCGTTGAAAGTGGCCTCCTCAGGGAACCAGAAGTTGCTGGCACGGCTGCAGATCGGCTCCCTCTTCTTCTCTGTCTGGGACTAGATGTTCAGACAGTTGGCGTCCAACCCATGCAGCTGGAAGGGAAACGTAGCGCTAGAGCCAAGGGTCCAACCCTCTTGGCAGCACGGAGCACAGGCCTATTATAGGGTCGGCCAATATTATTAATATTCAATAATTCTCATCATATTGGCCACCTGATGAAAGCCAAATCTGGGTCAGAGGGAGGAAATATCAGTGCTGAAAGATGGGTGAGCCAACAGAGTGGGGGTGCCGGCAACATAGATGAAGTAGCCTGTGCTGAGGCAAGGCCAGCAAGATGCCATCCCAAGGGTAATATTTATTCATTTTGTGGACTGCAGGAGGCATCACCGTAGAACATACAGTATATCATATTATATATATCTTTTTTTACACCAGAGCTTTCCAAACAGCTTGTTGTGACACTCTATACATTGTATATAGAGCGCCCTTCACCCCAAGATGGTTGATCTATATAAATTATCTATCTGTCTATGGACACACACACACACATATACATATCCATACATCCATTTTATTTATATACATATATCCATGCATATATGTAGATAGATACACATACATATATCCACATATCCATTTTATGTACACACACACACACACACACACACACAGAGTCAAACCTTGGTTGTCGAACATAATCAATTCCGGAAGCCTGTTCGGCTTCCAAAACATTAGACAACCAAAGCATGGCTTCCAATTGGCTGCAAGAGCTTCTTGCACTCAAGCAGAAGCTGCGTTGGATGTCTGACTTCCAAAAACTGGAGGTTTTCAGCATTCTGGAGCCGAAACATTCCAAAACGGAGCCGTCTGGGAACTGAGGTTTGACTGTATATGCATGCGCGTGTGCGTGCGCGCACACACACATGTATCAATTTTATAGATATATAATACACACACACACACACACACACACACTGTAGGGGAAACACGGAAGACCATTGTAAATTCAAGGAGTTAGATGACATGTCTCTTTCTCTTTTACATCCGCGGTTTAAGGTTTGCTAAAACACGATAGTATAATTTGTTTTTCACACACCTGTGTCAGGAGTTTTCTGGGTCCCCTGTGTTCTAAGTGCTGATTGGCTAGTGGGGAGGATACCCAGTTGCAGTGAATTGGGTTGGAGACTCTCAGTTGCTCTGCATTAGTTGCACCTGGTGTCCCAGTGAGTGATGCCTGCTAACCAGGTGCAATCAATCAAATCAAAGTTGTCTATAAAAGCTGTAGGCTGAAGGGGCTCAGTGAGTTTCTTCACAAATGGAGGTACCAGATGCTGTGAGACTGTCGGCCAAGGGGTCTCTCTCGCTGCTCTACCTGGAGCTCCGGGCAGCTGAAGGGGAGATTGTGTGCGACTCCTCTCTGGTATGCTATAATTTGTGTTTTGTATGCCTGTTAACTTTATGCAAATAAAGCATTGCTTATTCTTCATCCACTGGCGTGCTTATTGGCTCCAGATCCAGAAAAAACCCTGCCCTTGGCAGAACATATACAGCGCTTTTTTTCTGGGGGGGACGCAGGGGAATGGATACTCCTAAAACATTTTGTGAATGTACTTTTGTCCATTTACTGTATTTATTTTTCCCGGTTTGAACTATAAAATGGTGGTTTTCTTGAGTCAAAATGAGAGTATCCCCAGTCACTTTTTTTAGAAAAGAAGTACTGCATAGATACACACACACATATACATATATCCATTTTATTTTTATATATTTACAAACGGACACCTATATCTAGGTATGTATATTCTTGTATATAAACTTCCGCGGCCCACCCGCACCATCCTACCGCAAAGGGGCACGAGAGGAAGGCCACTGGGGCAGAAAGGCAGGTGAGGACGAGGCGGGGGGCAGGGCTGCACCCTGGGAGAGCGGGGTCGACAGAGAGAGTGGGTGGGAGAAAGAGAGAGGGCCAGCCTCGCTCGGCACGTCTCTGCTGGCCCAACGTCGCAGCGCCTCTTCGCCCATTTCCCTCCCCTTCCTGTGCTCATGCCTCTCCTCCGGTGGCACGTCCTTCCGGTACCCCTGCCCTCGCGCAACATGGCGGCAGCACAGCCTCTTCCGCCCATTTCCCTCCCCTTCCTGTGCTCATGCCTCTCCTCCGGTGGCACGTCCTTCCGGTACCCCTGCCCTCGCCCAACATGGCGGCAGCACAGCCTCTTCCGCCCATTTCCCTCCCCTACCCTTCCTGTCCTCTTGCCTCTCCTCCGGTGGCACCTCCTTCCGGTACCCCCTGCCCTCGCCCAACATGGCGGCAGCACAGCCTCTTCCGCCCTTCCCTCACCCCTTCCTGTCCTCTCGCCTCTCCTCCGGTGGCACCTCCTTCCGGTACCCCCTGCCCCCACCCCTTCCTGTCCTCTCGCCTCTCCTCCCGTGGCACCTCCTTCCGGTACCCCCTGCCCCCACCCCTTCCTGTCCTCTCGCCTCTCCTCCGGTGGCACCTCCTTCCGGTACACCCTGCCCCCACCCCTTCCTGTCCTCTCGCCTCTCCTCCGGTGGCACCTCCTTCCGGTACCCCCTGCCCTCGCCCAACATGGCGGCAGCACAGCCTCTTCCGCCCTTCCCTCACCCCTTCCTGTCCTCTTGCATCTCCTCCGGTGGCACCTCCTTCCGGTACCTCTGCCCTCGCGCAACATGGCGGCAGCACAGCCTCTTCCGCCCTTCCGAGCTAGGCGTGCAGAAAAAGGTGAAACTGCCATGAAAAGGAGAGGAGGAGTGTGTGAGTGAGTGTGTGAGTGAGTGAGAGTGAGACAGGGAGCATCCTAGTAGAGATGGAAGGGGAACCCAATTCCCAGGTCTTCTTTGGGAATTCTATGGGAAGTAAGAGTTTCCATATTCATGAGCATTCACTTAGAGTGCGCTCATGTTTTTACCTTTTATTGAAAGCGGTCACAAATGACTTGGGTGGAGTATAAATAATAAAATTATATTGCTCCTGCCGCTGTTCTCTTAGCCTAACTCAAATCCAACCCAATACCAAACCTTAATCCTAATTCTCTTAGCCTAACTCAAACCTAATCCTCACTCTAACCCTAACCTTAACCCAAACCTAAGCCTCAGTCTAAACCTAAACCTAATTTAACCCTAACCCTAAGTAATAAAATTATATTTCTTCTGCTGCTGTTCTTCTCTTACCGTAACTCAACCCCAACTCCTAATCCTAATCCAACTCAAACTCAACTCTCACTGTAACCCTAACCTTTACCCAAACCTAATCCTAAACGCTTTGCTTCTTTTTGTGGTGTTTTGTGTTATTGCTTCATTTTGTAGGTTATGAGGCTTTCTTTGTTTCTTGTGGTGTTGCTTCATTTAGCAGTTTTTTAATTGGCTTTTGTGTTTCTTTTGGTATTGCATCATCTTCATAGGTTGTTTGGATTTCTGATTAATTTGCTTTGGATTTCTGGTAGCTCTGCTTCTTTATGATTTGTTTCTGTGTTTCTGGTGTTTTGGCTTGGTTATGTCATAAAATTGAAGAAATACCACCAGAAGCACAAAAACCAAGAAATATTCCCAAAATGAGGCAAAACCAGGAGACATGAAAACCAAGCCAAATCAATGGAAAAGAAACAATCTCACCCAAAACCGCAGAACCATTCAAAGTAAAAGAAGCAAAACAATTAAATGCAAAAAAACCAAGCAAAACCACCCCAAATTAAACAAATCAGCAGAAAACAAAAAAGAAGCAGTAAAGCCACCAATTACAAAGCAATGCCACAAGAAACTGGAAACCAGTTTTTAAAAAGCAAAACCAGAAACTCAACAAGCATGCAATTTATGGGAGTCCAAAAGCACTTCAAGCAACAGAAATTAACCAACATAGCATACTAGTTTTCACATAGTCTTGGGTTTCTGGTGAATGTGCTTCGTTTGCAACTGGCTTCATTTCTTTTCCATTGGTTTAGCTTGTTTTTTGGACTTTTGCCTTATTGCTTCTTTTGAGAAGTTTTCTTGTTTTTGCATTCTGGTGGTAATACTTTTGAATGCTTTGGGGGTTTCTGGTGAATCTGCTTTGTTTGGGATTGGTTGGCTTCTTTGTCAGTTTCCATTGATGTTGCTTTTACATGGTTCTTCTGCTTCTTTTCAGTAGGTTTTTGTGTTTTTAGTGGTTGACTTCATTGTTGGAATGGTCATTAGACATTTCTGGTGGTTTTGCTTCATTTCTGGTGGTTTTCCTTTTTTTCTTGGGATTATCAGATCTCATACAAATTAATATTCTCAAAGGTGCAAAACCCAAAAAACCTAGAAATGAAGCAAACTCACCATAAATCCAGCACCCAATCTGTTATGTACTAACCTTGGACCCTAGAATGCAACAACTGATTGGTCTTTTCCTGCAGGCCAATCAGGCTCCAAGAGGGAAGCAGAGTTAGCCAGTCAGACGGGACTCATTGTGTAAATAATGTATATAAAAGCCTGAGGTTGGGGGGGGGGCAATAAAGAGCATGAAATACATACAAGACTCTGAGTTTATTTCACAATCGTAATTTATATAAAAGAATCTATGAAACGAAAACCACAGAAAAAATTCAACATAATCCCCAAAACAAACCAGAAACAACAGAAACAAACCACATCCACCAAAGATGAGAAAACCAATTGAATAGAACCACAAGAAACCCATGCAGTAAACATCTCAGGGAAAGGCGAAATCACCCCCACACCATGCAAAACTAAGGTTTAACTGGCTTTGGGGTTTCTGCGCAATTTACCTTTTCCCTCTTGTTGGGGGTTTCTGGTGGTATTTCTTCTGCTTCTCACATTTCTGCTTCTTTTCAATTGGTTTTGGGATTCTGGTGAATTTGGATATGATTTGATTGAAGTCTCTGTCTGGCAATTTTCCTTTTTCATGAATTCCTTCCTTGTTGGGTTTCTGGTATCTCACTTTTGGTTTTCACATTTCTCTTAGTTTTGCTACGTTTCAGGTAGTTTGCTTATTTTTTGGAATTATCCAGTCTCATAAAAATGAAGCAATATCATTAGAAGCTTAAAAAGCATGAAAAAAACCCCAGGCACTAACCCTAACCCTGAACATCCACTTATCCCCTGCCCTAACCCTGATATTCTGGTCATCCATCTTGGGGATAACAATCTGGTGAGGTAAATTCAGTTGAGATCACTAAATATCTCCATCAGCTGTGCTTCCTCATCCCTGAGCTTATCATAGTTTGGTTTGGAATGTTGTAGAGGTGCTTATGGAGTGGGGGCAGCCTTCCCAAGAAGGTGGATGGGCAAGACATAAAGCTAATCATTCTACAACGACGTTTGTGTTTGAAAATGTGGCTGCTTATATCCCTCATGGCAGAAGTATGTTCTGTGCCCCACAGTTGTATAGACCTGGTGGTATGCATCTTTCTGATTTGGGTTGTGACATGATTCTTAAGGATCTGCAAAGAGCTCTGTTTGAGCACTTGTGTGTTTGTGGGTGGAGGTGAACAAGCACACCTGCCCAGACTTAATTTGATTTGGTTACATTGGTCGAATCTGACTAGTTTTGCCGATCCTCAAGTTGTTATATTTAATAAATACAACCTATTTATCCACTTTTGGTTGTCTTGACTCTTCCTCCTGATGTGCTAGGAACCACTCTGTTTGGGGGGCACTGCAAAACATGCGGTTTTTACTGCAAACATTTTGCCAGACTTTGGCCTTGATTTGGAGTGAATCAGACGATGTTGGGTTTTGGGGTGACCTTATGACCCCTGTCAGTTACTTGGTTTGTCGGGCAAAATGCTACAAAAATGCTACAATGTCTGGCAAAATGCTACAAAACTTTTGCCAGACTTTGGCACCAGTTTGGAGTGAATCAGACAATGTTGGGTTTTGGATATTAATTATGAACCCCGGTTTGATGTATCAATTACTCTGTTTATGGGGTGTTACAAAATGTGGGGGTTTTGCTGCAAAACTTTTGCCAAACATCAGTTTTGATGGGATCCCAGATTTGGGGGTTTGTAGTTAAATGAAGCATTCTTTCAGTGCTTCTCGGGAAATGTGCAGTTTCTGTCAGATCAAACTAATACTACTGGATAAAATTATATGGTTGTTGATTATCAGACAGTTCTCCCATTTATCAAGGAAAACGTCTGTTATGGGTGGCTTTTGCTTGGTGTGTGTGACTGTTGACAGACAGATTTGAAAAGGAACACAGCTTCCTCTGTATGTCTCACAGTAACTTACTGGCCTTTTTGATTATGCAGTCGGCTCACCCAACACTTCCAGCTGGATTCCGAGGACAGGAAATGATTCTGCTAAAGGATTTCTGTGAATATACCGGTAATCCCAGTTGATTTGTTTTAATGGTCACATAAAGGCACTTTCTTTGGTTATAAAATGATGTTGTGAGTCTTATATCTGAGCAGTCAATAAACTCCCTCCCCCACAGAAACGCTTGTCTTACTTCTTCTTCTTCTTGGCATCCATACTTACATGTTTGTTTAAAGAAAGACTAACCCCACCCCGAACCCCACCTCCAGCTTTCATCTTATTATTCTAGTGACTAGTCAGTGTTCATAGCAACAGTTGCTTTTGTTACTAGACAAACTGCCCTGAAAGACAGTTACTATGAACTACATGTGTCTTCTTGATAGATAAAGTTGTTGCTAGTTTCTGCAAAACACTTCTTTCAACAATCTTTCAACAAGAAATAAATGAATAGGAGGCTGCTCTAAGGAAGAAGTGTGATTACATCTGGAATATCAGACTCTCTGTATTTTTGTTTATTTACTTGATTTAGGGGTGGCTGCTTCACCCCCTGGCTATGCCCATGTCCCCAACTAACTGAGCTTCTTGGGATCATCCTGTCATGCTGTGAGCTACTACATTATCCTGCACTTTACAGAACCTTCCTTAGAGAATAAAAAACTGAGGCAAATTTCCAGTCTAAACAGGCTACACAAAAAGAAACAGCAGCGATGTATGACTTGTGCTTGAGCGCCTGATATCTCAGAAAATCAACATCAGTGTTGGGGTGGGTGGGTCAGGGCATTTCCAAAATGTTATGATAGATGGAACCATGGGTGTAGCCAAGGGGGGGCCAAATAAATAAAAATAAATAAAAATTCATAGCTAACTCACGTTCTGCACCCCCTAACAAAAGGCCTGCCCCCACTAACAAAAATCCTGGCTATGCCCATGGATGGAGCCAACTACAGTAATTCTGGTTTTGTCCCCACCCAGAAGTGTGGGCTGTTGGGGGCACAAATGTGGCCCCGTGGGCCCTGGGCACAATTGTGTCAGGGGGCACAAACAGGTAACCCCACAGCAGGCTCCCTCATTGGTGCCTGGCTCCATGTGAGAAGGAGCTGACCTAAGCTGCTGTGCTTCTGCTGGTCACAATTTCACCCAAAATCTGACGTTCTGCATTTCATTCAAAAATGCTGCCAAACTGTTGCAAATGCTCCCCTGAAAGGTTTTTCGGTGGAAACAACAGGGTTTTTATCATCGGAAAAACCCTCGACGTCTTAACTTAGGAAAATTTTTTTTTTAAATAATCCCTAACCCCAACCGCAACCCCTAAACCCTAACCCTAACCCTAATCCTAACCCAATCAAAGCTTATTCATCTTCTTTCTATGCATATGGCAGCAAAAACAACCGTTTTTCCAGTGTTTCGGATTATTTCACTTCACTTTGTGATTTTTGGGTGCACAAAGAACCTGAAACCTGGTGAAAATATCCAATAAAAGCTTATTCGTCTTCTTTTTATCCATATTTGTCATGGGCTCAGGGGCTGAGCCACAGGGGAAGGAGGAGATGGAGAGCGAAGGGGAACAATCTGAGGGGAGCTCAGGAAGGTATGCCAGTGATCAGAGAGATTCCATGAGTCTCTCCAGCGAATCAGAGGATTCCCAGAAGGGGGCCCCCAGAGGCAGGGCAAGGGGGGCCAGTGGGGAGTCTCCAAGCGGCAGCTGGAAATCAGGGGTAGCTTCCCCACCCGGGCGTAGCGGGGGGGAAGAATCCCAAGGATTAAAACAAGAGCCTCCTGCAGGAGGAGAGAGTGAGGCTGGACTGACCACGCCTCCGTCAGAGAGTGGAGGGGCGGAGGGAAGAGCAGGTCCGGCCAGCCTCCCTGAAGGAGAAAGCAGTGAGGGGAGCAGTGTATTTTTTTTTTTTTTGTAAGAATTTTTATTGGTTTTACAGAATAATTTTAAACAATACAAACAAATAAAAAAAGACATACAAACATGTAAAATTTCATAACCTTTTTTTCATGTCCCTCTCTTCTCGGACTCCCCCAAACCTCCCCTTCCTACATCCCAATTTCCAAAATTTATTTCAGCAAATTCTAATTAATTTTATCAAATATATTTTTTCTTATTCTTTTCTTCAACTTAATCTTATGTCACTGTAATCTCCTTTTCTTTCTCCAAACCTCGACATTTTAACATTCCTCAATTTTATAATAGTTCTTAAGGTAAATTTTAAATTTCTTCCAATCTTCTTCCGCCGTCTCTTTCCCCTGCTCACGGATTCTGCCAGTCATCTCAGCCAGTGTCATATAGTCTATTACCTTCATCTGCCACTCTTCCAAGGTGGGTAATTCTTCTGTCTTCCAATACTTTGCGATGAGTATTCTTGCTGCTGTCGTAGCATACATAAAGAAATTTCTATCTTTCTTTGACACCAATTGGCCGACAATGCCCAAGAGAAAGGCCTCTGGTTTCTTAGGAAAAGTACATTTAAGTACCTTTTTCATTTCATTATATATCATTTCCCAGAAAAGCAGTGAGGGGAGCAGTGTAGCCGTTAGGAGGAAAGTAGGCGGCTGGGCGCGCGCGCCAAGTTCAAATGTGGAGGCGCGCGGGCCAGCAGAAAACCCGGATTGGGAGCCAGGTCCTAAAGCCCGCCGGAAGGGTGGGGAGGAGTCAGAAGAATCCGCCTCCGAAGAAAGTAGGAAGGAGGTAACCCCAGAGGACAGGAGGACCCGGAGGAGAAAGGAGCAGAAGCAGGAGAGGAAGAGGTGGAGCAAAGCTCGGGTCTTGAACTGGTGTAGGGGAGGGGAGGAGTCAGACGGAGCTTCGCCGGTCTAAGGACTCAGACGTAGCGCTGCGCGCCATGGATGTCAAACCAACAATGAACCACAATAAAGACTTTTGTTTATAAAGAGCAACTGGCGTTGGTCCTCTGTGAGCTAGGACCTGAGGCAGCGCTGACAGTAAGCTCCGTCTCAACTAAAAGTTAACCCTCGCAGCGCGAGTTGGCGCAGCGAGGGGCAAAACTTGGTGTTTTGCGAGCTCACGAAGAGAGACAAAGATGACTTCAGAAGGGAAGATGGAACAGCTGGAAAAAGCAGTTGAGGCGCTTTACGCAGAACTGGCAGTTTCCAGGAAGAGAGAGGAGGAAGCAGCGAAGTTCTGCGAGGATCTGCAGACCAGGTGGGAAAGATTGGGCAAGGAGGGGCTGCCGGGACCCAGATCAACAGAGGGAATTGGCCTCGGAAAGAGGGGGGGCAGCCTAGTAGCCCACTTTGACGGAGACCTGCAGCAGTGTCCTAACTTCAGAGCAGATGTAGTCTTTGCGCTCAGGCTGCTTCGGAAAGACTTTAGAGATGAGGAGGAGAAAGTAGGATTTATCATAACGCACTTACATGGAGAAGCAAGATCCTGGCTGCGCAATTTATGGCGCGACAATGATCCAGCCCTCCAGAATGCGGACGCCTTTATAAAGGCTATGGACGCTTGTTTCCAATCAACCACTGATGTGGACGTGGCTAGAAAGGAGATGCACGGTTTGCGGCAGGGGAAGGCAACAGTAAGACAATACCATGCCCGGTTTTTTGCGTTGGTAAATACGCTACGCTGGGAAAAGGACTCTGTGGTTGTAAGAGATCTCTTCTGGGAGGGGCTAAACGCTTCCGTGAAAGATGAGCTGGCCAGGGGCGATAGACCTAGCACCACTGCAGAAGTGGTCCAGAGAGCACTCACAATAGGAGTGAGAATGGAGGAACGCCCATGGAACAGAGATGAGGGTCGCTTAGCACGCACACCGGCCAAAGCACCTCCTTTCATGCCCAGGGAGAGTGGACGCGCCCACTCCACGCCTCCTTTGGGGGAGGGAGTAGAACCAATGGAGTTGGGTGTTGCTAAGGCTCAGACAGCGGCCAGAGCCCTAACGCCAGGAGCAGTCAAGCCGAAAAATCCTAGAGGGAACAGGAAGTGTTTCTTATGCGACAGTGCACAACACATGGTCAAAGAGTGTCCCCAGAGGATCCAGAAGCACACTGCAGCCTCCGCAATTATTAAAGGGGGAATTTAGCAGGAGGGGGAACAGCAGGGAAACGACCAAGCCTGGTTGGAAGCAGAGGCACTGGGGCCCAGCCAGGCAAGGTTTTGAAGCAGTCCCCAGAGATTCTGAAGCCCAAAGACCCCCTCCCGCCCAAACCAGTGGTGCAGCTCACTGCATCACTTCAACTGCCCAATGGATTAATCTTGGAGGTTCCTATTACCATCGATTCTGGCAGCAATGCAGACTTTGTGGGGGTGGAATTTGTCAAGCAGCACAGCATAGCACTCCTACCTGCCACGATGCCCCTGAACGTCGTCACAGTCGATGGCAGGAAGCTGCTGGGGGGGCAAGTGGTACAGCAGACACCACCTATGGTGATGCAAATTGGGAATCACCGCGAAGTCATCAGTTTCAATGTCACCCACCTATCCGAAACGCCCATAGTGTTGGGCATGAGTTGGCTGGATAGGCACAGCCCAGCGCTAGCCTGGTACCAGAGGCAACTGACCTTCTGCTCCTCTTACTGCGCGGAACATTGCATCCAGACCAGTCAGGAGGAGGAGGGAAAGGATGCACAACAGCTACATCTCGGCATGGTGCAGGCGGTACCCAACAAGTACAAGGAGTTTTTGGACGTTTTCTGCGAGAAAGAAGCTGACAAGCTACCTCCTCATCGGCCCTACGACTGCACGATTGACCTCCTACCGGGAGCGAAGCTACCAACGGGGAAGCTGTATTCCATGTCTGAGGACGAAATGCAAGAACTCAAGGAGTTCATAGAGCTCAATTTGAAGCGGGGATTCATCCAAGAATCCAAATCAGTAGGGGGCAGTCCCGTGTTCTTCGTGAAGAAAAAAGACACGCCCCAACGGAGACTTGTAGTGGATTTCAGAATTTTAAACTCGAGGACAAAGCCCACTGCATTCCCCATGCCCAAGATAGACGATCTGCTAACAACGGTGAGGAAGGGGAGAATCTTCACCAAGCTGGATCTGCGAGGCGCATACAATCTGATACGCATGCGAGAGGGCGATGAGTGGAAGACGGCCATGTTTACACCCTTAGGCACCTATGAATACAAAGTTATGCCTTTCGGATTACAAAATGGCTCTCACACTTTCCAAAAATTTATGCACCACGTGTTGGCGGGGCTACTCTACAAGAAGTGCGTCTGCTTCCTAGACGACATCCTGATCTTCTCGGAATCGCAGGCAGCTCACGAGGAGGACGTCAGGGAGGTCCTGCAGAGACTAAGGGAGCACAAGCTCTACGCCAAGCTGGAAAAGTGCCAGTTCGACGTGACGGAAGTGGATTTCCTGGGATACAAGCTGTCAGACAAGGGACTCGCCATGGACAGCGCCAAAGTCCGCTCGGTGCTGGACTGGAAGAGCCCACGCAACAGGAAGGAAGTCCAGAAGTTCGTCGGCTTCGCCAATTTCTACCGCAAATTCATCAAGGGGTTTGTGAAGGAGACGGCGGCTATCACGGACACCCTCAGCTCCAAGAAGAAGAAGTTCATCTGGACGGAACAGGCGGAGCAGTCTTTTCAGAGGCTCAAGCGTCTTTTCGCGTCCGAGGAACAGCTGCTGCACGTCAACCCCGGCGACCCGCTGAGGATTGAGACTGACGCATCAGACAGAGCGGTGGGGGCGGTCCTGTTGCAGCAAGATCCGCAAGGGAACTGGAGGCCCTGCGCATTTTACTCCAGGAAGCTCAGCAAGTCGGAGCAGAACTACACAATCTGGGACAGGGAGTTGCTGGCCATTCATGCAGCCTTCAAAGCGTGGCGGCATTTCCTCGTAGGAGCCCGACACACCATGCAAGTTCGCACAGACCATAAAAACCTGGAGTACTGGCGCACGGCGAGGTTCCTGAACCAGAGACACATCCGCTGGGCGGAGTTCTTTGCGGATTTCGACTTCAGGATAGAGTACATCCCGGGAGACAACAACGTCATGGCGGATGCACTTTCCAGGAAACTGCAGTATCTGGAGGAAGCGGCGCCGGCGGCAGCTAAACACATTTTCACACCGGCAGTGTGGACGTGCTCTGCAGCCACCGTCGACCTGGACGCGGTACGTCGAGCGCTACAGACGGATCCATTCGCGCAATCCAAGATGGAGGAGGTGCGACGGGGCACAGCGAAGGACGGCGAGTTCCAGATACGTGACGGACTGCTCACCCGCAAAGGGGCGCTCTACGTGCCGGGAGATGACCTTCGCGCGAAAGTCCTGCAGCAGTTGCACGACGCGCCCAGTGCTGGACACTTTGGCAAGGACAAGACGACGGAATTGGTGGCCAGAGACTTTTGGTGGCCCCAGATGCAAGGGGAGGTCGCAGATTATGTCGCCAGGTGTGACACGTGCCAAAGAGCCAAACCAGTGCACAGGAAACCGGCGGGACTGCTGGAACCGCTACAGACGCCGTTCGAACCATGGGAGCAGGTGGCCCTGGACTTTGTCACGGATCTGCCCAGCTCGCGAGGCAAGACAGCGGTTCTTGTGGTCGTAGACCTGTTCACCAAGATGGCGCACTTCATCCCATGCGCGAAGGTAGCCACGGCGGAACAAACTGCCAAGCTGTTCATAGACCACGTGTTCAGGGTTCACGGCTTGCCACGGTCCATCCTGTCTGACAGGGGGCGCCAGTTCATCTCGAGTTTCTGGCAGAAGCTCCTGGGCATCCTGAACGTCAAGATCAACTTAGCGACGGCGCGACACCCGCAGACCAACGGGCAGGCGGAGAGGGTCAACGCCATCATGCAGCAGTATCTACGATGCTACGCGAATCAACAGCCCTCGACCTGGGTGGGCTACCTGCCACTGGCCGAGTTTGCCTACAACAACACGAAGCACGGGTCCACAGGGGTGACACCGTTCTTCGCCAACAATGGGCGGCATCCCAGAACCTTCCCGGGGTTTGAGAAGAAGGGGGAGGGGGAGTCACGAGGGGGAGCTGAGCACTTGGCAGCAGAGTTACAGGAGGTCCATGAGCAGCTCAGGAGGCACTTGGAACTAGCCAAACACGCCTACAAAATGCAGGCAGACAAGCACAGGAGGGTAGGGGAAGACATCCAGGTGGGGGACTGGGTATGGCTAGCGGCCCAGGCAGTGCCGGCCAAATCGTTAGCCAAGCAGAAGCTAGGACACAAGCAGTTGGGGCCTTACCAAGTGTAGACACAAATCAATCCAGTAGCCTTCAGGTTGGCGCTTCCGGAGGGTTCCAGGATGCACCCGGTCTTTCATAGGTCGGTGCTCACACCCTACAAGGCACCACACAGGTTTCAGGCACAAGGGTCAGCACCAGCCCCAAGCAGAAAATCACCTGCAGGGGGGGAGTCACAGAGGGTGACGCCAATCAACGAGGTCACGGAGATTTTGGACTCGAGATGGGGGGAAGAGGGAGTAGAATATTTCCTCGCCAGGGAGGGTACCCCGGCTAGTGCCAACAGATGGGTACCGGACTATGCCCTGGAAGAGCGCTATCTCAAGGACGAGTTTCATGCACTCTTCCCCCAAAAACCCATGCCAGCAGATTTTTTCGACGACTGGCTTTTCACACCCACACTTTCGGCCAGCACGTTCCAGGGGTTCTCATCAGACGAGGAGGCGGAGCCGGGATGGAGCACACCAAGGGGATCTTGTTCGGGGGTCGACACAGACCGCTCCTATTGGTGGGACGATCAACCCGAGGAGCAATGGAGGCGGAAATGGTTGAGGGGACCTTGGCACGCAGAGTCACCCGAGGTATCGGAGGGTGGGACAAACATGGACGAGTGGGGTGAGGCACAGGGGTTTGAGCACGAATGCAAAGAGATGGAAGCGGAGGAGATAGACGTCGATGAACACAGTACGGACTGGCTGGAGCCAGCGGGAGGGCTGCACGACAGGGGCACCGAACAGTCTCCAGCTCTCGCCCCCGAAGCACTGGAGCGCCCGGAACCCACGCCCGGAGAGGGGGAGGGGGGAAGGGGGGGCTTCGAGGGGGGGATGGATGTCATGGGCTCAGGGGCTGAGCCACAGGGGAAGGAGGAGATGGAGAGCGAAGGGGAACAATCTGAGGGGAGCTCAGGAGGGTATGCCAGTGATCAGAGAGATTCCATGAGTCTCTCCAGCGAATCAGAGGATTCCCAGAAGGGGGCCCCCAGAGGCAGGGCAAGGGGGGCCAGTGGGGAGTCTCCAAGCGGCAGCTGGAAATCAGGGGTAGCTTCCCCACCCGAGCGTAGCGGGGGGGAAGAATCCCAAGGATTAAAACAAGAGCCTCCTGCAGGAGGAGAGAGTGAGGCTGGACTGACCACGCCTCCGTCAGAGAGTGGAGGGGCGGAGGGAAGAGCAGGTCCGGCCAGCCTCCCTGAAGGAGAAAGCAGTGAGGGGAGCAGTGTAGCCGTTAGGAGGAAAGTAGGCGGCTGGGTGCGCGCGCCAAGTTCAAATGTGGAGGCGCGCGGGCCAGCAGAAAACCCGGATTGGGAGCCAGGTCCTAAAGCCCGCCGGAAGGGTGGGGAGGAGTCAGAAGAATCCGCCTCCGAAGAAAGTAGGAAGGAGGTAACCCCAGAGGACAGGAGGACCCGGAGGAGAAAGGAGCAGAAGCAGGAGAGGAAGAGGTGGAGCAAAGCTCGGGTCTTGAACTGGTGTAGGGGAGGGGAGGAGTCAGACGGAGCTTCGCCGGTCTAAGGACTCAGACGTAGCGCTGCGCGCCATGGATGTCAAACCAACAATGAACCACAATAAAGACTTTTGTTTATAAAAACAAAAAGCTGCCGCTTGGAGACTCCCCACTGGCCCCCCTTGCCCTGCCTCTGGGGGCCCCCTTCTGGGAATCCTCTGATTCGCTGGAGAGACTCATGGAATCTCTCTGATCACTGGCATACCCTCCTGAGCTCCCCTCAGATTGTTCCCCTTCGCTCTCCATCTCCTCCTTCCCCTATGGCTCAGCCCCTGAGCCCATGACAGTTATATATCATTTCCCAAATTTTTTAAATTACCTTACAATCCCACCACATATGATAAAATGTCCTCTCCTTTTCTTTACACTTCCAATGTAGATTTGAACTAGTTTTGTACATTTCCCCTAACTGCACTGGTGTTATATACCATCTGTACATCATCTTCATGTAATTCTGCTTCAGTAGGGAACAATCTGTAAATTTTAAATCAGTTTTCCATAATTTTTCCCAGTCTTCCATCATAATGTTGTGACCTACATCTTGGGCCCATTTAATCATAACTGATTTTACCTCTTCATCTTTCGTCTCCCATTCTAATAGTATGCTGTATACGGCCTTCAGTAATTTCACTTTCCCTTCAATCACTTCCGTTTGAAACCTAGATCTTGTATAACTAAATCCTTTCTTGCTGTCTTCTTTATGTGTTTCATATAGTTGTCGATAATGCAACCAACTCTGAAAGTGGTCTTTGATCTCATCATAATCTCTTAATTTCCATTTTCCATCATGTTCCTTTAATAAATCAACATATGTGAGTCATTTTCCTTTCTTTCCAAGTGGTTTGAGCAGTAATGCTTCATGTGGTGAAAGTCTTTTGTTTCAATAAGTCTTTGTATCTCTCCCATACTCTCATTAGTGATTTCCTGATTATATGGTTGTAAAAACTTCTATGAACCTTCCCTTTCCCGTACCATAAGTATGTGTGCCAGCCGAATCTGTTGTCATGTCCTTCCAGTTCTAATGCCTCTTGCTTAATCCAATCTCATCCAGTCCCTGATCCATACCAAACAAACAGATTCATAATACAATTTAAGGTCTGGGAGGGCAAACCTGCCTCTTTTATGTCTGTAAGTGTTTTATGTTTTATCCTTGGCCTTTTGCCCCCCCCAGATAGATTTTGAAATCTCCTTCTGCCATTTTTTAAAACATTCATCTTTTGGGATGACTGGTATGGGTTGAAAAAGAAATAGCATTTTTGGGGGGGCCGCTAGGGGCACTTTGGAAGATGGCCGGCAATACCATCTCTCTGGCTCACATGAGGTAATTAAGAGGCTAATGATGGGAGTAAATTAGCCTCCCCATTTTCCCAGGGGATGGGAAAACGCTGCCTCGTCCGCAGTTGCCAATAAATCACCCCCGAGTTCGAAAGACTTTTGGATCAGCGTGAAAATCCACACAGGACTATAACAATGTTTGCTTCAACTTGCTTGTGGAGATAACTCAGAGGTTATTAAGAAGAAAAATAATAACAACAAGAAGATTGGAAGACGGAGACTTCCGGGCTGGTGCCTCGGGTAATGGCGGAATTCCTCTGATCGGGAGGAATTTGCCCCGTGGGAATCTGGGTCTGGCCGCCACGGCGAAGGCGGAGACCCACAAAAAATCACAGGCGGGAGAAGCCTGTGAGCGTGGGATTCGGCGGGCACCCTTTGCGCCTCCCCTACTCGCGGGGAAACCCAGCTTCGGGGGCGACGTGGGGTGAGCGGTGCGGTGCTTTGAATCATCTGCTTCTTCCACGGAGCGAAGCCGCATAGCTGTTGCCAGAGAGCGCTGACTTTTTCCTGTGGACAATTTGACTTTAAAGTAATTACCTGCGAGTAGAGCTGAAGCAGGAGAATTGGATTTTTAAAAGTTTAATTTGGTATTGTAACGGGGAGGCTCAATACAGGAAGTCCGCCTTCCCCTTTTGTAAATAGACTGAAGCAATGAGGCTGCAAGCTGAAGCCTTGGAAAGCCTTTTGTAAAAGACTAAATTTCCATTGGTAAAGAACATTAAACCCCCCCTTGGAGGCAGGAGAAGGGGGGGGAGTTGTGGACTGAGTATGCCTGCAGGAGAGAGCGAAGAGAGCTAAAATACCGCTGCTCTGACCCTGGAAACGGGCTGCTAGCAGGACTGACGTCTTTTGGAATGTTCATTGACAGCGTTTAGAACGTTCATTGACAGCTAGCTAAATAAGAGAAATACATTGTTTCTACTGTCTCTGGCTGCTTCTAAAAAGGAGTAAAAGTAACTGAAAAACTGAAACTAACTTTGGATTGTTTGAACTGTGTTTAAAAGAGGACATTACTGACTAATATAAATAGAAACTGTTTCCCCCTAGTGGAAGCCTTTGAAACTGGTTGGTTTACAAGAGCTGGGTTGGGGGAATTTCCAGCTGCAAGATAAACTGTGAGACTCTGGGACTGACCTTGAATCCTTTAAGTGTTATGGCAAATGGGAAGGAAAAAACAGACCAGTCAGCTGCTGAAAAAACATTAAGGTCTGGGAGGACTTGGCACCAACCCAGGAGAGGCTCAACATCAGGCCCCCCTGCTTCTTCTTCTGCTGCTTCTGTACCAGTATATTTGAAACCAAGAGGAATGTCGACAGAAGAGGCCTTAGCGGTTGCATTAAATAAGATAAATGATTCACTGGAACAGCTTAACAAGAAAGCAGATGCGACAAATGCGAAAGTGGATGTTGCAACCATTAAAATCGACCTAAATACAGAAAGTATAAATAATCTGGGACAAAAGGTGAATACCAATACAGAAACCATCCAGAAATTGATACAGGAATCTACTTTGATATGGCAGACTGCGGAGGAAGCCAGGGAGAAAGCCGTTGCTGCTGAATGTAAAGTAACACAACTGGAGAGAGCGAGAGTCCCAGCCCTACAGAGGCAACTTGATGAACATAAGTTGACGCTTGCTATGATTGAACTTAAAGAAAAACAGACGAATCTGAGGATCAGAGCCCTACCTGAATTGGAGAAGGAAAGTTTGACAGACTTTCTCACACAGGAATTTGCAGACTTTTGGGACTTGGACTTGGGTCAAGAAGAGTTTAGAATTGTGAGGGCCTTCAGACTTGGAAGAGGAGGGAAAAAAGAGAAGAATAGAATAAGAGACTGCTTGATCACCCTTTGAACTAAAGAAGAGAGAGATAGAATCTTGGGTTGGCATTACCAGAAGAACCTAGAAGTACAACAGTCAAGAGTGGAAATTTTTAAAGACGTCCCGAAATATCTTTTGGATCTTAGGCCTAACTACGGAGATATTGTTGCCCTGCTGAGAAGGAACAAAATCATCTTTAGGTGGGAATTCCCCCAAGGTCTATCCTTCAGTTTCAAAGGAAGGAAAATAAAAATAAGATCAGTAGAGGATAAAGTTTTTGCATAAATACGAAGAAGATCTGCAGAAGGGACTTGGAAAAGAGCCAGGAGCATCGGACAGAAGATCATCAGATAGAGGACTAGAGCAAAAAGCATCGAAGATCACCAAACAGGGGAATATTGGATATATCAGCATTATCCTTTGGATTGGATCTCCCAGTGAACGTGTCACCACTACCACCAACAGAAGAAGAGCAAGCATTGGGTGCAGTTGGAGGAATATCAGTGTAATTACATGATGGCGTTGCAGGTTTTGAGCTGGAATGTGAATGGATTAAATTCCCCAGAAAAAAGGCGGAGAGTCTTTCATTTATTGAAAAAAGAACATTTGGACTTGATTTGTTTACAAGAAACACATGTGATAAGGCTACACAGGAAGATATTGAGTAATAAAAGACTGGGCCAAGAATTTATCTCATCAGATAAAGTTAAAAAAAGAGGAGTGGTCCTTTATGCAAAGGAGAGCCTATCACCGAAATTCATATTCAAAGATGACCAAGGAAGATTTGTTACAATTGAAATTCAATCACAAGGAGAGAAATTTCTGATTGTAGGTATTTATGCACCAAATGAAGGAAAATCGGAGTTCTTTTAAGAAGCTACACGAGACTCTGATGGATTATATGGACTATAATATGATCTTGATGGGAGATATGAATGGAGTGGTGTCTACAAATATGGACAAGGCACAGAGACAGGTAGTCACCAAAGATGGTAGACTACCAAAAACCTTTTTTGACATGACTGAAAATATGGACTTAGTTGACATTTGGAGAATGAAGAACCCTCTGGGAAGAGAGGGAACCTTCTTCTCTGAGGCTAAAATGACATGGACAAGAATTGACCAAATCTGGGTAACTAGGTGTCAGGGAACTGCCATCGGAAGGAAGGGAAGTGAAAGGGCTCACACAGGTTGGGAGAGACTCAGCAGCTGAAGAGGGAACCAGTAGGGGGAGAGGAGCTGAGCTGAGGGAAAGGGAGCTGGAGGGATGGCTCAGAGACACTTCCAGCGAAAACAGTGGGGAGGTTTCAGGACCTCCTGTAGGGACACCCACTCCTCGCCGGAAACGGTCACGCAGAGAGTCCAGAAGACGTGTTTCCGTTAAGGAGCTTTTATGTTGGAAGCGATTCCGAAAGCAACCACTGTCGGAATCTGCCAGCGACTGACGGAGCCATGTTTAAGGGGCTCCGTTACAGACAGAGGTTTGCAAACTTGACCAAACTCTGAGGGACTAGGATTTTACACACAAGCAGCTCATCGTCCCACCACAGCATTCCGACAGTCTTCGTGAGCAGCTTGTGCAGGAGAAGGCATCATGAGCAACCCAGCCGGAACCGGAGAAGCAGGAGCTGGAGCGGGTCCAAGCCTGGAAGAAAGGTACCGGGTGTTGGAGGTCCAGCTAGCGCTGCAGACGGCGAGGCTTGAGGAGAGGAGGGCTCAGGATGCAGACAAAAAGGGGAAAGACACCCAGCTCGTCAGAAAGGTACCAGGATTGGTGCAGAAGTTTGGGGGGGAGCCCAAAGACTATCATGGCTTTCGGACAGAGATGCAATATGCCCTCAATCTGCAGTTTGATGAATTCCCTGACGAGGAATCACGAGTGGCTTTCGTGATTGGGCATCTTGAAAAGGGGGCGAGAGACTGGGTTAGACCCCTGATGGCAGCGAATAGTGACGTCCTAAAGGACACGATGAAGTTCTTTCGCGCCATGGATCTGATGTTTTCCAGCGATATTGAACAGGGAGTGGTCCGCAGACAGTTAATGGCTTGCAAACAGGGGAGCCGATCTGTCCGTGAGTACTGGACTGAGTTCACCATGTTGATCCATAAATTGGGGTGGGATCTATCGGCGGAACCCATTCAAATGCTCTTTGAAGAAGGGCTTTCTTCGGCTGTGAAAGACGAACTTTCCCGGGCGCCCAGGGCGGAGTCTATGGACCAGCTGACCAAATCAGCGCTGACCATAGGAGCGCGCCAGGAGGCGAGAGCATTGGAGAGGCGGGAAGGGAAGGGGAAACGTTGGAAGGAGTTCCGCATTCCAGACATTCCAGAGCCAACTTTCCCGCCGGCAGAGCCGATGGAAATCGGAACAGCGCGCGCGCGCGCAGTTTCAAAGCCCAGTGAGGGGGGAAAGAAGGAGGGAAAAGGCGCCCGGAAATGCTATCTCTGCCAACAGCCAGGTCACTTTGCCAGAGTCTGCCCCCAGAGGAAGGAATGGCAAGGGATGGTAGGAGCTGTGGAGGGAAGAGAGGAAGAAATACCGAAGCAAGTAAAAGCCAACGCCTGGCTGCCACCGTCGGGGCACAGCAGCCAGGCCAAAGAGCAGTGAAAGTGCCCACGCCAGAACCTCCTAAACCCGCCCTAGTGATAGAAGTGGCGCTAGAGCTGCCAAACGGACACCCTCTAAAGATAAAGGCGCTGTTGGACTCAGGCAGCTCCTGCAATTTCATGAGCAAAGAGTTTGCAGCTGAACACCAGATACAGACGATCCCTTTAAGCAACCCCCTGCAGGTGACCACGATCGATGGCAGGGAGCTGTTGGGAGGAGAAGTCAGCTTGCAGACCGTCCCAATGATAATGAAGGTGGCAAGGCACACCGAACTGATAGCGTTTAATGTGGCCACCTTGGGAGGAGCTCCCATTATATTGGGGATGAGCTGGCTAGCGTTACATGATCCGCTGGTGGGCTGGCATCAGAGAGTGGTTTCTTTTGGTTCAGCACATTGCTTAGAACACTGCAAAGAGGGAAAGGGTTTGGCAGGGGCCCAAGCCACCCTAGCAGGGACTGAAGTAACGGAGAACGTGAAGGTACCACGACAATACGCAGATCTCCGCGACGTCTTCAGCGAAAGGGAAGCTGACCAACTACCCCCGCATAGACCCTTTGACTGTCAAATCAATTTACTCCCTGGGGCACAGCTCCCTGTAGGCAAGCTGTACGCCATGTCAGACAGAGAGATGCAGGAGCTAAGAGAGTTCATTGACAAGAACCTGAAGAGAGGGTTCATCAGAGAGTCCAGGGCGGTGGGGGGCAGCCCAGTGTTTTTTGTGGATAAAAAAAACACGAACAAGCCGAGGCTTGTGTGTGACTTCAGGGCCTTAAATGCAGTGTCAGAACCAGTGGCTTTCCCTATGCCCAGGATTGACGACATTTTGACAAGGGTCAGGAAGGGAAAGATTTTTACTAAACTGGACCTAAGGGGGGCGTACAACCTGATACGAATAAGGAAGGGGGATGAATGGAAAACCACCATGTTCACCCCTTTGGGGGCATTTGAATATTTAGTTATGCCCTTCGGCCTACAAGGAGGCTCCGCGTGCTTTCAATCGTTTATGAACCACGTCCTGGGGCCTTTGCTTTACAAGAATTGTGTGGCCTTCTTAGACGACGTGTTGGTGTATTCTGAGAATGAGGAGCAGCATGTGAGAGACGTCAGAGAAGTGTTGAGCAGGCTGCAAGCCAACCAGCTGTGGGTGAAACTGGAGAAGTGTCAGTTTCATACCAAGGAGGTGGAATTCCTGGGGTATCGCCTGTCAGACAAGGGATTGGCCATGGATCCCGGCAAGGTCCAGGCGGTGCTGGAATGGAAAACACCCAAAACAAGGAAGGATGTGCAGAGGTTCCTAGGATTTGGGAACTTCTATCGTAAGTTCATCCGAAACTTTGCCCACCTGACGGCGCCCATTACGGACTGTCTCAGCAGTAAGAAGAAGTTCGTTTGGACTGAGGAGGCGGAGCGAGCATTTGAGGAACTAAAAAGGGCCTTCGCCTCGGAACAACAACTCCTGCATGTGGATTTACAAAAACCGATGAGAGTGGAAACTGACGCATCAGACAGAGCTATTGGGGCGGTGCTTCTGCAGCCAGGGAAGGAGGAGTCAGAGTGGAGACCGTGTGCCTTTTTTTCGCGAAAGCTGAACAAATCCGAGAGGAACTACACGGTGTATGACCGAGAACTACTAGCCATTCATGAGGCGTTCCGGAGATGGAGGCACCTGCTAATTGGCGCACAACATAAGGTGCAAGTGTGCACTGACCACAAGAACCTAGAGTATTGGAGGACGGCACGAGTGCTCAACCAACGGCAAGTGAGATGGGCCCAGGAGTTCTCCAAATTTAACTTTGAGATTTGTTACGTGCCAGGCCCAGAGAACATTAGGGCGGACGCTCTCTCACGCAAACCTGAATATTTGGAGGGGGAGGGAGCACCCGAAGAGAGACATGTCATTCCAGAGGACCGCTGGGTGTGTGGGGCGGCATTGGTGGGACAAAGAGAACTGGTAGAGGAAACAGAGAATGATGAATACGCCCAGAATAAGCTCAGAGGTCTTAGGGGTGAGGGAGAGGAACCAGGGGGTTTCGAGGAAAGAAATGGAGCTTTGTATTACAAAGGGGCACTGTATATCCCTGAAGGAGACTTAAGGGGGAGGGTACTCAAGCAGTTGCACGACAGCCCCACGGCGGGGCATTTTGGACAACACAAAACCATGTGGTTGGTCACCAGGGAATTTTGGTGGCCTAAGGTGAGGGAAGATGTACGGGAGTATGTAAGAGGGTGTGAGCAATGCCAGCGAGCCAAAGGGGAGAGGCGGGCACCGGCGGGGCTATTAGAACCCTTACCAACCCCAGAACGACCTTGGGAGGCAGTGTCGATAGATTTTATGACTGATCTGCCGAAGTCCAAGGGGAAAACAGCCATCATGGTGGTGGTAGACCTACTAACAAAGATGTGCCACTTTGTAGCCTGCTCGCATGCAGTCACGGCGGAAGAGACAGCGAAGTTATTTGTAGAACACATTTTTAGGTTGCACGGGGTGCCATTGAGGGTGGTCTCAGACCGAGGAAAACAATTTACTTCCAGGTTCTGGAGGAAGCTCATGAGCTTACTGCAGGTGGAGGTCAACTTTTCGACTGCCCGGCACCCTGAAACCAACGGGCAGGCGGAAAGAGCAAACGGGGTCCTCCAGCAATACCTGAGGTGTTATGTCAATGACAGAGAGAATGACTGGGTAGAAAAGTTGGCGCTGGCGGAATTTGCCTACAACAATGCCGAGAATGTGTCCACAGGGATGAGCCCCTTCTTGGCTAATTATGGGTGTCATCCCAGGGCTTTCCCAGGGGGAGAAGGGGAGAGATGGGGTGTCCCGGCAGCCGAGCATTTTGTAGAAGAAATGGAAGCAATCCATCGTCAGCTCCAACTCAACTTAGAAAGGGCGAAGGAAGAATACAAGAGGCAGGCAGACAAGAACCGAAGGGAAGGTGAAACCATAAGGGTGGGAGATAGGGTGTGGCTGTCAACCCAAGGGTTGCCGTTCAAAGGAGGTTGTAAGAAATTAAGACCCAGGAGATTGGGTCCCTTTGAGGTCATTCAACAGGTCAACCCAGTGGCTTTCAGGCTCCGGTTACCCAACCACATGAAACTGCACCCAGTATTTCACAGGTCGTTACTGTCACCGTATGAGGGGGGACGAGAAGGGATGGCCACTCGGGGACCGGTCATAGAAGAAAGGGAATGCAGCAGCCATGTGGCAGAAATCCTCGACGCCAGATGGAAGGGGGATCAGGTGGAGTATTTGGTAGCGTGGGAAGGAGAACCGGAGTCAGAAAACACTTGGGTAATGGCAGAAGATATCAATGACGAGGTATTGATAGAAACGTTCCATCAAAGGTTCCCAAGGAAACCTCAGCCTGTGGAGAGGTTCCGGAGGGAATACTTTGGGACCACCGATGAGGAGGAGGAGTTGGAAGGATTCTCGGAATCGGAAGGGGAAGGGGAGATGGACTCTGAGGAGGAGGAGTACTTCGAGACCAGGAACCGCAACAGGTGGAGAGAAGTGTTCGGGACATCGGAAGATGAAGTAAGTTCATTCCGGGGTTTTGCCTCCTCACCGCCCGTAGAGGAGGGGGCGAGAGGGGATGAAGGGGGCCCTGGAGGGGAGGTGGATGTCAGGGAACTGCCATCGGAAGGAAGGGAAGTGAAAGGGCTCACACAGGTTGGGAGAGACTCAGCAGCTGAAGAGGGAACCAGTAGGGGGAGAGGAGCTGAGCTGAGGGAAAGGGAGCTGGAGGGATGGCTCAGAGACACTTCCAGCGAAAACAGTGGGGAGGTTTCAGGACCTCCTGTAGGGACACCCACTCCTCGCCGGAAACGGTCACGCAGAGAGTCCAGAAGACGTGTTTCCGTTAAGGAGCTTTTATGTTGGAAGCGATTCCGAAAGCAACCACTGTCGGAATCTGCCAGCGACTGACGGAGCCATGTTTAAGGGGCTCCGTTACAGACAGAGGTTTGCAAACTTGACCAAACTCTGAGGGACTAGGATTTTACACACAAGCAGCTCATCGTCCCATCACACTAGGAGATTGGCTCTGAAGATCAGTAAAGTGGAGATTTGCCCCAAAACTTGTTCCGACCATAATGCTGTGAAGATGGAAATGAAATTGACGCCAATTGGTTCCTTTAGATGGAGGATGAACGACACTTTGTTCAGGAACGAAGAGGTGACCAAGAAGGCCCAAAAAACTCTAAGAGATTATTTCGAGATAAACATGAATACTACAGTGGAAAAAAGAGTAATTTGGGTTATGAGAGGATTCCTAATACAACAGAATGCAATTTGGGTTATGAGAGGATTCCTAATACAACAGAATGCAATTAAGAAGAGAACTCAGAATGAAAAAAAGGATAAAATCCTGGGGAAAATAAAGGAAGGAGAGAAGAAATTGAGAGCAAAACCAAAGTCACAGGAGATCCTGAAAGAGATAAAGTTATACCAAGTACAATATACGAAGCTGATGAATCAGGAAATAGAATGGAAGATTAAACAGATGAGGCAAAAGACATTTGAATCGGCAAATAAGTGTGGAAAATTGTTGGCCTGGCAAATGAAAAAAAGACAAAAACTCAATACTATTACGAATTTGGAAGTGGAAGGAAAGAATATACAGAATCCAGTGGAGATCAGGAAGTGTTTTCAGAGGTATTTCAAACAACTTTATACACAGGAGAAGCAGAAAGAAACGGACATTGATCGATTTTTGAAAATAAATGGACTACACAAAATCTCTCAGGAAAAGCAGCTAATGTTGAATTACAAATAACGGATCAGGAGGTGGAAGGGGCCATCCAGAATATGCAATTAGGTAAATCTCCAGGACCAGTTGGTTTGACTTCAAGATATTACAGATCTTTGAATGAATGGTTAATACAACCATTGAAGGAAGTCTGCAATGAAATATTGGAAGGGAGAAAGGCACCAGAGTCGTGGAAGGAAGCTTACATTACACTTATACCGAAAACAGAGACTGAAAAGACACAGCTCAAGAACTACCGCCCTATATCGCTGCTTAATGTGGATTACAAAATTTTTGCAGATATTTTGGCTAAAAGATTAAAAAAGGTATTAGTAGAAGAAATTCATAAAGACCAAGCGGGCTTCCTCCCGGGCAGACATTTGTCTGACAACATGAGAAATATAATTAATATTCTAGAAAAATTACAAGTGAATATTAATACTAAGGCAGTCTTGATATTTGTGGATGCAGAGAAAGCCTTTGACAACATTTCTTGGAGTTTTATGAAGAAGAATCGACAGGGAATGGGGGTAGGTCAAGGTTTTGAAAATGGTATAGGTGCAATTTATTCAGAACAAAAGGCAAAATTAATTGTGAACAATGTAGTGACAGAAGAGTTTAAGATTGAGAAAGGGACACGACAAGGTTGCCCAATTTCTCCATTGCTTTTTATATCGGTCCTTGAGGTTTTGTTAAATATGATTAGAAAGGACCAAGAGGTTAAAGGTATACAAGTGGGAGCTAAACAGTGCAAATTGAAAGCATTTGCTGATGACTTAGTATTGACTTTACAGGAGCCAGAATCTAGTACCAAAAGGGTATTGGAACTGATTCAAGAATTCGGACAGGTAGCAGGTTTTAAGTTGAACAAGATGAAAACTAAGGTTTTAGAGAAAAACTTAACTGTGAATGAGAGAGAGAAGTTTCAGGAGGAGACAGGACTAACATTGGTTAAGAAAATGAAATATTTAGGGGTTAACATGACTGTCAAAAATGTGAATTTATTTAAGGATAATTATGAAAAATGTTGGATTGAAGTGAAAAAGGATTTAGAAATATGGACAAATTTGAAGTTATCATTGTTAGGCCGAATTGCTGTGATAAAAATGAATGTGTTGCCAAGGATGTTGTTTTTGTTTCAAACATTGCAAATTTTGGATAAGATGGCTTGTTTCAAGATGTGGCAGAAAGATATTTCCAGATTTGTTTGGCAGGGCAAGAAGCCTCGAATAAAATTTAAGATATTAACTGATGCCAAAGAAAGAGGTGGATTTGCCCTGCCAGATCTTAAACTTTATTATGAATCAGCTGCTTTTTGCTGGCTGAGAGAATGGCTGCTTCTTGAAAATACTGACGTGTTGGATTTAGAAGGTTTCAATAATGTATTTGGCTGGCATGCATATTTGTGGTACAATAAGGTAAAAGCACATAAAGCGTTTAAAAATCATATTGTTAGAAAAGCATTGTTTAATGTTTGGATAAGATATAAGGATATGTTAGAAAAGAAAACCCCAAGATGGTTGTCACCAATGGAAGCGAAGGCACAGAAAAAACTCAATATGGAGGCCAAATGGCCGAAATATTGGGAAATTCTGGATCAAGATGGAGACAGAATAAAATTGCAGAGCTTTGAAAAATAGAAAAATAAAGTGCGAGATTGGCTCCATTATTACCAAATAATGGAGGCATACAATTTGGACAAAAAAGTTGGTTTCCAGGTGGAAAAATCAAAATTGGAAACAGAATTGTTAGATCCAAAAATTAAGAATTTGTCAAGAATGTATAACTTGCTGTTGAAATGGAACACTCAGGATGAAATGGTGAATCAGCTATGATTAAATGGGCACAAGATGTTGGACATAACATAATGATGGCCGACTGGGAACAGTTATGGACCACAGGTATGAAATTCACGGCATGTAATGCCCTAAGAGAAAATTTAATGAAAATGATTTATAGGTGGTACATGACACCAGTCAAGCTTGCAAAAATTTACCATTTGCCCGACAATAAATGTTGGAAATGTAATGAGACTGAAGGTACATTCTTTCACCTTTGGTGGACATGCCCAAGGATTAAGACATTCTGGGAGATGATTTATAACAAAATGAAAAAGGTATTCAAATATACCTTCCTGAAGAAAGCAGAGGCCTTTCTCCTGGGCATGGTCGGCCAATTGGTGCCAAAGAAGGATAGAACTTTTTTTATGTATGCAACAAGAGCAGCAAGAATACTCATCGCGAAGTATTGGAAGACACAAGATTTACCCACCCGGGAAGAATGGCAGATGAAGTTGATGGACTATATGGAACTGGCGGAAATGACTGGCAGAATCCGAGACCAGGGAGAAGAGTCGGTGGAAGAAGACTGGAAAAAGTTTAAAGACTATTTACAGAAATACTGTAAAATTAATGAATGTTAGAAAAATGTTGGAATGAAGTTATATGGCTTTAGTAGAAATGTTATAAGGAATTAAGTATAAATAAATAGAGAATTAAAGGGAAAAATAAGGTTAGAATGTGTTAAGATAATTATAGGATAGAAAACAGAGGAAGATGGAAAGGAATTGCTGAAACAATTAACAGAAGTGGAATACAAAAAGGGAGGTGTGAGGAGGTTGTGGAAATAAGTGAATGAAAGATAAGATATTGAAATTGTTTGATGTGTGTCAGCGCTGCCTCAGGTCCTAGCTCACAGAGGACCAACGCCAGTTGCTCTTTATAAACAAAAGTCTTTATTGTGGTTCATTGTTGGTTTGACATCCGTGGCGCGCAGCGCTACGTCTGAGTCCTTAGACCGGCGAAGCTCCGTCTGACTCCTCCCCTCCCCTACACCAGTTCAAGACCCGAGCTTTGCTCCACCTCTTCCTCTCCTGCTTCTGCTCCTTTCTCCTCCGGGTCCTCCTGTCCTCTGGGGTTACCTCCTTCCTACTTTCTTCGGAGGCGGATTCTTCTGACTCCTCCCCACCCTTCCGGCGGGCTTTAGGACCTGGCTCCCAATCCGGGTTTTCTGCTGGCCCGCGCGCCTCCACATTTGAACTTGGCGCGCGCGCCCAGCCGCCTACTTTCCTCCTAATGGCTACACTGCTCCCCTCACTGCTTTCTCCTTCAGGGAGGCTGGCCGGACCTGCTCTTCCCTCCGCCCCCCCCACTCTCTGACGAAGGCGTGGTCAGTCCAGCCTCACTCTCTCCTCCTGCAGGAGGCTCTTGTTTTAATCCTTGGGATTCTTCCCCCCCCGCTACGCTCGGGTGGGGAAGCTACCCCTGATTTCCAGCTGCCGCTTGGAGACTCCCCACTGGCTCCCCTTGCCCTGCCTCTGGGGGCCCCCTTCTGGGAATCCTCTGATTCGCTGGAGAGACTCATGGAATCTCTCTGATCACTGGCATACCCTCCTGAGCTCCCCTCAGATTGTTCCCCTTCGCTCTCCATCTCCTCCTTCCCCTGTGGCTCAGCCCCTGAGCCCATGACAATGTGTTTAACTGTTTTTGTTTTGTTTTGTTTTGTTAGTTTAATGTGTTAGTGTTATGTAGTGTTTTTGTATTGTATTGTATTGTTTTTGTAGTGTTTAAATTGTTGGAAAAGTAATAATTTTTTTTTTTTTTTTTAAAAGAAGATTGGAAGACGGGATTTGTAAAGGATAACAGCAAAGAGACAGAAAGATGGGACATGTGAACATCAAAGCAGCAGAAATATGAGATGATTGGACCCTTTCCTAACTCGAAGCATGGATACCCCCAACAAAAATTTAAAATTCAGCTAAATATTTGGAGTTTATTATGTATTGGTATAATTTGGAATTAATGTAATTTGGAATTAATGTGATTGGTTTATTAATTGGAAATTTAATAAAAATTATTAAAAAAAAAAGAAAGAAAAAGAAATAGCATTTTTGGCAACACATTCATTTTAATTGCCGATATTTTTCCTAACATTGAGAGATTCATTCTGCTCCATATTTCTAAATCTCTTTTTACCTCAAACCAAATATTTTCATAGTTATTTTTAAATAGGTTTCTTAACCAAATCCCTAAATATTTAACCTTTTTATGGACTTCAATCTCAATGTTTTGTTCTAATTCGGTTCTTCCTTCTTCCTTCATGTTTTAAACTAATAATTTAGTTTTATTCCTATTTAGCTTAAATCCTGCCACTTCCCCAAATTTCTGAATTTTTTCTATTACTTTTGGGAGTAAAGTTTTAGGTTCTTCCACTGTTATCACTAAGTCATCTGCATACGCTTTTAACTTGAATTCACTTTTCCCAGTTTTTACACCTATATCTACTCTTATGTTTTTGGCAAGTACTTCCAAGACCAAAATAAACAACAATGGTGATAATGGGCATCCTTGTCTTGTTCCTTTTTGGATCTTACATTCATCTGTTATCACCTGATTTATTAGTTTGGCTTTTTGTTCTGAAGAGATTGCTGCTATTCTTTTTAAAAACTTAGAACTTCCTTCACTCTCTCTCTCTTTCTCCCCCTAATTTCCTCTCTCTCCTCTCTCTTTCTCCACCTCCCTCCCTCCTTCCCCCCTCCCCCTCTCTCTGTCTCTCTTTTTCTTTGTCTCCCTCTCCGTCCCTTATCTCACTCTTTTCGCTTTCTTTCTCCCTCTCCCCCATCTCTCTGTCTCCCTTCCTTCTCTCTCTCTCTTCTCCTTCCCTTCCTTCTCTCTCTCTTTCTCTCCCTTCATTTTCTCTCTCTCTTTTCCCTCTCTCTCTCTCCCTCCCTCCCTTCTCTCTCTTTCTGTCTTTCTCCCCCTTCCTTCTCACTCACTCTCTTTCCCGCTCTCTCCTAATTTCCTCTCTCTCTCTCTCCTCTCTCTCTCTCCCTCTCCCTCCCTTCTCTCTCCCTTTCTCTCTTCATTCTCTCTCTCTCTCTCTATTTGTCTCTATTTCTCGCTCTCTCCTAATTTCCTCTTTCTCTCTCTCCTCTATCTTTCTCCAGCCCCATCCCTTCTCTCTCTCTCTGCCGTTTGTCACTTTCTCTCTATCTCTCCCTTCCTACTCTCTCTCACTCCTTCTTCTCTCTCCCCGCTTCCTTCTTTCTCTGTCTCTGTCTCCCTTCCGTCGCTCTCCTCTCTCTCCCTTCTCTCTCCTTCCCTCCCTCTATCCCTCCTTTTCTATCTCTATCTCCTTTTCTATCTCTATCTCTATCTTTTCTATCTCTATCTCTTTCTCCCTCCTCATTATCTTTCTCCCTCTCTCTTTCTCCCTTCCTTCTCTCGCTCCATTCCTTCTCTCTCTTTTTCTCTCCCTCCCCTCCCTTAGAATCATAGAGTTGGAAGAGACCACAAGGGCCATCGAGTCCAACCCCCTGCCAAGCAGGAAACACCATCAGAGCACCCCTGACATATGGTTGTCAAGCCTCTGCTTAAAGACCTCCAAAGAAGGAGACTCCACCACACTCCTTGGCAGCAAATTCCACTGTCGAACAGCTCTTACTGTCAGGAAGTTCTTCCTAATGTCTCTCTCCCCTTCTCTATCTCTCTCTCTCTTTCTCTTTCTCCCTCTCCCTTCCTTCTCTCTCTCTCTCCCTCTCCCTCTCTCTCTCCCTCTCCCTTCCTTCTCTCATTATCTCTCTCTCTTTCTTCTCTCGCTCTTTATCTCCTTTCATTTTCTCTCTCTCTCCCTCTCCCTCTCCCTCCCTTCTCTCTCTCTCTCTCTCTCTCTCTCTCCCTTCCTTCTCCCTCTCCCTTCCTTCTCTCCCTCTCTCTTTCTCTCTCCCCCCAAATTTCCTCTTTCTCTCTCTCTTTCTCTCTCTTCCTCTCCCGCCCTCTCTCTCTCTCTCCCTTCTCTCCTCTCTCTCCTTCCTTTCTCTTGCTCTCTCTCCACTTCCTTCTTTCTTTCTCTCTCTCTGTCTCCCTTCCTTCTCTCTCTTCTTTCCTTCTCTGTCCCTGCCTCTTTCCCTTCCTTCTCTCTCTCTCCTTCCTTCTCTCTCTGTCTCTCCTTCCTTCTCTCTCTCCATTCCTTCTCCCTCTTTCTCGTCTCTCTCTCTCCCCTCCCTTCTCTCGTCACTCTCTACCCCTTCCTTCTCTCTCCTTCTCTCTCTCTTTCGTCCTTCTCCCTCTCTCTCTCTTTCTCCCTTCCTCCTCTCTCTTCATTCCTTCTCTCTCTCTCCCTTATCTATCTCTCTCTACCTCTCTCCCTTCATTTTCTCTCTCTTTCCTCTCTCCCTCCCTCCCTTCTCTCTCTCTTTCTCTTCCTTCCTTCTCACTCACTCTCTTTCTCGCTCTCCCCTCATTTCCTCTATCTCTCTCTCTCCTCTCTCTTTCTCCCTCTCCCTCCCTTCTCTCTCTCCCTCTCTCCCTCTTCCTTCTCTCTCTCTCCATTTATCTCTCTCCCCCTCTCTCCCTCTCCCTCCCTCTCTTCTCTCTCTCTCTCTCTCTCTCTCTCTCTCTCTCTCTTTCTCTCCCTCACTGTCCCTTCTCTCTCTCTGCAGTCCTTCACTCTCTCTATCTCTCCCTTCCTTATCTCTCTGTCATCCTTCATTCTCTCGATCTCTCCCTTCCTACTCTCTCTCTCCTTCTTCTCTCTGTCTCTCTCCGCTTCCTTCTCTCTCTCTCTCTGTCTGTCTTTCTCCCTTCCTTCTCTCCATTCCTTCTCTTTCTCTCTCTCCCTCTCTTCCTTCTCTCTCTCCCCCTTCTCTTTCTCTTTCTCTCCTTCTATCTCTCTCTCTCTCATCCTTCTTTCTCTCTCTCTTTCTCCCTTCTTTCTCTCTCTCCTTCCTTCTCTCTCTCCCGCTCTTCCTTCAGTCTCTCTCTCCCTTTCATATGTCTCTTTCTCTCTTTCTCCCTCTCCCTCCCTTCTCTCTCTCCCTCGCTCCTTTCCTTCTCTCTCTCTGCCGTCCTTCACGCTCTCTCTGTCTCTCCCTTCCTACTCTCTATCTCTCTCCTTCTCTCTCTCATTCTCCATCTCTCTTTCTCTCTTCCTTCGCTTTCTCTCTCCCTTCCTTTCTTCTCTCTTTCCCTTCCTTCTGAGCTCTCCCCTTCTCTCTCTTTCCCTTTATTCTCCCTCTCTCTCTCTCCTTCTCTCTCTCTGTCTTTCTCCTTCCTTCTCTGTCTCTCTCCCCCTTCTCTCTCTCTCTCCTCCTTCTCTCTCTCCCTTCTCTTTCCTTCTCTCCCTCCCTCCCTTTTCTCTCCCTCTCTCTCTTCCTTCCTTCGCTTTCTCCTTCCCTCCCTCGCTTACTTCTATCTTTTTATCTCTCTCGCTCATATTCGTCTTCTTTCTATGCAAGCACACCCCCAAAAAATGAAACAAAGTGAAAGAAGCATTCGTCTTCTTTCTATGTATATGAAACCAAACAAACCCTGTTTTGCTTTGATTGGTATTCTTTCACTTCACTTTGTGTTTTTTGGGGTAATATGCATGCAAACCTAAAGAACCTGAAACCAATTTGAAATATACTCACAAAGTGATTTCATGTTCTTTATTCAGCTCATAGTGGTGAGGAGGAATGAATGAAAGTCCCCTCAAAGTATCTGCTTTATATACATTATTTACACAATGGGCTGCACATGATTGGCTAATTCCGGAATTCTACTGTAACCCAATCAGGTTGTGGATTCGCTTCTATCTGGAGAATGATTGGGTGGTTCCTGCCAACCAATCATACTGCTGCATTATTCTAGGACCAATCCAGACTGCTGCATTCTGAATCCTATTGTTCTAGGACCAATCAGACTGCTGCAGTTTGTTTGTTTTTCATAAGATATTTATTAAGGTTTTCAAGATTTTACAAAACGCATAAAAAAAGAAAAAATACAAAGTAAAAATATTTAAAAACAATTCATTCCTTTCATTGCTTGACCTTCATTTGCTTATTTCTAGGACCTCCTCACACCTTCCTTTTTTGTATTCCAGTTCAGTTATTTCGTTCAGCAAATCCCTCCCCTCTTTATGTATCCTAGTCATTAATCACAAAAATATTGTAATTTTAGATTTTTACATATTAATAAACCCTTTTTTCATATTCCCTTGTAACCTTTCAGGTAAAGACCACTTAGTTTCTATCCAACATCATTCTAGCATTCATTAATTTTACAATATTTCTGTAGATAATCTTTGAACTTTTTCCAATCTTCCTCCATCGACTCTTCTCCCTGGTCTCGGATTCTGCCAGTCATTTCCGCCAATTCCATATAGTCCATCACCTTCATCTGCCATTCTTCCAAGGTGGGTAGGTCTTGTGTCTTCCAATACTTTGCAATAAGTATTCTTGCTGCTGTTGTGGCATACATAAAGAAAGTTCTGTCCCTCTTTGGCACCAATTGGCCGACTATGCCCAGGAGAAAGGCCTCTGGTTTCTTCAAGAAGGTATATTTAAATACCTTTTTCAATTCATTATATATCATTTCCCAGAAAGCCTTAATCTTTGGGCACGTCCACCAAAGGTGAAAGAAAGTACCTTCATTTTCTTTACATTTCCAACATTTGTTATCGGGCACATGGTAAATTTTTGCAAGCTTGACTGGTGTCATGTACCACCTGTATATCATTTTCATAATATTCTCTCTTAGGGCATTACATACCTGTGGTCCACAACTGTTCCCAGTCAGCAAACATAATATTATATCCTAGATCTTGTGCCCATTTAATCATAGCAGATTTCACGGTTTCATCCTGAGTATTCCATTTCAACAACAAGTTATACATTCTTGACAAAATCTTAGTATTGGGTTCTAACAATTCTATTTCCAATTTTGATTTTTCCACCTGGAAGCCAATTTTCTTATCCAAATTATATGCCTCCATTATCTGATAATAATGAAGCCAGTCCCGCACTTTATCTTTTAATTTTTCAAAGCTCTGCAATTGCAATTTGTCTCCTTCTTGTTCCAAAATTTCCCAATATTTCGGCCATTTGGCCTCCATATTGAGCCTTTTCTGAGCCTTTGCTTCCATCAGTGACAACCACCTAGGGGTTTTATTTTCCAGTAAGTCCTTGTATCTTATTCAGACATTTAACAATGCTTTTCTGACAATATGGTTTTTAAATGCTTTATGTGCTTTAACCTTGTCATACCACAAATATGCATGCCACCCAAAAACATTGTTGAATCCTTCTAAATCCAAAATGTCTGTGTTCTCAAGAAGCAGCCATTCTTTCAACCAGCAGAATGCTGCTGATTCATAATAAAGTTTAAGGTCTGGCAGGGCAAATCCACCTCTATCCTTTGCATCGGTTAATATTTTAAATTTTATTCTAGGCTTTTTGCCCTGCCAGACGAATTTAGAAATGTCTCTCTGCCACTTCTTGAAACAGTCCATTTTGTCCACAATTTGCAATGATTGAAACAGAAATAACATTCTTGGCAATACATTCATCTTTATAACAGCAATTCGACCTAGCAAGGAAAGCTTCAAGTTTGACCATATCTCTAAATCCTTTTTCACTTCTGACCAACATTTCTCATAATTGTCTTTAAATAAGTTTAAGTTCTTAGCAGTCATGTTAACCCCCAAGTATTTTACTTTCTTAACCAATGTTAAACCTGTCTCCTTCTGAAACCTCTCTTTCTCAATTGATGTTAAATTTTTCTCAAGCACCTTGGTTTTCAACTTGTTCAACTTAAATCCTGCCACATGACCAAATTCCTGAATCAATTCTAAGACTCTTAGTACTAGATTCTGGCTCCTGTAGTGTCAATACTAAATCGTCTGCAAAAGCTTTCAATTTGTACTGTTTGGCTCCGACCTGTATACCTTTAATCAAACGGTCCCTTCTAATCATATTTAGCAAAACCTCCAGGACCGAAATGAAAAGCAATGGGGAAATTGGGCAGCCTTGTCGTGTCCCTTTCTCTATCTTAAATTCCTCTGTTACCACATTATTAACTATTAGCTCAGCTTTTTGTTCTGAATATATTGCACTTATACCATTTTCAAACCCTTGGCCAACTCCCATCCCCTGAAGATTTTTCTTCATGAAACTCCAAGAAATATTATCAAAGGCTTTCTCCACATCAACAAAAATTAAAACTGCTTTGGTATTGATATTCACTTGCAACATCTCCAAAATGTCAATTATATTCCTCGTGTTGTCAGACAAGTGTCTACCTGGGAGAAAGCCGGCTTGGTCTTTATGGATCTCTTCTACTAATACCTTTTTTAACCTTTTAGCCAAAATATGTGCAAAAATTTTGTAATCCACATTGAGCAGGGATATGGGGCGGTAGTTCTTAAGTTGCGTCTTTTCAGCCTCATTTTTCGGTATTAGTGTAATATAAGCTTCTTTCCATGACTCTAGCGCTTTTTCCCCCTCCAAGATTTCATTACAAACCTCCTTTAGTGGTTGAATTATCCAGTCCTACAAAGATCTATAGTATTTGGAGGTTAAACCATCTGGCCCTGGAGATTTGCCCAACTGCATGTTCTGGATGGCACCTTCCACCTCCTGTTCTGTTATTTTATAGTTCAACATTAGCTTATTTTCTTGAGAGATTTTTTGAAGCCCATTTGTTTTTAAAAATTTGTCTAAATCGCACTCTTTCTGTGGCCCTTGTGTGTATAGCTGTTTGAAGTACCTCTGGAAACATTTTCTAATTTCCCCTGGATTCTGGATGTTCTTTCCTTCCACTTCCAAGTTGGTAATAGTGTTAAGTTTTTGTTTTTTTTTCATTTGCCAAGCTAACAGTTTTCCACATTTGTTAGCCGATTCAAATGTCCTTTGTTTCATCTGTTTAATTTTCCATTCTATTTCCTGATTCATCATCTTCATATATTGAACTTGGTATAACTTTATTTCTCTCAGAATCTCTTGTGATTTTGGTTTCGCTCTCAGTTTCTTCTCCCCCTCTTTTATTTTTTCCAAAATTTTGTCTTTTTTCTCATTTTGGGTTCTCTTCTTTATTGCATTTTGTTGAATTAGAAACCCTCTCATAACTGCCTTGCTTGCGTCCCAGATTACTCTTTTTTCCATGGTAGTGTTCATATTTATCTCAAAATAGTCTCTCAAGGTTTTTTGGGCCTTCTTGGTAACTTCTTGATCTCTAAACAGGGTGTCATTCATCCTCCATCTGAAGGAACCGGTAGGTGTTAATTTCATCTCCATTTTCACAGCATTATGGTCGGAGCAGGTTTTAGGGCAAATTTCCACTTTTCGAGTTTTAGGTGCCAGTCCTCTAGTAATCCAAATTTGGTCTATTCTTGTCCATGTCATTTTGGCTTCAGAGAAGAAGGTTCCCTCCCTAGCCAGGGGGTTCTTTATTCTCCAAATGTCAATCAAGTCCATATTGTCAGTCATCTCAAAAAAGGTTTTTGGTAGTCTGCCATCTTTGGTAACTACCTGTCTCTGCAACTTGTCCATGTTTGTGGATACCACTCCATTCATGTCTCCCATCATTATAATGTTGTAATCCATATAGTCCAACAATGTCTCATGCAACTTCTTAAAAAATTCAGATTTCCCCTCATTTGGAGTGTATACTCCTACTATCAGAAATTTTTCTCCTTGTGTTTGAATTTCAATTGCCACATATCTTCCTTGATCATCTTTAAAAATAAATTTAGGCGATAGGCTCTCTTTCGCATAAATCACAACTCCTCTCTTTTTGACTTTGTCCGATGAAATAAACTCCTGGCCCAATCTTTTATTAATCAGTACTTTCCTATGGAGCCTTATCACATGTGTTTCCTGCAAACAAATCAAGTCCAATTGTTCCTTTTTCAATAAATGAAAGACTTTTTTCCTTTTCTCCGGGGAATTAAATCCATGAATATTCCAACTTAATAGTTGCAGGGACATGGTGTATTTATTTTACTTTTCCTCCAACTGCACCAAGTAAATGCTCTTGTTCTGTTGGTGGTATCACCTTCTCTAGCTTGTCCAATCCCAAAGGTAGTGATACTATGTCCTGTATTCCTGATTTTAAAGCTCTTGGCTCTTTTCCAGTTTCTTTTTGTAAGTCTTCTTCGTAATCTTTCAGAAATGTTTCTTTATGTTCCACTGATCTTATTTTGAACTTTTTCCCTTTAAAGGTAAAAGATAGGCCTTGAGGGAATTCCCACCTAAAGATGATTCTATTTGCTCTTAGCAGGGCCACCAAGTCTCCGTAGTTAGACCTGAGATCCAAGAGATGTTTAGGGATGTCCTTAAATATCTCCACTTTTGATCCCTTTATTTCCAAGGTCTTCTGAAAGTGCAAGCTCAATATTCTGTCTCTCTCCTCTCTTGATTGGAGGGTAATCAAACAGTCTCTCACCCTGTTCTTTCTCCCCCCTCTTCCAAGTCTAAAGGCACTTAGTATCTTGAAGTCTGGCTTGTCTGGTTCTAGGTCCCAAAAGTCAGTAAATTCCTGCGTAAGAAAGTCACTCAGGTTGTCTTTCTCAAGTTCAGGTACAGCCCTGACCCTTAGATTTGTCTGTTTTTCTTTCAATTCGATCATAGACAGCGATGACTTATGATCCTCCAGCTGCTTACATATCGGTGGAATCTTTTCCTCTATCTTTTCCTCTACAGCCAATGCTTTCTGCTTGGCCTCTTCAGCTGTTTTTCGATTCAAAGTAGATTCCTGCAGCAGTTTCTCAATAGATTCTGTATTTGAATTCACCTTCTGCCCCAAGTTGTTAATGCTTGTTGTATTTTGATCAATTTTAGTTGTCGCTTCAGCCACTTGTTTACTCTACTTTTCCAAAGATTCAAAAAATTTATCTAAGGCTGAAGATAAACCCCCTTCAGCTGCCATTCCTTTGGATGCCACCTGGGCTGAACCTTCCCCTGGTGGGGCAGGAAGGCTGGGTGCTGACGGTCTACGCTGCTGCTGTCTAATTTTACCAGATCTTGTTGTTTTTTCCTGAGTCGAGTCTGCCATAACACTTTAACTAAGAGTCAAGGTCGGTCCCACGCTTGCTTATTTGTGGTGGAAAATTCCCCTTTAGTATAGCCAATTTAAAGTGGAAAATTCCCTGGCCAGTTGTAGTAATTTCAAAGTTCCTCTAGGGGGACACAGCAGCAGTTCCAAATTGTAAAAATAAAATAGCTATTCCAGCTTTCAAAGATCCCCCCTTAGCCGCAAAGGGCAACAGTTTCAAGTCCAGTGGAGCTTTTCAAAATCAAAGTATCCCTCTCGCAGAGCTAACTGTCAGAAAGTTGCATTGTCTTTTGACAGCGTGTTTCCCAATACGGCAATATCAATGTCCCTTGACAGTCCATTCCCAGGCATTAAGTGATGGTCTTAGTTCACTTTCTCTCTTCTTTTGTGGGCAAAACTTACTTCCCCTTCTCCCTCCCCTCTCCCGCACCACAGGGAGGGAGTTCTCTTTTTATTGATGTAGGATTTAAGTCTTTTTCAACGCAGTTTCAAGCTCTTTGCTTTTGACAGTCTTTGCTTTGATCTATTTACATAAAAGGAAGGCGGACTTCCTGTTTACACCTTCCCGCTTCGGTGCCAAATTAGCCCTTTTTTCCTTAAGTCCCCCAATCTTCGGTCTTAACCTACTCACGGGTAGTTGTTTCTTAGCCGAATTGTCACAGGAAAAAGGTCGGCGCTCTCCGGCAACAGCTGCGCGGCTTCACTCCACGGAAGAAGCAGTTGACTCTCAGCATCGCGCCAAACTCCCCGCTCCGTTCCTGAACTCTTTCCAGGGTTCCCTCGCGAGTTGGGGGGGCGCTAAGGGTACCCGCTGAGTCCCACGGTCACAGCTACACCCGCCTGTGATTTTCGAAGGGGTCCCCGCTTCGCCGTAGCGGCACGACCCGATTTCCGCGGAGCTATTCCCTCGAGACTAGAGGGAATCCGCCATTGCCGATGGCGCCGCCTCCGGAAGTCCAGACTGCTGCAGTTTGGATCCTATTCAACTCAGTACATAACACAATTGAAAGAAGCCCAAAGCTTATTTGTCTTCTTTCTATGCACATGGAAGCAAAAACAACCTGTTTTATTTTGTTCAGGCTTCTTTCATTTCGCTTTGAGATTTTTGGATGCACAGCGAAAGAACCTGAAACCAAGTGCAAGTGAAAGATGCCCAAGCAAAGCTTATTCGTCTTCTTTTTATGCATATTGAACCAAAAAGAATCTGTTTTCCTTTGTTCGGGATTCTTTCACTTCGCTTTGTGATTTTTGGGTGCACAGCCATAGAACCTGAAACCTGGTTGATATCCAATCAATTGATATCCAATCAAAGCTTATTCGTCTTCTTTTTGTGCATATTGAACCAAAAGGAATCTGTTTTGACATAACGAGTTAGAAGGAGGGGAGGGAGAGAAAGAGAGAGAGAGAGAAAAGGAAGGAGAGAGATAGAGAGAGGGATGGGAGAGAGAGAAGAAAGGGAGAGAGAGAGAGAGAAAGGTGGAGAAAGAAAGAGAGAAGAGGAGAGGGAGAGTGAGAAAGATAGAAGAAAGGAAGAGAGAGAGAGATGGAGAAAGAAAAAGAGAAGAGGGAGGGAGAGAAGAAAGGGAGAGAGAGAGACGAAAGAGAGAGAAAGAGAGAGAGAGAAAAGGAAGGAGAGAGATAGAGGTACAGAGAGGGAAGGGAAAGGGAGAGGTAGAGAGAGAAGGAAGGGGGGAGAGAGAGAGAGGAAAGGGAGAGAGAGAGAGAGATAAGAAATGGAGAGAACGAGAGAAAGATCAGGGAGAGAGGAAGAGAGATAGAGAGAAGGAAGTAAGCAGAGAGAGAGAGAAGGAAGGGAAGAGAGAGAAAGAGTGAAAGTGAAGGTGAACGATTTAGTTGAATACTGCTACTACACAGATACTGTGATACTACACAGATCCCTTGAAACTTTCAGTAGTTTTATCAAATTTGGTTGCTGTTTTGGGGGCGTGTCCCATGGAATTTCTCAGATGTTTCCTTGGAGAAGAACCTTCAATATCACTTTGCATTTATCTTGAGCTGAAACTAATGGCATCCTCAATCCTACCAACAGAAAATGTCCTGGTGTAACACCAACTGAGTCTGCCCATAGTTCAGGAACCTGAGTGAATTTATCTGATAGTGTAGAAGCCCAGAGTACCTCAATATTACTGTTGTGTACAATTATGTTCTAATGGATTATTGAATATTACTTCATTTGATATGTTGCTTATTTTAAAGTTATTATTTTATTATGACCTTGTTGTATTGGATCAGATTATAAGGTGTGTGATTTTTGTTGTATATTTCGTTGTTGTAAACTGCCTTGTGTAATACAGAAAGGAAATATACAAATTAAAAGTGAACTGAAATGAAAAAATAGAGGAAAGTCACATCAGGCCAGCTTCAACTAACCTGATGTGCCAGCAAAAGCCCGTGCAAGGACTTCCGCTAGCCCAAAGTCAGGTTTCCCCATTCACCCCACAAGTACCTCTGCACCTCCATCATATCCATTCTGGAAGGTCAGGAGAACCCCCAGAACAGCATGGGGGGGAGATTGTTCCAACTGACAAAGTGCGATGCTTACACTGATGGAAAGATCATAATAATACAACACTGAAATATTTCCTCCCATTCTTTCAGTCTGTCATTGATATTTTAGTGCTGTAAATTTAAGAAGCTATTGAGCCAAATGTTTGGTACTTTTTTCATCAGAAAAAAATCTGATATAGCAATTACCAAATTCAAGGGTTCAGGAGTTCAGAACTTGAGTGAATTTCTGCAACACAATGTGCACTTTTAAGAAGCCTAGATAAAAGTCATATTATCCTTTTCAGTTTATGTTTGATATTTTGGTGTTGCAAATTCTTAGAAGTTGCTTCTAGCTTCTGCTCTTCTTCATTAATTATCCTCATGGGATGTGGTCCCTCTGGGATCTCATAAACAGTTCTGAATTTCCAACATAAGATCATGGATTTAAAAATGTTTGGAGATAATATAAATACTTTGGCAATACCATAAAAATGTAAATCTTAATTGGTTCTGACAAAACTATGTTTTGTTCTTAGCCAGATGAAGATTCTACAACACTAGTGAGTCATCTAAAGATTTAAATTTCAATAAGTAGGACTAAGTTAAAACGGATGTTTGCTGAATGTTCAAGCGCATTCACAGTGGAGTGATTTTTTTGAGAGGTAAGTGTGATAAAAAGTTTTGAAGATGTGTTTGACGCTTTTTCTAGTAAACAGTTGTATATGGTCTTTCAATATAGAAGGAGACCCTTATGGTAGACAGATATTCCATAAAATATAAGAGTGACGAAGAGTATCTTTTTGAGTTGAAAATCTACATGCACTAATTCAGGACCTAAAGAATACACTTAGAGATATTTTATATGGTTGCTTCATCTCCCCAAATACACTGTGATGCAAACATGTTGTTAGAGCCTTGTTTCAGATTATTATTATTATTATTATTATTATTATTATTATTATTATTGTTATTTACTGCACTTTCTATCTCTTGTTTTTGTGAAACACCTTCAGTGTGTCAAAGTCAAAGAGCAGGAGAAAAATCTCCTAAGGAAATACTACAAACAAACAAACAAACAAACAAACAAACAAATGTTTTAGTTTGCTCCTTGTGAGTAAAGCTAGCAAGTGTGAAAGGAGTGGGGGAGGTTTGGTTTGAATGCAAATGAAGAAAGGGAAAATGAAGAAAGGGAAAATGCAAATGAAGAAAGGGAAAATACCCTCTATGCTTTCCTAATTACACAGAGCCAATTGAATTTTTTAATCTGCTATCAAATGTTAGTCAGTTTGCAGTACAACCTGGTGAATGTTAATGTATCACCTAAATTAGATTATATGCCTGTTGTCTTTGTCCATGGAGTTTTCTTGGCAGGTATACTGGAGTGGCTTGCGGTTCCTGCTCCAGGTGGATCACGTTTGGTCAAAACTCTCCACTATGACCTGTCCATCTTGGGTGGCCCTGCACGGCATAGCTCATAGCTTCTCTGAGTTATTCAAGCCCCTTCGCCACGACAAGGCAGTGATCCATGAAGGGGATCTGATCTGGTCCATGGGGTCACGAAGAGTCGGACACGACTAAACGACCAAACAACAACAAAATTAGATTAATCAACAAAAGCTTTACATTTTGCCTTTCATTAGTGGCTGGGACTTAGTCATGATCTCTACACATGAACTTTTAATTTGTTTTCCATTTATAACATTTCACAACTGAGGAAATAAACAGAAGGGCTGGAATGTCGTACATGAGGTCCAATGATATTTGATATCACTTTTTACAGGTAACATGGAAGAATGGGGCAACACAACTGCAGTGACTGAATTTGTTCTAATAGGCCTCTCCAGAAACCCCAAAGCACGTGCTGTTTTGTTTATTCTCTTCTTGCTGATGTACGTGGTTGCTGTAGCTGGGAATGGACTTATTGTGGTGCTCATTGTGATGGATTCGCACCTCCATACACCCATGTATTTCTTCCTCAGCAACCTCTCCCTCATTGATGTTTGCTATGTCACCACCTCTGTCCCACAGATGCTGGCCCACTGCTTCACAGACAGGCCCACAATCCCCAAGGGCAGATGTTTTGCACAAATGAGCATTGCTCTGTTTTTGGCAGTGGCCAAGTGCCTTTTGCTAGCAATGATGGCGTATGACCGTCTTGTGGCAATATGCTACCCTCTACGTTACAGCTTAATCATGAGCCAAAAGTTGTGCATCTCTCTGGCAGTCAGCCTGTGGTCTAGCTCTTTCCTCCTGACCATTGTTCCCTTTTTCAGTATGCAGGCACGCTTGTGTGGGCCCAATGTGGTGAATCATTTCAAATGTGAGCTCCAGGCAGTGTTGAAATTGGCCTGCTCTAATACCCAAGCCAGTGGAGTCAGCATGATGGTAACCAGTGTCTTCACTCTGGTGTTCCCCTTCTCCTTTGTTTTGGTGACCTATGGTCGCATTGGTGTCGCTGTTCTGCGTATCCGCTCATCACAAGGCCGTAGTAAGGCCTTGTCAACCTGTGGTTCTCATCTGGCTGTGGTGGGAATTTTCTATGGCACAACCTTGGCCATGTACCTCAGGCCTCAAGCCAAAGTCACTGACAAGGAAAAAGTAATGGCTGTGTTTTATGGGGTCGTCACTCCCATGCTCAATCCCATGATCTACAGCCTGAGGAACAGGGATGTGAAAGGAGCCCTGTGGAGAGCAATTGGAAGGAAAGTGGAGGAATAAAGCACTTCAGAAATTAAATTCTATATTGATAGATAGATATCAGCAGGAATACGTAAAGTGTTTTGTTATTCTGCAAATGGGTGGAGTTCAAAGTAGTGCTAAGGAGATCATTCCATCAGTGTAAGAATTTCTGCTTGTCTGAAGGGAAGGATTTCCACTTCAATGTGCTTCTCTGGAGCAGAATGGGGGGGCCTGCCCATTTGCACTAGCATGAGTCATGCTGACTCCCACTAGCACAACTTATTTAATTGAATCTAGTCCAATATTTTTATTGCTGCTGGTGGTTATGGTGGCAATATAGCTTCTCATAGTGAGGAAAGGAAAATATTTAACTGTACCCCAAGCAGTTTACAAATCTAACTATAGGCATGGGCTGGGGGAACCTGTGGTCCTCCAGCTGTTTTTGGACTCCAACTATCATCAGTCCCAGCTAGCATTGCCAGTGTGATCAGGGAAGATGGGAGCTGTATTCCAGTAACATCAGGAGGCCCCCAGGTTCTCCATCTTTGCTTGAGTAAAAGAGTAAAAGGCAAGGAAAGGCAAGGATATTTACAGTTTCTTCTCTGCAGATTTCTTGACATCCTCTTTCCAAAAATTGTATGATCTCAGAAGCAGTTTTATTTTTTCAATCACAACTAGTAAGAGATTGGTTTTTGGTTTTTGGTTTGCTTTTCCTTCCTTCTTTCTCTTGGGGAGCATTGTTTCCTAGCTTGTCTTCAGAAATTCTCCATTAAAACACACTTTTTAGGCCAGCTAACCAAATGTTAAAAATTTAAATCACCATTTAAATCACCATGTTGTAGTATCATTTAAACTTGAGTGGTACATGATGTGCATAAAATGTTTTTTGTAAGATTAAACCATATTAAACATCTTTCACAGTAAGCAAAGTCCAACTCTTCTAGTTACCATGTGAAAGATCTATCACACAACCCTCAGAAGTACCATTTTCGGCCATCAAATAAATTATTTACATATTCAGAGTACAAACAATTTGTATTAAATTGTCTATGTATTAAATAAATTTATTATATATAAATATCTTCCTCTCCAAATCCTTAGAATTATTTCCCTCTTATTTTACCTTTAGCTATGAATTCCTTGCTTCAGTTTCTGTTATTCTACCAATATGGCTGTGGGGCTAAAAGAGTATCAGTTGATTATATAGAACAGGTATGTCCAACTTCAAGTAGGCTGTGACCCAGTATCAAAAACTGGCAGTGATCTACCACACTCTTCCATTGTCATTCTTCAACTTAAACATATTATATTTGGCTGAGCTTATATTTGGCTTCCCCAAGGCCTTAGCGGAGGACCATGTCCAGCCCTGCAAAATGCAATATTGCTTCCCACTGCAGGAAGATGAGCTCCCTTTCCTGGGTTTAGGAAGCTGCCTTATACCAAGACAGACAGACCTGACAGATTGGCAGCTTCTCTCCAGAACTTCAGGCAGGAGAATCTTCCCAGCCCTGCCGGGGCCTCAAACCCAAGTTTGCATCCTTCCTCACACAAGCACAAACCGCTCCATGATCATGCTGCTCCCCTGCCCCATGAAAAGTTCCTCAAGGCAAGGTGGCGTGTCACAACCCCCACACCAGCTCCCTCCCAGGGCCCTTGGCACACATGGGAAGCCAACATGCCCCCCCCCCCAAGTTCAATTTCTCCTTTTACCAGACAATGAGTTCCAACAAAAAACAAAAACAGAACAGTTATACTAAAATTAATCTCCAACCAGATATCCATCCCACCCACCCCCAACAAAGCAAAAAAGGAGAAAAAGAAAGAAAAATTTAAAATGCCACCGACTGCTTAAGGACATTTTAAAACACATTAACCACTTGGAACAGGGAACAATAGCAGAACAACTTCCCACACTTCCCAAAAAGGTTGTTCCAAATGAGGGCCTGGGCCATGCCCCCTGGGCCATTTGGAAAGGCCTTGAAAGGGAGCAGGCCCTGCAGTCCTCACCACAGCCAATGGTCCAAGGTCTCACTGCCACAGGAGTTGTCAAGGCTGCCTCAGGTCTCAGCTCACAAAAGACCAACGCCAATCTCTTCTTATATACAAAAGTGTTTATTGCAGTTCATTGTTTGCTTCATATCCGAGGCGCCCAGCCCTACGTCTGTACGCTTAGACCGTTGAAGTCCCCTCTGAGTCAGTCCCTCCCCTGCACCAGTTTAAGAGCCTTGCGCTGCTCCACCTCTTTCTCTCTTTCCTTTTCCGCAGGGTCTTCCTGCCCGCTGGGGTTTCGCCCCTCCTGGATTCCTCTGACGCGCTATCCCCCGACTGCTCTTCCCCCCTCCTGCGGGCTTTAGGACCTGGCCCTTCCTCCGGGCTCCCTGTACTTCCGCGCGCCTCTACATTTGAACTTGGCGCGCGCGCCCAACCTCTAACTTTCCTTTTGACAGCTACGCTACTCCCTTCACTACTCCCCTTCCGGGAGGGTGGCTTGCTCCGACCTCCCTCCCTTCTCTGCTGCCGGAGCTGCTTCCCCTGATACACTGGAACCTCCACCCCCTTCGCTGCACTCTGGCGGGGAGGCTGGTCCTGACGCCCAGCTGCCACTTTGGGATCCCCCGCTGGCCCCCTGTTCCTGACACGTCCCCCCTGGGCCTCCCCTGGCCTTGACCACTGGCGCCCCCTTCTGGGAATCCTCTGATTCGCTGGAAAGACTCATGGAATCTCTAGAGTCATTGTCATCCTCTTCCTCGCTGTCCTGGGATTCATCCCCATCGCTCTCCATCTCCTCCCTACCCTGTGCCTCTGTCCCTGAACAGGAGTCCTTTTGTAGCTGGGAGAGTGAGGGCCTGGGCCAGTTGGAAAAGCATTGGCATTAAGAATGGCATTAAGAACCATCATCACTGTCATTAAATGAAGAGAGACTTTAAGGTTTGAGTACTCTTCTAGTCTTCTGTGAACCCCAAGAACTCCCGCTGCTACAAACCTTGAGGGGAAACAGCAGGCTGCTGGCAGAGCAGCATCCCCCACCCCCATTCAGCAGCATGGACGCACAGCCCTCCCGCTGCTTCAAAGATTCCCGGGGCTGCAGGGGGAAGCCGAGCCTGCTGGCAGAGAAGCGCAGCTCTCCCCACCGCCCCCAATCAGCAGCCCAGGAGCGCGGGGCATGGGCACACAGCCCTCCCGCTGCTTCAAAGCTTCAAAGCTTCCCGAGGTTGAGGGGGAAGCTGAGGCTGCCAGCAGAGGAGCGCGGCTCCCCCCCACCAAAGAGCAGCCCAAGAGCGTGCCACACTCCGGCAATTTGGCTCCAGGGACCACACATTCGCTCCATAAGACGCACAGACATTTCCCCTTACTTTTTAAGAGTAAAAAAGTGTGTCTTATGGAGCGAAAAATACGGTATCAACAAATCATGTTGATAATGGAGGCTCGCCCATAGGCAGAGGCACACTCCCAGGTCACTCCCACTCTGCCTTTCGAGATTGTGTGACACTGCAGTGAACTCCCCATACCCCACAGAGGAGCATTGAGAGGATTTATGCCTCATTTCCTCTCCTTCCTCTGCCTGAACTTCCTCACAACCCACAGAGGGCTACAAAGAACAACCACCGTTGACTCATTGATGTAGCCGGAAACCCCAAAAACAGTACTTCTGTCTTGTCAGGATTCAACCTCAATCCATTAGTCATCATCCATCCTTCAATCACCTCCAGACACAGGACATTCATTGCCAATAATTGGTTCTGATTTAAAAGAGAGGTAGAGCTGGGTATCATCTGCATACTGGTGAACACCCAGGCCAAACCCCCTGGTGATCTCTCTCAGCATCTCCATATAAATGTTGAAAAGCATGGGGGAGAGGACGGAGCCCTGAGGCACCCCACAAGTGAGAGCCCAGGGGTCTGAACACTCATCCTCCAACATCACTTTCTAGACATGACCCAGTTTGTGTTTGAAACAAAAAAGAAAATGATGACAACTGAAGCAAATATACTTTGTATACCTCACAATACACATGACACTACAATTTATTAAAAAAAGAAAAAGAAAGAAAGAAAAGAAAGAAGAAAAAATAGTTGAGGTTGCCGTCAGTCAAGCAAAGCGGGAGCCGCTTGCAGGGCTTTGCGCGGCTCTAGCTTTGCTTGCTTTACAGCCAGGAGGAGGGACTCTCTGAAAGTAAGCAAAGTGAGAGCCGCTTACGGAGGAGCCAGGGAGGGGGACGTCCGCGCGCTCTCTAAATGGAGCAATGAGGCTGCAGAGGGACGGCAGGGCACAGGAGGGCTTGGATCGGGAAAGATAAAATTTAAGCAACCAGCAGCAAAAAAAACCCCAACCTCAAGCTCTGAGCCACGAGCGCAGTGAAAACCAGGAAGTAAAAAACAAGGCTGGGGAGGGCACGGGATGAGGGAGAGGGGAAAACTATGCAAATCCGTCTCAGCTGTTTTCAGGCAGGATAGATTTGAGCATTGTCTGGGTCCTAGTGCCCCTACCACTTTTTTGTGCTCCATTCTATTGCTGCTGGTGGCTGCTTATCACTCAAACTGAACCTGATACCAGTAGCCACGTGTACAAACAAAGTAGAAGGCTGCAAGGAGGAGCGCTTTTACACAGCTAATAGCAAATCCCCTGCAATCCAAGTCCTCCTCACTTGCTCAAATCTATTCTGCTTCAAAACAAGGAGCGGAAGGAACAGGCTGCAAACTGTTAAATGGAAAAAACCCCAGGCACAGGGCAAATACCTTAAGTATACCTTTAAAGCAACAGTGCTCTTTCCCTCCCTCCTCCCCACTCAGCTCCCCAAAAAGCTCCTTCAGTGTGGTGTAGTGGTTAAGAGCGGTAGTCTCGTAATCTGGGTAACCGGGTTCGCGTCTCCGCTCCTCCACATGCAGCTGCTGGGTGACCTTGGGCCAGTCACACTTCTCTGAAGTCTCTCAACCCCACTCACCTCACAGAGTGTTTGTTGTGGGGGAGGAAGGGAAAGGAGAATGTTAGCCGCTTTGAGACTCCTGAAGGGGAGTGAAAGGCGGGATTTCAAATCCAATCTCCTCCTCTTCTTCTTCTTCTTCTTCTTCTTCTTCTTCTTCTTCTTCTTCTTCTTCTTCTTCTTCTCCTCCTCCTCCTCCTCCTCCTCCTCCTCCTTCTCCACACACCCCACGCGTGCTCCTTGTCCCTTGAGTGCTTTTCCTTCCCTCCCCACTTAAAACGTGGTTACAAAGCACCACATGGATCCTCAGGATTTTTGCACTGGGTCACCCCAAATTCACCATCAGATCACATAGCATGTCCATGGCTACAGCCTGCACCAAAACACACACATGCACCCACTGTTTCATGGGGCCGCAATGGCGCAAAAACGTGGTTACAAAGCATGGATCCACATGGATCCTCAGGATTTTTGCATTGGGCTACCCCAAACTCACCGTCAGATCACATGTCTGTGGCCACAGCATGAACCACAAAAATCATGCATCCACTGTTTCGTTTAGAATGTTTTTTTCTTGTTTTCCTCCTCTAAAAACTACGTGCGTGTTGTGGTCAGGTGCGTGTTATAGAGTGAAAAATACGGCACTTAAAAGAAATATTTCTGGTCTTTTTAAAAATGTTATTTTAAATATTTTTTTAAATTCTTGTATACATTATTCAAAAATTCTCAAATTTCTACACAGTTCCACCACATGTGTAAATAAGACCCATTTTCCTTATTGCATCTCCAACATAGGGGTGACCTGTTTTTATACATTTTGGCAAGTTGTACGGATGTTTGATGCCACCTGTACATCGCCTTCATAGTATTTTCCCTAAGATTATAACAGGCCGTAAACTTAATGTCTTCTTGCCATACTTTTTCCCATTGTTCCATAAGAATGTTGTAACCTAGGTCTTGCACCCATCTTACCATCACGGTCTTTACCTGTTCTTCTTTTAATTCCCATTCTAATAATAGGTCATAGACTCGTGAGATATATTTTCCTTTACTTTGTATTAGTTCTTGTCAGGGGTTCAGGAGCAGAGGCAAGGGCAAGGGAGGAAACAGAGAGCGAGGGGGAGGAGGCAGAAGAAAAGATGAGTGATGACGACGACCCGAGATCTCCGAGTCTTTCCAGTGAATCAGAAGATTCACAGAAAGGAGCACCAGTGGCCAGGGCAAGGGGGGAGCCTAGGGGGACACCCCAGGAAGATAGAGCCAGAGGGGACTCAGAGGGGAGCAGTTGGAAATCGGGACCAGCGTCACCGCCAGAGAGCAGGGAAGAGGAAGGGCGCCAGGGATCAAGCGCTGGCAGCTCACAACAGGGGGGAGGGCACGAGTCAGGAGTGGCCACACCTCCATCGGGGAGCGAAGAAACGGTCAGACGGAAGGTGGAAGGTTGGGCGCGCGCGCCAAGTTCAAATGCACAGGAAAGTGGCGCAGTAGGCAGCCCGGAAAGGGAGCCAGGTCCTAAAGCCCGCTGTCAGGGCTGCCTCAAGTCTCAGCTCACAAAAGACCAACGCCTTTCTTTTCTTATATACAAAAGTGTTTATTGCAGTTCATTGTTTGCTTCAGATCCGAGGCGCGCAGCCCTACGTCTGCTAGGCTTAGACCGCTGAAGTCCCTTCTGAATCTGTCCCTGCCCTGCACCAGTTTAAGAGGCTTGCGCTGCTCCACCTCTTTCTCTCTTTCCTTTTCCGCAGGGTCTTTCTGCCCGCTGGGGTTTCGCCCCTCCTGGATTCCTCCGACGCGGAATCAGACTGCTCTTGCCCCCTCCTGCGGGCTTTGGGACCTGGCCCCTCCTCCGGGCTCCCTGTACTTCCGCGCGCCTCTACATTTGAACTTGGCGCGCGCCCCCAACCTCTAACTTTCCTTTTGACAGCTACGCTACTCCCTTCACTACTCCCCTCCCCTTCCGGGAGGGTGGCTTGCTCCGACCTCCCTCCTTTCTCTACTGCCGGAGCCGCCTCCCCTGATACACTGGAACCTCCACCCCCTTCGCTGCACTGTGGCGGGGAGGCTGGTCCTGACGCCCAGCTGCCACTTTGGGATCCCCCGCTGGCCCCCAGCTCCTGACAAGTCCCCCCTGGGGCTCCCCTGGCCTTGACCACCGGCGCCCCCTTCTGGGAATCCTCTGATTCGCTGGAAAGACTCATGGAATCTCTAGAGTCATTGTCATCCTCTTCCTCGCTGTCCTGGGATTCATCCCCATCGCTCTCCATCTCCTGCCTACCCTGTGCCTCTGTCCCTGAACCCCTGACACATGGGCTCTCATATCTGCAGCATGCCACTCAGGCCATTCATCATCATCCTTATCGGGAGGGTCATCTTCTATAGTGTGAAATAGCTTTTCCCTCTGTAAAAGCGCTTTCATCTTGACCTGCCAAACTGCATAGGTCTCAGGCGTGAGGAGAGGAAAGGACAGAGCCATCTGGCCAGAATGTGCACAGGCCATGTCTGCTATTACTTAGAGCAAGACACTTCCCTCGTGCAACACAGATAAAGCCTTGACTCCTTCAGCCACTCTCTCTTCCACTCAGAGCGCAATTAACAGGCAAACAGGGATGCTATCTTCTTTCTTTGGCAGTCAGCAACATACCTCCATAAATCAAGCAGCAGCAACAGCGGCAGCTTGAACACTCTGCTCTAAAACAGCTCTGCTTCTGGGCACCGCAAATCAGTCCAGCATGCAGCGTCCGTTCCGCCGTCCGGCAATCAGCAACAGAAACCTCTGGCGACTGGGACGACTGGTACAACTGGAACAACGACTGGTCAGACGACTGGAACAACGACTGGGCCCATAACCGATGTCAGCATCGCCCTTGAGCCAGTGCCACCAACTGGACTCATCCACTTCAGCCCCGACTGGGCTAGGCGAGCTGGGTTAGCCTTCCAGAGACCACCTTCTGCACAGGAACAGTTCAAAGTGCTGTGGACTCACAGCTTAGAGTTGTGAGCACCGGATTCACTCCAACAAGAAGACAGTCGTCGCACAGCAGAGTACAGCAGAGTCTAGCAGAGTACATAAACAACTCGGAGAGCAGCTCTGTAGAATATCTTCTTTATTCTATCTACAACTATTATACAACTATATACAGAGCTAAATAGGTCTAAGCATAAATGAATGCTGCACTGCACTGAGTGTCTGCAGCTGCTCTTAGCAGCAACCTTATCTCTACACACGATCTCTAACACTCAGTCTCTCTCTCTCTCTCTCCCCCCCCCCCGACACTGACTGACTGACTCTGGTGCTGGAGCAGAATAAGTAGAGAGCAGAACACGCCTCCTCCTCTCTGGAGAATCAGCAGGCTTCTCAGGAGATTCTTGGATATGGGAGGGGTGAAATCTCCTCAAAAACATGGTCTCTGACACAGCAATTGATGGTATCCAGACTCTGTCCCTCCCTCCCTTGATGAATTGAAGAATGCCTTCAGCTTGGTCCATCCAGCTCAATATGGTCTACTGAGGGGCAACGGCTGCCATGGGTTTCTGAGAGGGGCCTTTGCCAGCTGTACCTGGAGGTGCTGGGGGTTGAACCTGGGACCTTCTGCCCTTCCACTAAGTTATGCCTGATCCTCAAAGAAACATAGGCTTCACATTAAGAGTATAGTTGATGCAAAATGGCTCCTCAGGGCCAACCATGGGGTCCTAATGGAAGAGGCTTTAATTGAGCATCTATATACGGACTTCCTTTTGCTGGACAGCTGCATCCAAGGATGGGGGAGGGATTGGGCCTCTGGTTTTGCATTTTTATTTGTTTGCATGCATTCTCGCCTCGGTGATAAATTTTGCACATGCTTACATTAAAATGTATTTATTAAGTCAAGGAACACTGGCTGCTTTCCTCCCATCTCCTCCTCTGCAAGGTCTTTTTAAATCCATAGTTTATGTCTTGTTTTTCTGGCACCTACTTCTAACCTTGAGTGTGTGTCCATTGCAATGCACCCATGTCTGTGGTTTCATCCACAGATCCACCAGCCCTGACTCTACAGAGGATCAGAATGTGACCATAGTGAAAACATTCATCCTCCTGGGCTTTACTGAGAACCCTAAACTGGGCCCACTCTTCTCTGGCATCTTCCTTCTCTATGTGTTCACAGTGTTAGGCAATCCCTGGATGGTCACCTTGATCGGAATGGAACAGTGTCTGCATACCCCACGTATTTCCTCCTCAGTAACCTCTCTCTTCTGGATCTTTGCTATTCCTCAGTCATTGCACCCAAGGCCCTGGACGTCCAGCTGCAATGTGGCAGAGCTTCCATCTCCCTGTCAGCTTGCACTGCTCAGATGTTCTGCTTCTCCACACTGGTGACTGCAGAGTGTTTCCTCCTGGCAGCCAAGGTGTACGGCCAGTTCCTAGCCTGGGAGCTTTATGCATGCGGCCTAATGGGCTCCATCATCCAGACTAGCAGTGACTTCCAGCTCCTTTGGAATGTCCTCAGGGTCCATTCCAGCCAATGGCGGCAAAAAGCCTTGTCTACTTGCCTTCCCACCTCACCACACTTGGTCTCTTCTACAGCACTGCCATATTCATGTATGCCCAGACCTGGACCAAGGATGGATCTCAAGACCAAGACAAATTGGTCTCCATGTTTTACACACTTGTCATCCCCATGCTCAATCCATTGATCTACATCTTGAGGAACAAGGATGTGAAGAAAGCCATGAAGCATCTGATGAGTAAGAGCAGGCTTAGCCATTTATTAGCTTTTAATTTAAGTTCGCAATGGTCATGTTCTGAAGGAAAGATAATGTAGAGACAACCCTTTAATTATACTCAGCCTAAATGTCTACTCAGTCTATACCCATCTCTATTTGTGCCTGGGCAAATGCAATCCTGTGACAAGAGAAAGAAGGCCTTTTTTGCATGCAAAACATCCCCGGTTCAATCCCTGGCATCTTCAGGTACGGCTCCTGCCTGGAACCCTGGAGAGCCTCTGCCAGTCAATTTAGACCAATTTAGACCTGCTGGACTTAAAGACCATATTACGAGGCATCATGTTTTGCTGGCTAAAGGAATGAATATCATTTAAAAATTCTGATGTTTTAGATCTTGAAGGTCATGACAATAGATATGGCTGGCATACATACATACGGTATCTGTGGTATGCGAAGGTTAAAGCACACAGAGCTTTCCTAAACCATGGAGTAAGGAAAGTGGTTTATGAAGTATGGGAAAAATATAAATATTTATTAGAACAAAAAACACCATGGTGGCTCTCTCCACTGGAGGTGATATCTCTTAAAAACAAACAAACATGAGAAATGACTGGGTATCTTATAAAGAACTATTAATAGAAGTAGATCATGAGTTGAAATTAAAGAGGTTTGAAGATATAAGAGGATTACTAACTGATTAGTTACAATACCATCAACTCAATGATATATTTAAGATGGACCAAAAGAAAGGTTTCTTTAATGAGCTGTTAGAAAACAAGACTAAATTACTTTCAAAAATGTATTATTGTTAGAATGGCGTATGAAAGGTCAAATCAGTAATGATACACTGGGCTAGGGATATAACATACAATTAGCAACATGAGAGAGGTTATGAGACTTAAAGTTTACAGCATGCTATACAGTGGTACCTCGGGTTACATATGCTTCAGGTTACATACTGTCAGAGTTGCTTCCAGATCCTAGCTCACAGAGGATCACGCTAGCCAGCGATCATTAAATAAAAGTCTTTATTGAGTTACAGTTTCCATTCTCAAGCTGCTGCGTGCAACCCTACGTCTAATGGTTAGATCGGCGAAGCTCCATCTGAGTCTCCGCCCCTTGTACACCAACTTAATATCCTAGCCTTGCTCCACCTTTTCCGCCTGACTGTTCTTCTCTGGGTCCCTCTGCCCCCCGGGGTCTCTTCCTTCCGGGATTCCTCTGACGCTGACCCCCCTGACTCTTCTCCCTCCTTTCGGCGGGCTTTAGGACCTGGCTCCCTTTCCGGGCTGCCTACTGCGCCACTTTCCTGTGCATTTGAACTTGGCGCGCGCGCCCAACCTTCCACCTTCCGTCTGACCGTTTCTTCGCTCCCCGATGGAGGTGTGGCCACTCCTGACTCGTGCCCTCCCCCCTGTTGTGAGCTGCCAGCGCTTGATCCCTGGCGCCCTTCCTCTTCCCTGCTCTCTGGCGGTGACGCTGGTCCCGATTTCCAACTGCTCCCCTCTGAGTCCCCTCTGGCTCTATCTTCCTGGGGTGTCCCCCTAGGCTCCCCCCTTGCCCTGGCCACTGGTGCTCCTTTCTGTGAATCTTCTGATTCACTGGAAAGACTCGGAGATCTCGGGTCGTCGTCATCACTCATCTTTTCTTCTGCCTCCTCCCCCTCGCTCTCTGTTTCCTCCCTTGCCCTTGCCTCTGCTCCTGAACCCCTGACATCCATCCCCCCCTCGAAGCCCCCTCTTCCCCCCTCCCCTCCTTCCGGTGCGGGATCTGGGTGCTGCCGTGTCAGGGGGACGAATGTCGGATACAGTTCGCTTCCCGTGGCGGGCCGCAATCCGAAGTCTTCCGGTTCTTCCTCCCTGCTCTCGTTGACGACGGTCACCTCCGCTTCCATCTCTGTGCCGCCGTGCTCGAAACCCGGGTCGTCCCCGAAAACGTCCATGTCCGTCTCTCCCTCGTTGCCTTCTGGAGACGTTGCTCGTCCTGGACCCTCCAGCCACCTTCTGCGGAACTGCTCCTCTGGTCGATCATCCCACCAATACGAGGGTTCTGAAGCAGATCCCGAGGGTGACCCCTCCGGGGAACGGGCGTCTCGTGTCGGTTCCTCGTCCGAGTCGAACCCCCGGAACGTGCTGGCGGAAAGCGTGGGCGTGAAAAGCCAGTCGTCGAAAAAGTCTGCTGGCATTGGCCTATGTGGGAAGAGGGCATGAAACTCTTCTTTGAGCAGAGGTTCGTCTAAAGCGTAGCCCGGCACCCAGCTGTTGGCACTGGCCGGGGTGCCCTCCTTGGCGAGAAGGTATTCTACCCCCTCTTCCCCCCATCTGGAGTCCAAAATCTCCGTGACTTCGTTGATGCGCTCCTCCTGTGCCATTCCCCCTTGCCCGGTTCTCTCTCGGAGCGGACCCGGTGCCGTTCCTGGTTCCTGAAACCTGTGAGGTGCCTTGTAGGGGGTGAGCACCGATCTGTGGAACACCGGATGCATTCTGGAACCCTCCGGAAGAGCCAGCCTGAAAGCCACCGGGTTGACCTGTTCTTCGACTTGGTAGGGCCCCAGTTGTTTATGCCCTAGTTTCTTCTTCGCCAACGACCTGGCCGGCACTGCGTGGGCTGCTAACCAGACCCAGTCTCCCACATGGATCTCTTCGCCAACCCTTCTGTGTTTGTCCGCTTGTACCTTGTATGCGTGTTTAGCCAGCTCCAGGTGCCGCCGCAGCTGATCGTGGACCTCCTGCAACTCCGACGCGAACGCATCTGCTGTCTGCGGCTCCCCCTCCCCCATTCTTTCCAGTCCCGGGAAGGTTCTAGGGTGCCTCCCGTTGTTGGCGAAGAACGGCGTGACCCCCGTGGACACGTGCTTCGTGTTGTTGTAGGCGAACTCGGCGAGAGGCAGGTAATCCACCCACGTCGCAGGCTGTTGATTCGCATAACATCTCAGGTACTGCTGCATGATGGCATTGACCCGCTCCGCTTGCCCGTTGGTCTGCGGGTGTCTAGCCGACGCCAGGTTGATCTTGACGTTCAGGAAGCCCATCAGCCTCTGCCAGAAGTTCGAGATGAACTGTCGCCCTCGGTCAGACAGAATAGACCGCGGCAGACCGTGAACCTTGAACACGTGGTCTATGAACAGTTTGGCGGTTTGTTCCGCCGTGGCCACCTTCGCACACGGAATGAAATGTGCCATCTTGGAGAACAAATCCACCACCACCAGCACAGCCGTCTTGCCCCTCGAGCTGGGCAGATCCGTGACAAAGTCCAGGGCCACTCTCTCCCATGGTTCGAACGGAGTTTGCAGCGGTTCCAGCAGTCCGGCCGGCGGTCTGTGCACTGGTTTGGCCCTCTGGCAGGTGTCACACCTCGCCACGTAGTCCGCGACTTCCCCTCTCATTCTGGGCCACCAGAAGTCTCTGGCTACTAATTCCACCGTCTTCTCCTTGCCAAAGTGCCCGGCAGTGGGCGCGTCGTGCAGCTGCTGCAGTACCTTGGCGCGAAGTTCGTCTCCCGGCACGTAGATGGCCCCTTTACAGATGAGCAAACCATCTCGCAGCTGGAACTCGTCGGTCGCTGCCGTGCCCCTGTGCACCTCTGCCATCTTTGCTTGCGCGAAGGAGTCATCCTGCAACGCTCGTCGCACCGCATCCAGGTCAACTGTCGCCGCCGCGCACGCCCACACTGTCGGTGCGAAGATGTGCATGGCGGCCGCTGGCGTTGCCTCCTCCAGATACTGTGGCTTACGGGAGAGAGCATCCGCCATGATGTTGGTGTCCCCCGGGACATACTCTATTCGGAAGTCGAAATTCGCAAAGAACTCAGCCCAACGTATCTGCCTCTGGTTCAGGAACTGTGCCGTGCGCCAGTGCTCTAGATTCTTGTGGTCTGTGCAGACCTGCACCGTGTGCTTGGCGCCGATCAGGAAGTGCCTCCACGCTTTGAACGCTGCATGAATGGCCAGCAACTCCCTGTCCCAGATGGTGTAGTTCTGTTCGGACTTGCTGAGCTTCCTTGAGTAAAACGCTCCCGGCCTCCAAACCCCCTGCGGGTCTTTCTGCAGCAGGACTGCTCCCACGGCTCTGTCCGAAGCGTCTGTCTCCACCCTCATCGGCCTGCTGGGGTTGACATGAAGCAGCTGCTCTTCCGACGCGAAGAGACGCTTGAGTGCCTGAAAGGACTGCTCCGCCTGCTCTGTCCAGATGAACTTCTTTTTGTTGGAGCTGAGCGTGTCCGTGATGGCCGCTGTCTGCATCGCAAAGCCTTTGATAAACTTGCGATAGAAGTTCGCGAAGCCGACAAACCGTTGGACCTCCTTCCGGTTGCGTGGGCTTTTCCAATCCAACACTGCTCGGACCTTGGCGCTGTCCATGGCGAGCCCTTTATCAGACAACTTGTAGCCCAGGAAATCCACCTCCGTCACGTCGAATTGGCACTTCTCCAGCTTGGCGTAAAGCCTATGTTGCTGTAGCCTGCTCAGCACTTCCTTGACGTGTCTGTCATGCTCCTGCTGCGATTCCGAAAAGATCAGGATGTCATCCAAGAAACAGACGCACGTCTTGTAGAGGAGCCCCGCCAACACGTGATGCATGAAAGCTTGAAAAACGTGGGAGCCATTTTGCAATCCAAAAGGCATAACTCTATATTCGTAGGTGCCCAGGGGCGTGAACATGGCTGTCTTCCACTCATCTCCTTCCCGCATGCGAATGAGGTTGTATGCCCTCGCAGGTCCAACTTGGTGAACACTCTGCCCTTCCGTACCTTTGCGAGGAGGTCGTCGATTCGGGGCATGGGGAAGTCCGATGGCTTGGTCACACTGTTCAAGATGCGAAAGTCCACTACAAGTCTTTTTTGGGGCGTGTCCCGCTTCTTAACAAAGAATACCGGACTGCCCCCTGCTGCCTTGGACTCTCGGATGAAACCGCGCTCCAAATTATGATCTATGAACTCTTTGAGTTCCTGCAGTTCGTCCTCAGACATGGAATACAGCTTCCCTTTGGGCAGCGCCGCCCCCGGCAACAGGTCAATTTTGCAGTCATATGGTCTGTGGGGGGGTAGCCTGTCTGCCTCCTTCTCGCAGAAAACCTCCAAAAATTCTGCGTACTTGTGGGGAACCGCTTGCAGCGTGCCTAGCTGCAGCTGTGACTCCTCTTCCCCTCCTTCCTGCCTGGGCACGATGCAGTGTTCAGCGCAAAAGGAAGAGCCGAAGGTCAGCTGCCTCTGGTACCAAGCCAGCGTCGGGCTGTGCTTGTCCAGCCAACTCATGCCCAATACAATGGGCGTGTCCGATAGTTGAGTGACATTGAAGCTGATGATTTCCCTGTGATTCCCAAGTCGCATCACCATTGGTGGCGTCTGCTTCACCACTTGCCCCCCTAGCAGCTCCCTGCCATCCACCGTGACAACCTGCAGGGGCAGCGTGGCAGGCAGCAACTGTATGGCGTGCCGGTCGACAAAGTCCTGCCCTATAAAGTCCGCATTGCTTCCTGAGTCAATGGTGATTGGCACGTCCATGGTGATTCCATTGGGCAGCTGGAGAGATGCGGTGAGCTTCACTACTGGTTTGGGCGGGAGGGGGTCCATGGGCTGTAAAATCTCTGGGGACTGCTTCACTGACACGTCTGGCTGGGCCCCAGTGCCTCTTCCTCCAACCAGACTCCGTCGTTTCCCTGCTGTGGTTGTCCTTGCTGCGTTGCTGCAGTTACCATTGCTGAGGCTGCAGTGTGCTTGTGGAGCCTCTGGGGACACTCTTTCGCCATATGCTGTGGATCATCGCAGATGTAACACTTCCTGTTCCCTCTAGGAGGCTTCGCTTTCACTGCTGCCGGTGCTAGGGCTCTGGCTGCTGACTGAGCCCTTGCACCTCCAACCTCCATAGGTTCCGCTCCTCCTCCTGGCGGAGGCGTGGATTGCGCACGCGCTGCTTCTCTGGGAAGGAAGGAGGAGCCCCTGGCTGGTTCGCGCCCTCCACGCCCTTCGCCACTGCTCCACGGACGTCCTTCCAGCCGCACCCCCACCGCCAGCGCCCTCTGAACGATCTCCTGCGTGGTCCGGGGTCTCTCCCCTCTCGCAATTTCATCTTTAACCGAGCCGTGCAATCCCTCCCAAAACAGGTCTCTTACAGGAGCCGAATCTCTGTCCCATTCCAGAGCACTGACCAAAGCGAAAAAGCGGGCATGGTACTGCCTTACGCTGGCCCTCCCTTGCTTCAGTCCATGTATCTGCTGCCGAGCAAGATCCACGTCAATGCTTGATAAAAAGCACCCATCCATCGCTTTAATAAAGGCATCCGCATTTTGGAGCGCCGGATCCTTATCTCTCCACAAATTGCGCAGCCATGCTTTAGCATCTCCATGCAAATGGGACATGATGAATCCCACCTTCTCTTGCTCATCTCTAAAGTCTTTGTTCAGCAGTTGCAGTGCACACATTACATCTGCTCTAAAGTTGGGGTACTGTTGCAAATTCCCATCGAAGTGAGAGACCAGACCGCCTGTTCGTCTCCCCAACCCAATCCCCTCCGGTTTGGGTGTCAGTTGCCCTTGCTTCGTAAGCACTTCCAACCTGACCTGGAGATCCCTGTAGGCGGCAGCTGCGTCCTCCTCTCTCTTCCTGGATGCAAGAGCCTCGGCATTCAGTCGCGACACTGCTTCTCTGAGTTCCGCTATCTGCTGTTTGGCCGTCATGTTGTCTGCCGTTCGTGAGCTCGCTAGTAGGCACCCGCTTTCTCTCCTCTCCGCGAGGCTGTAGATGCCCACAATTTAGGAGATGGAGCTTACTGTCAGAGTTGCTTCCAGATCCTAGCTCACAGAGGATCACGCTAGCCAGCGATCATTAAATAAAAGTCTTTATTGAGTTACAGTTTCCATTCTCAAGCTGCTGCGTGCAACCCTACGTCTAATGGTTAGATCGGCGAAGCTCCATCTGAGTCTCCGCCCCTTGTACACCAACTTAATATCCTAGCCTTGCTCCACCTTTTCCGCCTGACTGTTCTTCTCTGGGTCCCTCTGCCCCCCGGGGTCTCTTCCTTCCGGGATTCCTCTGACGCTGACGCTGACCCCCCTGACTCTTCTCCCTCCTTTCGGCGGGCTTTAGGACCTGGCTCCCTTTCCGGGCTGCCTACTGCGCCACTTTCCTGTGCATTTGAACTTGGCGCGCGCGCCCAACCTTCCACCTTCCGTCTGACCGTTTCTTCGCTCCCCGATGGAGGTGTGGCCACTCCTGACTCGTGCCCTCCCCCCTGTTGTGAGCTGCCAGCGCTTGATCCCTGGCGCCCTTCCTCTTCCCTGCTCTCTGGCGGTGACGCTGGTCCCGATTTCCAACTGCTCCCCTCTGAGTCCCCTCTGGCTCTATCTTCCTGGGGTGTCCCCCTAGGCTCCCCCCTTGCCCTGGCCACTGGTGCTCCTTTCTGTGAATCTTCTGATTCACTGGAAAGACTCGGAGATCTCGGGTCGTCGTCATCACTCATCTTTTCTTCTGCCTCCTCCCCCTCGCTCTCTGTTTCCTCCCTTGCCCTTGCCTCTGCTCCTGAACCCCTGACACATACGCTTCAGGTTACAGACTCCGCTAACCCAGAAATAGTACCTCAGGTTAAGAACTTTGCTTCAGGAGGAGAACAGAAATCGTGCTCCGGTGGCATGGCGGCAGCGGGAGGCCCCATTAGCTAAAGTGGTGCTTCAGGTTAAGAACAGTTTCAGGTTAAGAATGGACCTCCGGAACGAATTAAGTACTTAACCCAAGGTACCACTCTACTTTGAAAGAAAATTATATGAAAATTATGTACTGCTGGTATTTAACCCCTAGCAAATTAGCTAAAATGTATAAAGCAAGATCAAATACATGCTGGAAATGTAAGGAAAAAGAGGGCACCTTCCATCATATGTGGTGGACTTGTAAAGTAGTAAAATAATTTTGGGAGATAATATACAATGAATTGGGAAAAAAAATGTTTAAAATAACCGTTCCTAAGAAACCAGAAGCTTTTCTTTTAGGAATTGTAGGTGCCAAAATTCCAAGTGACCAGAAGAGACTGTTCATGTATGCGACTACTGCTGCCCAGAAACTATTAGCTCAGAGATGGAAAGAAAGCACAGTCCCTACCAAAGAAGAATGGCAGATTGAACCAATGGACTATGCATAAATGACAAAACTGACCAGAAGAATTAGGAATCAGGAAGACCAAAATTCAATAAAGAATTGGGAAAATATGTAATTTACCTAAAAAATCATTGTAAACAATAAAAATTATTACTAGGAATGGAAAACTGGATTAACATTATCACAGGTCCACCACATGTGATAAAAGTCTCCATCTGCCTCTTTGCATTTAGGAGACTTCCGGTTGGCTCGCCCGATTATGGTGGACAGGAGCCCTTTCGCGGAAAGGTCGCTGGTGCTAGGAAGGCAGGGGAGAACCGCTAGAGCACTGCGGTACCCCGAAAAACCCTCAGATCGAGCGTTCTGAGGACCTGGTGTTCCTGTGGGTGCCTGGAACAGCTCCCCCGCTCCCCGGTAAGCTCTAAAAAGAGCGCTGAGTGTGAGCGGGGTTGGAGACAGTGGCACTTGGGAATCGACTCGCTTCCTTCAATGCACGAAGCTTTGAGTCTGGCAATCGTGAGCGGCCAATTCGTCCAAGGAAAATTTGATTCGAAACTCGTGAGTAAAAGGATACAAATTTGATCTGTCAATTTGGAAGGAAAGGGATTAAAAAATGGAGGTCAATCCCTTCCGCTGAATGAAAAGTGAAAGCAGCTAACGTAACCAAAAGCCGCAACCTTAAACTCTTTGCTTTTAGAAAACTTTCAAGTAAACTTAAACCCCCCTTTTAGTAGGGGGAAGGGGGTAAAAAGACTAAAAATTAATTTCCCTGCAGAAGACTGTTTGAACTGTTGTATCTTCTTTGGGGAAGCGGACCACCCGGTGGGGGAAGGCTAGACTCTATTGTGATGTCATAAAGGAATCGGATACTTTCAACTTTCGTTTTCCCCTTTGGGAAAAACAAAGTAATTCCAGCGGCCAGAACTCTAAAAATCATTATTAATTGTATATCAACCCTCGGACACAAATTATAACTTTAAAACTAAACTCTTGGGAACTTAGAGGAGTAAAAAGAAAGGATTAACAGAACAAAAGACTGAGGAAAGGAGAGACTGCTATTTTGTTGTGGGGACTTTCGGAGAGGCTGGGAAGAGAATTTGTTTGCTTCACTATCTCCCCCTTGTGACTGAGGTTGACCCTGGGAAAATAAAAAATAAAAAAGCATGGATGGGGGAGACAAAGGAGAAAAGGCAGAAAGACCAGAGAAAGCAAAAATTAAAGCAAGGAGGGACTCTAGGTCACCAACATTTGAGGAGTCTGTGATGCAACTTCTTCAGGAGATCAAAGCAGAAGTAAGAGGTATTCAAAAATCTATTCAGGATTTTAAAAATGACTTTGTTGAATTAAAGCAAGATTTGAAAGTGGTTAAGACAGATGTAACTGCACATGAAGCAATACTGTCACAATTGGAAACTGTAAGACTTGGAAACAATTCAGCAGGAAGCTCAGAATTCAATCGCGTTTCTTCAAATGAAAGAGAGGGAGACCCATTTGAAATTGAGAGGAGCACCCCAGAAGGAGCAGGATAATTTAAAGGGCTGGCTTATTGATGAATTTGCATCCTATTGGGATCTCTCAAAAGAAGAATTAAATTTGTGGATTGACAAGGCATATAGATTTGGACCAAAAAGGGACTCCAAGATCACACATGACTGTATGGTGATCTTTAAAACAAAAGATCAAAGAGATATTATTTTAGGACATCACTATAAAAAAAGCTTAAAGATAGATGGCAAGGGGGTAATTTTATTCAAAGGGGTCCCCAGATTTTTTGGCTTTGAGAAATAATTAAACAGAATTGGTGACTGCTTTAAGGAAAAAAAGTATCCTTTTCAGGTGGGAGTTCTCAGAGGGTCTCTCTCTTAAATTTCAAGGGAGAAAACAAAGAATTAGAACTGTTGGAGAGAAAGAGAAAAAACGCAAAGGAGCTTGGCTTGGAAAGTCCCTCTTCATTGGGGGCAGGGGCAGTAGGCCCCTAAAAAATCAGGATGTCCCTAAAAATTTACTCCTGGAATGTAAATGGCTTGAATTCTCAGAAAAAAGGAACAAAGTTTATCATGTCTTAGCAAGACATAATTTGGATATAATTTGTTTACAAGAAACACGTTTTTAGACTTCATAGAAAAATTTTACAGAACAAAAAACTTGGACAGGAATTTATTTCATCCGACAAGGTAAAAAAAAGAGGTGTGGTTTTTTATGTTAAAGAAAAATGGAATCCCAAATTGTTGTTTAAGGACGAGGAAGATACATTGCTGTTAAAATTACAGCACAAGGCGACAAATTTCTTTTATTAGGAATTTATGCACCAAATGATGGAAAAGTGGAATTTTTTAAGAACTTGGATTTAAAACTTAATGACTATTTAGATTACAAATTAATTTTTTTTAAATGATATTTATTAAAATTTTAGAGTTACAGAAAAAAAGAAAAAAAGAGAAAAAAACAAGAGAAAAACAAACAGCGATCAAACAGTACAAATAGATAAAAATCAAAGTCAAAAAACAAAAACAAAACACAAAACACATCAAAATCAAACAACAAAAATAAACCACAAAAATTTAAAAACAAATCCAATATTCCCAAATCCTTAACTGTCATTGCCTTATTTCTTTTTCTTTTTTTTTAATATTTATTGGGGTTTACAATAAAGATAAATATAATAAACAGTATAACATATATCTTAACATAATTTCACATTTTCTTTGGACTTCCTCACATCTCCCGCTCCCACTTTCATCATTGTAACTTTTTGCCAGCAATTTATTATCTTATTTGCATTCTTATGTCCCATCTGTATATTTATAATCTTATAATTCTCAAAAAAAGTTTATATTTTCTCAATCTCACTTATTATCTTAAATATCTAATTTAGTGGTGCTCAGTTATTTATGATCTAGCATCCTGCTTAACATTCACTCAAATTACAATGTTTTTGTAAATAGTTCTTAAATTTCTTCCAGTCCTCCTCCATCTTCTCTTCTCCCAGGTCACGAATTCTGCCGGTCATCTCGGCCAGTTCCATATAGTCTATCAGTTGCATCTGCCATTCTTCCAGTGTGGGTAGATCTTGAGTTTTCCAGTGCTTTGCAAGTAGTATCCTTGCTGCTGTTGTTGCATACATAAAAAATGTCCAGTCCTTCTTTACCACCCCTTGGCCGACAATACCCAAAAGAAAGGCCTCTGGTTTCTTTGTGAAGGTATACTTAAATACCTTTTTCAGTTCATTATAAATCATTTCCCAGAACGCCTTCACTTTAGGGCAGGTCCACCAGAGGTGGAAGAATGTTCCTTCACTCTCTTTACATTTCCAACACTTATTATCAGGCAGGTGGTATATTTTTGCAAGTATATGACTGGGGTCATATACCATCTATATATCATTTTCATTACATTTTCTTTCAAAGCATTACATGCAGTAAATTTCAACCCAGTGCTCCACAACCTTTCCCAGTCTTCAAACATGATATTATACCCAATATCCTGCGCCCACCTTATCATAGCCGATGTCATTGCCTTATTTCATCAACCTCCTCACACCTCCCTTTTTTGTATTCTAGTTATTAATTATCACAGCAAATCCTTCCCATTTTTCATAATATTCTGTCATTAAATTACCTTAAACTATTTTAACCTTATCTTACTATAAAAAATCCTAAGACTTAAAACTTAAATCTTATTTATACCAATTTCTCATAACCATAGCATATTCTTGCATAGTTCTTTTTAACATTTCTACTAAAGCCAAATAATTTTGTTCCAACATTTTTCTAATACTCATTAATTTTACAAAACAATCCTAAATAATTTTTTTAAAAAACTTTCTTCCAATCTTCATCCAACGTCTCTTCCTCCTGGTCCCGGGTTTTGTCAGTCCTTTCTATCCCATCCATCTAGTTCATTAACCTGGTAATCTTATGTCCGAGGCCCTTAAGTCTCTTCCATGTCCCTTCCGCAGATCTTCTTCATATTTATACCTGTACTTTACTTTGTCTCCTGGTCCTTTCACTCGTGGAAACTCCAACTTGACAGTATCCTTGTCCCTTCTCGACAGATCAGCCCCTTTTCCATAGTCCACATTGAACTCCATGTAGTATTTAAAAGCATGTTTCAAGGTCCCTCCAGAGTTGAGAACCCCCACAGCCCCAAACTCCTCACGGCCCATTGCCAGACTTGAAAAGTCAAGACATCCCTGCATAGGGGGGTCTATCCAGCCCCCCATCTCCAAACCAAGCAAAACTCTATCTCTCCAAATCTGGCTTTTTCCAAGTTCATTTGTCAGATCCAACAACTCATGTTCCTGCTGGGCCGCAGCTCCCTCCATCTCTGCCACCTGAGGTCCAGCAACCACCTCCTCCCTCATCTGATCTGTCAGAGCACACTCCTGAGTTGATTCCTGGGTGGGTTCTATACCTGGGTGGGTTCTATACCCACTACCTGTCCAAAATTTCTGATCGCAACAGTCATCAAATCTGTCTTCTCATGTAACTGTTCCAATAAAGCACTTGTCTTGCAGAAAGCACGCACCAGAGCCTCTGACAACAATGTGTTGTTATGCAAGGTCAGAAGTCTGTTCCCACGATCTTAATCTAAAGCTCCCCAGTTTGAATTTAGTAACAGTTTCACAAGCTCCCTCTAGAGGAAGAACTTCTATTTGTATCCATCTCTTTTCTTTTTTCTTTTAACAGCAAATCTAACAACAAAGTTTCCTTTTTCAGATATTTTGTCAATATTTGTTCCTTTGAAATGCGAAAGAGAACAATGGAATCACTATGTTTCTCTTCTTTTAACTATCTGTCAAAAACATTTGTCTATAGTCAATGAACTTCCCAAAAACGTCTGTCTTGACACCCCACTCCCAGGTTCAAGACGGCAGCTGGCAGGATTTAAATTAAATAAGAGCAAAACCTAAGTTTTGGATAAAAACGTAGAGAAGGATGAAAGAAAATCCCTTATTGAAAAAACAGGCCTGGTCTTTACGAAAAAGGTTAAATATCTGGGCATGAATTTAACGGTGAAGAATTTGAATTTATATAAGGATAACTATGAAAAAGTATGGAATGAAATAAAAAGAGATTTAGAGATATGGTCAAATTTAAAATTTTCACTTATGGGCCGAATATCGGTGGTCAAGATGAATGTATTGCCGAAAATGTTGTTTTGTTCCAAACCCTCCCTATCATTGACAATGTTAAATGTTTTAAAGAATGGCAGAAGGCGCTGTCTAAATTTATCTGGCAGGGGAGAAAACCTAGAATTAAATATAAACTACTTACGGATGTAGGGATGCGGGTGGCGTTGTGGGTAAAACCTCAGCGCCTAGGACTTGCCGATCATATGGTCGGCGGTTCGAATCCCCGCGGCGGGGTGAGCTCCCGTCATTCAGTCCCAGCTCCTGCCCACCTAGCAGTTCGAAAGCACCCTTAAGTGCAAGTAGATAAGTAGGTACCGCTTTATAGCGGGAAGGTAAACGGCGTTTCCGTGTGCTGCGCTGGTGCTGGCTTGCCAGAGCAGCTTCGTCACGCTGGCCACGTGACCCGGAAGTGTCTCCGGACAGCGCTGGCCCCCGGCCTCTTAAGCGAGATGGGCGCGCAACCCCAGAGTCGGTCACGACTGGCCCGTACGGGCAGGGGTACCTTTACCTTTACCTTACTTACGGATGTAAAAGAAAGAGGGGTTTTTCCCCTGCCTGACTTGAAGATATATTTTGAAGCTGTGGCCTTCTGCTGGATTAAAGACTGGGTTAAATTAGATAATGAAGATATTTTGGATTTGGAGGGACTGGACAATCGATTTGGTTGGCATGCATATTTATGGTATGACAAGATAAAGGCCCATAGTGGTTTTAAGAATCATATATGTCAGAGTTGCTTCCAGATCCTAGCTCACAGAGGATCACGCTAGCCAGCGATCATTAAATAAAAGTCTTTATTGAGTTACAGTTTCCATTCTCAAGCTGCTGCGTGCTTTATAATGTATGGAACAGATATAAGGATCTCCTGGTACAAAAAACACCCAAATGGCTTTCGCCAATGGAAGCACAGGCCCCAAAACCTAAATATGGAAAACAAGTGGCTGAGGTATTCAGATTTACTGTTAGAGGATTATGAAGGATTTAAATTAAAACCGTTTGAACAAATTAAGGATAAAGTGAATTGGCTTCAATATTATCAAATTAATGAATTATTCAAGATTGATAAGAGAAATGGCTTTGCAACAGAAAAAACCAAATTGGAAATGGAGTTGTTAGATACCAATGTTAAGAATATGTCTAAAATGTATAATCTGTTATTAGAGTGGCATACAAAAGATGAACGAGTTAAATCGGGCACACGATGTGGGACATAACATAATGATGTAAGACTGGGAGAGGTTACGGAAGAAAGGGGTTAATTTTACTGCATGTATGATGTTAAAGGAAAATATTAGGAAAATGATGTATAGGTAGTACTTGACCCCTGTCAAACTAGCCAAGATTTACCATAATTGTGATAATTTATGCTGGAAATGTAAAGAAAAGGAAGGTACTTTTTATCATATGTGGTGGACCTGTCCCAAGGTAAAAGACTTCTGGGAAAAGATTTATAATGAATCAAAAAATAATAATGATGAAATATACATTTATAAAGAAACCAGAGGCCTTTCTCCTTGGAATATTAGGTCCTGAACTGCCCAAGAAAGATGTAAAGGTATTTTTGTATGCCACAACTGCAGCACGAATATTAATAGCCTAAAAGTGGAAAACACAAGAATTACCAACTGTGGAAGAATGGCAGATGAAGATGGATGGACTTTATGGAGCTGGCTGATCTCACTGGGAGAATCCACAACCAGAAAGAAGAGGAATATCAAGAAGATTGGAATAAATTTAAATATTGTCAGGGCTGCCTCAAGTCTCAGCTCACAAAAGACCAACGCCTATCTCTTCTTATATACAAAAGTGTTTATTGCAGTTCATTGTTTGCTTCACATCCGAGGCGCGCAGCCCTACGTCTGTTACGCTTAGACCGCTGAAGTCCCCTCTGAGTCAGTCCCTCCCCTGCACCAGTTTAAGAGGCTTGCGCTGCTCCACCTCTTTCTCTCTTTCCTTTTCCGCAGGGTCTTCCTGCCCGCTGGGGTTTCGCCCCTCCTGGATTCCTCTGACGCGGAATCCCCAGACTGCTCTTGCCCCCTCCTGCGGGCTTTGGGACCTGGCCCCTCCTCCGGGCTCCCTGTACTTCCGCGCGCCTCTACATTTGAACTTGGCGCGCGCGCCCAACCTCTAACCTTCCTTTTGACAAATATTATTTGATTAAATATTGTAATATTAAAGATTAGTAGTTACTTGAAAGTACTAAATAGGCCTAGGATTAAATTAGGATAAATTAAATAAATGAGATATAGAATGTTAAGAAAAGTTAAGAAATTTGATTATAATCGGAATATTGTTTTTTGAATATTGATATTGGAAAACTGCTACATTCAATTACAAGGAAATTCAGATGGAAGAGATTAGAGGAAGTCAAGTAATATGTTTATGAAGTTGGAAGTTTAATTAGTTAATTTTTACTTTTTATCTGTTTGTGGTTATATTTTTGGTTATTATTTGCTATATTTGTTTTATTTCTTTTTTCTTTTTCTTTTCTTTTTGTTTTATTGGTTTTACAGTATGTGTTGTATTTGTTTGAAACTTAACAAATATTATTGGGGGGGGGAGTCTCCATCTGACTCTTTGCATTACCAGCATTTTTTTGTCCTTCATCCTATACATTTTCATCAATTTTACTGGTGTTAAATGCCACCTATAAATCATCTTCATTAAATTTTCTTTTAAAGCCATACATGCCGTACATTTCATGTTTACATTCCACAATTCATACCATGAATCCACTTCAATATTATCCCCAAAATCTATAGCCCATTTTATCATTCCTTCTTTCACGTCTTCATCTTTTGTAAACCATTCTAATAACGAATCATACATTTTAGATAAAGTTTTACCTCTGCCTTCTATTAAATCTATTTGGAATCTTGATTTTTCATCTTCAAACCCGGCTTTCCTTTTATCATCACTCAATATATCTGTCAGGGGTTCAGGAGCAGAGGCAAGGGCAAGGGAAGAAACAGAGAGCGAGGGGGAGGAGGCAGAAGAAAAGATGAGTGATGACGACGACCCGAGATCTCCGAGTCTTTCCAGTGAATCAGAAGATTCACAGAAAGGAGCACCAGTGGCCAGGGAAAGGGGGGAGCCTAGGGGGACACCCCAGGAAGATAGAGCCAGAGGGGACTCAGAGGGGAGCAGTTGGAAATCGGGACCAGCGTCACCGCCAGAGAGCAGGGAAGAGGAAGGGCGCCAGGGATCAAGCGCTGGCAGCTCACAACAGGGGGGAGGGCACGAGTCAGGAGTGGCCACACCTCCATCGGGGAGCGAAGAAACGGTCAGACGGAAGGTGGAAGGTTGGGCGCGCGCGCCAAGTTCAAATGCACAGGAAGGTGGCGCAGTAGGCAGCCCGGAAAGGGAGCCAGGTCCTAAAGCCCGCCGAAAGGAGGGAGAAGAGTCAGGGGGGTCAGCGTCAGAGGAATCCCGGAAGGAAGAGACCCCGGGGGGCAGAGGGACCCAGAGAAGAACAGTCAGGCGGAAAAGGTGGAGCAAGGCTAGGATATTAAGTTGGTGTACAAGGGGCGGAGACTCAGATGGAGCTTCGCCGATCTAACCATTAGACGTAGGGTTGCACGCAGCAGCTTGAGAATGGAAACTGTAACTCAATAAAGACTTTTATTTAATGATCGCTGGCTAGCGTGATCCTCTGTGAGCTAGGATCTGGAAGCAACTCTGACAATATCATTCACCTGATGGTATTGCAACCAACCTGTAAACATGCCTTCTAATTGGTCATGTGACTTAAGTTTTAACCCTTGTTCGGTCCTCCTTCCCTCTTCATATAGTCAACACTTCTATTGGTGATATCCACCATGGGGTTTTCCTTTCCAAGAAGTTTTTGTTTCTTTCTCACACTTCATAGATTGACCTTCTTATCACATGGTTTAAGAAAGCTTTATGGACCTTTACCTTATCATACCACAGGTACGAGTGCCACCTGTACCTGTTATCATGGCCTTCTAGATCTAGAAGGTCAGTGTTTTCCAATTACAGATAGGTAGCCGTGTTGGTCTGCCATAGTCAAAACAAAAAAATTCCTTCCAGTAGCACCTTAAAGACCAACTAAGTTAGTTCTTGGTATGAGCTTTCGTGTGCAAGCACACTTCTTCAGATACACTGAAACAGAAGTTGCCAGATCCTTCTATATAGTGAGAAGGTGGGGAGGGGTATTACTCAGAAGGGTGGTGGGAATAGCTGAGATGAGCCTGTTGACGACTCTTAACGACTGCAATAGGTCTTACAGGAAAAAGCAAGGGGTGAGAAGGTGAAAAGAAGGTGAGAAGGGGTGAGAAGTGTTTTCCAATGTTATCCATTCTCTTAGCCATATGAGACAGGACGCTTCATAATAGAGATTCATGTCTGGCAGGGCAAATCCGCCTCTTTCTTTTTTATCTATCAAAATTTTCATTTTAATCCTCGGCTTCTTTCCCTGCCAGACGAATCTCGATAATATTTTTTGCCACTCTCTACATTGTCCTGTCCCCTTAATCACTGGAATTTTTTGGAACAAGAATAACATTCTAAGTAAAACATTCATCTTAATCGCCGATATTCTGCCCAGAAAGGAGAGTTTCAACCTGTTCCAGATTTCTAGATCTTTCTTGATCTCTCTCCATGTGGTTTCATAATTATCTTTGTACAAATTTATATTTTTCACTGTCAACCATATTCCAAGATATTTCACTTTCTTAGCCACCATGATTCCTGTCTTATGTTGCAATTCCTCTATCTCTTATTTGTTCATATTTTTTACTAACATTTTGGTCTTGTTTTTATTAAGTTTAAATCCCACAACTTTTCCAAATTCCTCTATTCTCTGCAAGGCTTCTTGTACGCTATTCTTTGGGTCGTCTACTGTTAGAACTAAGTCGTCAGCAAACACTTTTATTTTAAACTCTTTTGCAACCACCTTATACTTTTGGGAGTTAATTTACAATGAACTTAAGAAAATATTTAAATATACCTTTCCCAAAAAACCAGAAGCCTTTTTGTTGGGTTTGATGGGGAAGGAAATTAAGAAAGTGGAACAAAGACTCTTTATGTATGCCACAGCAGCAGCAAGAAACATGCTCGCCCAAAATTGGAACCTGCAAGAAATTCCCACTATTGCGGAGTGGCAGATGAAAATGATGAGTTTTGCGGAGTTAGCCAAACTGATGGGAAGGATTTGGGACCAGGACGATCAGAGGTTCCAAGAAAGTTGGAGTAAATTTACTGTGTATTTAAAGGATAATTGTAAAACTTTAAAAACACTGGCAGGATTGAAATAACTCTTACAATGCATGACAGATATGAGGTTAAAAATCAGAATACGCGATAAAAGAAAATAAGGGATACCTGCTGAAGGGAAGGAGGGAAGTCGCAAGCTCAACAGAGCTAAAAGTATATATGTGATTTAATGTATTGTATTTGTATTGTAAAAGAATGTATAAAGAAAAGAATAAAAATTTATTGGGGGGAAATAAAAAATAAAACTGGATTAACAGAGAAGATGCATAAGGACCCACAAAGTGTCCAAGGGAATTTATTGAAATTGTTTTATTTGCTTGCTTGATGATTGTTTGTAAATTTAAATAAATTTAAATATTAAAAGACTTAGACCAGAGATGTGAAATTGTGTGTCTCCAGGTTTATTTGATAACTCCTGTGTCCTTGACCCCTGGCCATGCTGGATGGCACTGATGGGAGTTGTAATCCCACATCACCTGTATGGCTGCAGAGGTTTTTGTTTATTTCAGGTGCTCGCAATCTGCCCTTCATCCAAAGGTCGCAGGGCAGAGAACACACACGCAGAAGATCACTTGTAACAACAACTTTAAAAAGTTTTTTTTTTCTATTTAATAAATTTTATTCAAAATTATAACAAAACATATTTTCCAAAAACATATCCTTATTTCCCTCCATTTTTCCTCCCTCCCCCCTCCCCTCATAAAACCCACCCCACCCCACCCCACGACTTCCCTCAGTTCCAGTCTTTGGTTTCTCCAATAATTCTATTTTCTGCATGTTACAGAATTGTATAGATCGTCCAACTGTTTAGCTAATTATTATCAGTAAAAAAATTGTGAATGTTTATTCAAAACCTGCCAAGGAGTCCAGTTCGCTTTGCTGCATCTTCAAATACTTTGTGAAAGGTTCCCATTCATCCTTAAAGTCACAGTTATCCTTATTTCGTAGTTTATATGTCAATTTTGCCAGTTCTGCATAGTCCATCGATTTTTGTTGCCATGATTCTTTAGTTGGGGTTTCTTCAGTCTTCCATCCTTGTGCTACCAGAACTCTCACGGCTGTTGTCGCATACATGAAGAGGTTTTTCAACTTTTTTGGCAGGTCTTTCCCTACAACCCCCAACAAAAATGTCTCGGGTTTTTTAACAAAAGTTAAATGGAACATTTTCTTCAATTCATTGTATATCATTTCCCAAATTTTTTTAATTCCTTTACAATCCCACCACATATTATAAAATGTTCCCTCCTTTTCCTTACACTTCCAACATATATTTGAACTAGTTTTGTACATTTTCCCTAATTGCACTGGTGTTGTGTACCATCTGTACATCATCTTCATGTAATTCTCCTTCAATAGGGAACAATCTGTAAATTTTAAGTCAGTTTTCCATAATTTAACCCAATCTTCCATCATAATGTTGTGACCTACATCTTGTGCCCATTTAATCATAACTGATTTTACCTCTTCATCTTTCGTCTCCCATTCTAATAGTATGCTATATGCGGCCTTCAGAAGTTTCACTTTCCCTTCAATCACTTCTGTTTGAAACCTAGATTTAGAATAACTAAATCCTTTCTTACAGTCTTTTTTATATGTTTCATGTAGTTGTCAATAATGCAACCAACTCTGAAAGTGGTCTTTGATCTCATCATAATCTCTTAATTTCCATTTTCCATCATGTTCCTTTAATAAATCAGCATAAAGGTAAAGGTAAAGGTAAAGGTAAAGGTAAAGGTAAAGGTAAAGGTAAAGGTAAAGGTAAAGGTAAAGGTACCCCTGCCCGTACGGGCCAGTCTTGCCAGACTCTAGGGTTGTGTGCTCATCTCACTCTATAGGCCGGGAGCCAGCGCTGTCCACAGACACTTCCAGGTCACGTGGCCAGCGTGACAAGCTGCATCTGGCGAGCCAGCGCAGCACACGGAATGCCGTTTACCTTCCCGCTGGTAAGCGGTCCCTACTTATCTACTTGCACCCGGAGGTGCTTTCGAACTGCTAGGTTGGCAGGCGCTGGGACCGAACGACAGGAGCGCACCCCACCGCGGGGATTCGAACCGCCAACCATGAGATCGGCAAGTCCTAGGCACTGAGGTTTTACCCACAGCGCCACCCGCGTCCCAATAAATCAGCATATGTGAGCCATTTTCCTTTCTTTCCAAGTGGTTTGAGCAGTAATGCTTCATGTGGTGAAAGCCACCACGGAGTCTTTTGTTCCAATAAGTCTTTATATCTCTCCCATACTCTCATTAATGATTTCCTGATTATATGGTTGTAAAAACTTCTATGAATCTTCCCTTTCCCGTACCATAAGTATGCATGCCAACCAAATCTGTTGTCATGTCCTTCTAGTTCTAATGCCTCTTGCTTGTCCAATCTCATCCTTTCCCTGATCCATACTGTGATGGGACGATGAGCTGCTTGTGTGTAAAATCCTAGTCCCTCAGAGTTTGGTCAAGTTTGCAAACCTCTGTCTGTAACGGAGCCCCTTAAACATGGCTCCGTCAGTCGCTGGCAGATTCCGACAGTGGTTGCTTTCGGAATCGCTTCCAACATAAAAGCTCCTTAACGGAAACACGTCTTCTGGACTCTCTGCGTGACAGTTTCCGGCGAGGAGTGGGTGTCCCTACAGGAGGTCCTGAAACCTCCCCACTGTTTTCGCTGGAAGTGTCTCTGAGCCATCCCTCCAGCTCCCTTTCCCTCAGCTCAGCTCCTCTCCCCCTACTGGTTCCCTCTTCAGCTGCTGAGTCTCTCCCAACCTGTGTGAGCCCTTTCACTTCCCTTCCTTCCGATGGCAGTTCCCTGACATCCACCTCCCCTCCAGGGCCCCCTTCATCCCCTCTCGCCCCCTCCTCTACGGGCGGTGAGGAGGCAAAACCCCGGAATGAACTTCCTTCATCTTCCGATGTCCCGAACACTTCTCTCCACCTGTTGCGGTTCCTGGTCTCGAAGTACTCCTCCTCCTCAGAGTCCATCTCCCCTTCCCCTTCCGATTCCGAGAATCCTTCCAACTCCTCCTCCTCATCGGTGGTCCCAAAGTATTCCCTCCGGAACCTCTCCACAGGCTGAGGTTTCCTTGGGAACCTTTGATGGAACGTTTCTATCAATACCTCGTCATTGATATCTTCTGCCATTACCCAAGTGTTTTCTGACTCCGGTTCTCCTTCCCACGCTACCAAATACTCCACCTGATCCCCCTTCCATCTGGCGTCGAGGATTTCTGCCACATGGCTGCTGCATTCCCTTTCTTCTATGACCGGTCCCCGAGTGGCCATCCCTTCTCGTCCCCCCTCATACGGTGACAGTAACGACCTGTGAAATACTGGGTGCAGTTTCATGTGGTTGGGTAACCGGAGCCTGAAAGCCACTGGGTTGACCTGTTGAATGACCTCAAAGGGACCCAATCTCCTGGGTCTTAATTTCTTACAACCTCCTTTGAACGGCAACCCTTGGGTTGACAGCCACACCCTATCTCCCACCCTTATGGTTTCACCTTCCCTTCGGTTCTTGTCTGCCTGCCTCTTGTATTCTTCCTTCGCCCTTTCTAAGTTGAGTTGGAGCTGACGATGGATTGCTTCCATTTCTTCTACAAAATGCTCGGCTGCCGGGACACCCCATCTCTCCCCTTCTCCCCCTGGGAAAGCCCTGGGATGACACCCATAATTAGCCAAGAAGGGGCTCATCCCTGTGGACACATTCTCGGCATTGTTGTAGGCAAATTCCGCCAGCGCCAACTTTTCTACCCAGTCATTCTCTCTGTCATTGACATAACACCTCAGGTATTGCTGGAGGACCCCGTTTGCTCTTTCCGCCTGCCCGTTGGTTTCAGGGTGCCGGGCAGTCGAAAAGTTGACCTCCACCTGCAGTAAGCTCATGAGCTTCCTCCAGAACCTGGAAGTAAATTGTTTTCCTCGGTCTGAGACCACCCTCAATGGCACCCCGTGCAACCTAAAAATGTGTTCTACAAATAACTTCGCTGTCTCTTCCGCCGTGACTGCATGCGAGCAGGCTACAAAGTGGCACATCTTTGTTAGTAGGTCTACCACCACCATGATGGCTGTTTTCCCCTTGGACTTCGGCAGATCAGTCATAAAATCTATCGACACTGCCTCCCAAGGTCGTTCTGGGGTTGGTAAGGGTTCTAATAGCCCCGCCGGTGCCCGCCTCTCCCCTTTGGCTCGCTGGCATTGCTCACACCCTCTTACATACTCCCGTACATCTTCCCTCACCTTAGGCCACCAAAATTCCCTGGTGACCAACCACATGGTTTTGTGTTGTCCAAAATGCCCCGCCGTGGGGCTGTCGTGCAACTGCTTGAGTACCCTCCCCCTTAAGTCTCCTTCAGGGATATACAGTGCCCCTTTGTAATACAAAGCTCCATTTCTTTCCTCGAAACCCCCTGGTTCCTCTCCCTCACCCCTAAGACCTCTGAGCTTATTCTGGGCGTATTCATCATTCTCTGTTTCCTCTACCAGTTCTCTTTGTCCCACCAATGCCGCCCCACACACCCAGCGGTCCTCTGGAATGACATGTCTCTCTTCGGGTGCTCCCTCCCCCTCCAAATATTCAGGTTTGCGTGAGAGAGCGTCCGCCCTAATGTTCTCTGGGCCTGGCACGTAACAAATCTCAAAGTTAAATTTGGAGAACTCCTGGGCCCATCTCACTTGCCGTTGGTTGAGCACTCGTGCCGTCCTCCAATACTCTAGGTTCTTGTGGTCAGTGCACACTTGCACCTTATGTTGTGCGCCAATTAGCAGGTGCCTCCATCTCCGGAACGCCTCATGAATGGCTAGTAGTTCTCGGTCATACACCGTGTAGTTCCTCTCGGATTTGTTCAGCTTTCGCGAAAAAAAGGCACACGGTCTCCACTCTGACTCCTCCTTCCCTGGCTGCAGAAGCACCGCCCCAATCGCTCTGTCTGATGCGTCAGTTTCCACTCTCATCGGTTTTTGTAAATCCACATGCAGGAGTTGTTGTTCCGAGGCGAAGGCCCTTTTTAGTTCCTCAAATGCTCGCTCCGCCTCCTCAGTCCAAACGAACTTCTTCTTACTGCTGAGACAGTCCGTAATGGGCGCCGTCAGGTGGGTAAAGTTTCGGATGAACTTACGATAGAAGTTCCCAAATCCTAGGAACCTCTGCACATCCTTCCTTGTTTTGGGTGTTTTCCATTCCAGCACCGCCTGGACCTTGCTGGGATCCATGGCCAATCCCTTGTCTGACAGGCGATACCCCAGGAATTCCACCTCCTTGGTATGAAACTGACACTTCTCCAGTTTCACCCACAGCTGGTTGGCTTGCAGCCTGCTCAACACTTCTCTGACGTCTCTCACATGCTGCTCCTCATTCTCAGAATACACCAACACGTCGTCTAAGAAGGCCACACAATTCTTGTAAAGCAAAGGCCCCAGGACGTGGTTCATAAACGATTGAAAGCACGCGGAGCCTCCTTGTAGGCCGAAGGGCATAACTAAATATTCAAATGCCCCCAAAGGGGTGAACATGGTGGTTTTCCATTCATCCCCCTTCCTTATTCGTATCAGGTTGTACGCCCCCCTTAGGTCCAGTTTAGTAAAAATCTTTCCCTTCCTGACCCTTGTCAAAATGTCGTCAATCCTGGGCATAGGGAAAGCCACTGGTTCTGACACTGCATTTAAGGCCCTGAAGTCACACACAAGCCTCGGCTTGTTCGTGTTTTTTTTATCCACAAAAAACACTGGGCTGCCCCCCACCGCCCTGGACTCTCTGATGAACCCTCTCTTCAGGTTCTTGTCAATGAACTCTCTTAGCTCCTGCATCTCTCTGTCTGACATGGCGTACAGCTTGCCTACAGGGAGCTGTGCCCCAGGGAGTAAATTGATTTGACAGTCAAAGGGTCTATGCGGGGGTAGTTGGTCAGCTTCCCTTTCGCTGAAGACGTCGCGGAGATCTGCGTATTGTCGTGGTACCTTCACGTTCTCCGTTACTTCAGTCCCTGCTAGGGTGGCTTGGGCCCCTGCCAAACCCTTTCCCTCTTTGCAGTGTTCTAAGCAATGTGCTGAACCAAAAGAAACCACTCTCTGATGCCAGCCCACCAGCGGATCATGTAACGCTAGCCAGCTCATCCCCAATATAATGGGAGCTCCTCCCAAGGTGGCCACATTAAACGCTATCAGTTCGGTGTGCCTTGCCACCTTCATTATCATTGGGACGGTCTGCAAGCTGACTTCTCCTCCCAACAGCTCCCTGCCATCGATCGTGGTCACCTGCAGGGGGTTGCTTAAAGGGATCGTCTGTATCTGGTGTTCAGCTGCAAACTCTTTGCTCATGAAATTGCAGGAGCTGCCTGAGTCCAACAGCGCCTTTATCTTTAGAGGGTGTCCGTTTGGCAGCTCTAGCGCCACTTCTATCACTAGGGCGGGTTTAGGAGGTTCTGGCGTGGGCACTTTCACTGCTCTTTGGCCTGGCTGCTGTGCCCCGACGGTGGCAGCCAGGCGTTGGCTTTTACTTGCTTCGGTATTTCTTCCTCTCTTCCCTCCACAGCTCCTACCATCCCTTGCCATTCCTTCCTCTGGGGGCAGACTCTGGCAAAGTGACCTGGCTGTTGGCAGAGATAGCATTTCCGGGCGCCTTTTCCCTCCTTCTTTCCCCCCTCACTGGGCTTTGAAACTGCGCGCGCGCGCGCTGTTCCGATTTCCATCGGCTCTGCCGGCGGGAAAGTTGGCTCTGGAATGTCTGGAATGCGGAACTCCTTCCAACGTTCCCCCTTCCCTTCCCGCCTCTCCAATGCTCTCGCCTCCTGGCGCGCTCCTATGGTCAGCGCTGATTTGGTCAGCTGGTCCATAGACTCCGCCCTGGGCGCCCGGGAAAGTTCGTCTTTCACAGCCGAAGAAAGCCCTTCTTCAAAGAGCATTTGAATGGGTTCCGCCGATAGATCCCACCCCAATTTATGGATCAACATGGTGAACTCAGTCCAGTACTCACGGACAGATCGGCTCCCCTGTTTGCAAGCCATTAACTGTCTGCGGACCACTCCCTGTTCAATATCGCTGGAAAACATCAGATCCATGGCGCGAAAGAACTTCATCGTGTCCTTTAGGACGTCACTATTCGCTGCCATCAGGGGTCTAACCCAGTCTCTCGCCCCCTTTTCAAGATGCCCAATCACGAAAGCCACTCGTGATTCCTCGTCAGGGAATTCATCAAACTGCAGATTGAGGGCATATTGCATCTCTGTCCGAAAGCCATGATAGTCTTTGGGCTCCCCCCCGAACTTCTGCACCAATCCTGGTACCTTTCTGACGAGCTGGGTGTCTTTCCCCTTTTTGTCTGCATCCTGAGCCCTCCTCTCCTCAAGCCTCGCCGTCTGCAGCGCTAGCTGGACCTCCAACACCCGGTACCTTTCTTCCAGGCTTGGACCCGCTCCAGCTCCTGCTTCTCCGGTTCCGGCTGGGTTGCTCATGATGCCTTCTCCTGCACAAGCTGCTCACGAAGACTGTCGGAATGCTGTGATGGGACGATGAGCTGCTTGTGTGTAAAATCCTAGTCCCTCAGAGTTTGGTCAAGTTTGCAAACCTCTGTCTGTAACGGAGCCCCTTAAACATGGCTCCGTCAGTCGCTGGCAGATTCCGACAGTGGTTGCTTTCGGAATCGCTTCCAACATAAAAGCTCCTTAACGGAAACACGTCTTCTGGACTCTCTGCGTGACAGTTTCCGGCGAGGAGTGGGTGTCCCTACAGGAGGTCCTGAAACCTCCCCACTGTTTTCGCTGGAAGTGTCTCTGAGCCATCCCTCCAGCTCCCTTTCCCTCAGCTCAGCTCCTCTCCCCCTACTGGTTCCCTCTTCAGCTGCTGAGTCTCTCCCAACCTGTGTGAGCCCTTTCACTTCCCTTCCTTCCGATGGCAGTTCCCTGACACATACCAAACAAGCAGATTTGTAATACAATTTAAGGTCTGGGAGGGCAAACCCGCCTCTATCTTTTACATCTGTAAGTATTTTATGTTTTATCCTAGGCCTCTTGCCCCCCCAGATAAATCTTAAGATCCCTTTCTGCCATTTTTTAAAGCATTCATCTTTCAGGATGACTGGTATTGATTGAAAAAGAAATAGCATTTTTGGCAACACATTCATTTTAATCGCTGATATTTTTCCTAACATTGAGAGATTCATTCTGCTCCATATTTCTAAATTTCTTTTTACCTAAAGCCAAATTTTTTCATAGTTATTTTTAAATAGGTTTATATTTCTTGATGTTAACCAAATCCCTAAATATTTAACCTTTTTATGGACTTCAATCTCAATGTTTTGTTCTAATTCGGTTCTTTGTTCTTCCTTCATGTTTTTAACTAATAATTTAGTTTTATTCCTATTTAGCTTAAATCCTGCCACTTCCCCAAATTTCTGAATTTTTTCTATTACTTTAGGGAGTGAAGTTTTAGGTTCTTCCACTGTTATCACTAGGTCATCTGCATACACTTTTAACTTGAATTCACTTTTCCCAGTTTTTACACCTGTATTCTCTTTATTTGCTCTTATGTTTTTGGCGAGTACTTCCAAGACCAGAATAAACAATAATGGTGATAATGGGCATCCTTGTCTTGTTCCTTTTTGGATCTTACAGTCATCCGTTATCACCTGATTTATAATTAGTTTAGCTTTTTGTTCTGAAAAGATTGCTGCTATTGCTTTTAAAAACTTGGGACCACTTCTGATTTGTTCTATCATGAACTTCCAAGAAACATTATCGAAGGCTTTTTCAGCATCTATAAACTTCATTGCCACTTTCTTTTCATTTTTAGCCTCCAAATATTCTATTATATTCAAAATATTCCTTATATTCTCCTTCATTTGTCTTCCTAGTAGGAACCCGGCTTGATCTTGATGTATATATTCATTTAATATGTTTTTTAATCTGTTAGCTAGGATATTTGCAAATAATTTGTAATCATTATTTAACAAGGAAATAGGCCTATAGTTTTTAATTTGCAGCAAATCTGCGTCTTGTTTTGGAATTACTGTTATATAGGCCTGTTTCCATGTTTCTGGGATTTCGCCTGTGTTCAGTATTTCATTCATGACATCTGTCAGCGCTGCCTCAGGTCCTAGCTCACAGAGGACCAACGCCAGTTGCTCTTTATAAACAAAAGTCTTTATTGTGGTTCATTGTTGGTTTGACATCCGTGGCGCGCAGTGCTACGTCTGAGTCCTTAGACCGGCGAAGCTCCGTCTGACTCCTCCCCTCCCCTACACCAGTTCAAGACCCGAGCTTTGCTCCACCTCTTCCTCTCCTCCTTCTGCTCCTTTCTCCTCCGGGTCCTCCTGTCCTCTGGGGTTACCTCCTTCCTACTTTCTTCGGAGGCGGATTCTTCTGACTCCTCCCCACCCTTCCGGCGGGCTTTAGGACCTGGCTCCCAATCCGGGTTTTCTGCTGGCCCGCGCGCCTCCACATTTGAACTTGGCGCGCGCGCCCAGCCGCCTACTTTCCTCCTAACGGCTACACTGCTCCCCTCACTGCTTTCTCCTTCAGGGAGGCTGGCTGGACCTGCTCTTCCCTCCGCCCCCCCACTCTCTGACGGAGGCGTGGTCAGTCCAGCCTCACTCTCTCCTCCTGCAGGAGGCTCTTGTTTTAATCCTTGGGATTCTTCCCCCCCCGCTACGCTCTGGTGGGGAAGCTACCCCTGATTTCCAGCTGCCGCTTGGAGACTCCCCACTGGCCCCCCTTGCCCTGCCTCTGGGGGCCCCCTTCTGGGAATCCTCTGATTCGCTGGAGAGACTCATGGAATCTCTCTGATCACTGGCATACCCTCCTGAGCTCCCCTCAGATTGTTCCCCTTCGCTCTCCATCTCCTCCTTCCCCTGTGGCTCAGCCCCTGAGCCCATGACATCCATCCCCCCCTCGAAGCCCCCCCTTCCCCCCTCCCCCTCTCCAGGCGTGGGTTCCGGGCGCTCCAGTGCTTCGGGGCGAGAGCTGGATACTGTTCGGTGCCCCTGTCGTGCAGCCCTCCCGCTGGCTCCAGCCAGTCCGTACTGTGTTCATCGACGTCTATCTCCTCCGCTTCCATCTCTTTGCATTCGTGCTCAAACCCCTGTGCCTCACCCCACTCGTCCATGTTTGTCCCACCCTCCGATACCTCGGGTGACTCTGCGTGCCAAGGTCCCCTCAACCAATTCCGCCTCCATTGCTCCTCCGGTTGATCGTCCCACCAATAGGAGCGGTCTGTGTCGACCCCCGAACAAGATCCCCTTGGTGTGCTCCGTCCCGGCTCCGCCTCCTCGTCTGATGAGAACCCCTGGAACGTGCTGGCCGAAAGTGTGGGTGTGAAAAGCCAGTCGTCGAAAACATCTGCTGGCATGGGTTTTTGGGGGAAGAGTGCATGAAACTCGTCCTTGAGATAGCGCTCTTCCAGGGCATAGTCCGGTACCCATCTGTTGGCGCTAGCCGGGGTACCCTCCCTGGCGAGGAAATATTCTACTCCCTCTTCCCCCCATCTCGAGTCCAAAATTTCCGTGACCTCGTTGATTGGTGTCACCCTCTGTGACTCCCCCCCTGCAGGTGATTTTCTGCTTGGGGCTGGTGCTGACCCTTGTGCCTGAAACCTGTGTGGTGCCTTGTAGGGTGTGAGCACCGACCTATGAAAGACCGGGTGCATCCTGGAACCCTCCGGAAGCGCCAACCTGAAGGCTACTGGATTGATTTGTGCCTCCACTTGGTAAGGCCCCAACTGCTTGTGTCCTAGCTTCTGCTTGGCTAACGATCTGGCCGGCACTGCCTGGGCCGCTAGCCATACCCAGTCCCCCACCTGGATGTCTTCCCCTACCCTCCTGTGCTTGTCTGCCTGCATTTTGTAGGCGTGTTTGGCTAGTTCCAAGTGCCTCCTGAGCTGCTCATGGACCTCTTGTAACTCTGCTGCCAAGTGCTCAGCTCCCCCTCGTGACTCCCCCTCCCCCTTCTTCTCAAACCCCGGGAAGGTTCTGGGATGCCGCCCATTGTTGGCGAAGAACGGTGTCACCCCTGTGGACCCGTGCTTCGTGTTGTTGTAGGCAAACTCGGCCAGCGGCAGGTAGTCCACCTGTTGATTCGCGTAGCATCGTAGATACTGCTGCATGATGGCGTTGACCCTCTCCGCCTGCCCGTTGGTCTGCGGGTGTCGCGCCGACGCTAAGTTGATCTTGACGTTCAGGATGCCCAGGAGCTTCTGCCAGAAACTCGAGATGAACTGGCGCCCCCTGTCAGACAGGATGGACCGTGGCAAGCCGTGAACCCTGAACACGTGGTCTATGAACAGCTTGGCAATTTGTTCCGCCGTGGCTACCTTCGCGCATGGGATGAAGTGCGCCATCTTGGTGAACAGGTCTACGACCACTAGAACCGCTGTCTTGCCTCGCGAGCTGGGCAGATCCGTGACAAAGTCCAGGGCCACCTGCTCCCATGGTTCGAACGGCGTCTGTAGCGGTTCCAGCAGTCCCGCCGGTTTCCTGTGCACTGGTTTGGCTCTTTGGCACGTGTCACACCTGGCGACGTAATCTGCGACCTCCCCTCGCATCTGGGGCCACCAAAAGTCTCTGGCCACCAATTCCGCCGTCTTGTCCTTGCCAAAGTGTCCAGCACTGGGCGCGTCGTGCAACTGCTGCAGGACTTTCGCGCGGAGGTCATCTCCCGGCACGTAGAGCGCCCCTTTGCGGGTGAGCAGTCCGTCACGTATCTGGAACTCGCCGTCCTTCGCTGTGCCCCGTCGCACCTCCTCCATCTTGGATTGCGCGAATGGATCCGTCTGTAGCGCTCGACGTACCGCGTCCAGGTCGACGGTGGCTGCAGAGCACGTCCACACTGCCGGTGTGAAAATGTGTTTAGCTGCCGCCGGCGCCGCTTCCTCCAGATACTGCGGTTTCCTGGAAAGTGCATCCGCCATGACGTTGTTGTCTCCCGGGATGTACTCTATCCTGAAGTCGAAATCCGCAAAGAACTCCGCCCAGCGGATGTGTCTCTGGTTCAGGAACCTCGCCGTGCGCCAGTACTCCAGGTTTTTATGGTCTGTGCGAACTTGCACGGTGTGTCGGGCTCCTACGAGGAAATGCCGCCACGCTTTGAAGGCTGCATGAATGGCCAGCAACTCCCTGTCCCAGATTGTGTAGTTCTGCTCCGACTTGCTGAGCTTCCTGGAGTAAAATGCGCAGGGTCTCCAGTTCCCTTGCGGATCTTGCTGCAACAGGACCGCCCCCACCGCTCTGTCTGATGCGCCAGTCTCAATCCTCAGCGGGTCGCCGGGGTTGACGTGCAGCAGCTGTTCCTCGGACGCGAAAAGACGCTTGAGCCTCTGAAAAGACTGCTCCGCCTGTTCCGTCCAGATGAACTTCTTCTTCTTGGAGCTGAGGGTGTCCGTGATAGCCGCCGTCTCCTTCGCAAACCCTTTGATGAATTTGCGGTAGAAATTGGCGAAGCCGACGAACTTCTGGACTTCCTTCCTGTTGCGTGGGCTCTTCCAGTCCAGCACCGAGCGGACCTTGGCGCTGTCCATAGCGAGTCCCTTGTCCGACAGCTTGTATCCCAGGAAATCCACTTCCGTCACGTCGAACTGGCACTTTTCCAGCTTGGCGTAGAGCTTGTGCTCCCGTAGTCTCTGCAGGACCTCCCTGACGTCCTCCTCGTGAGCTGCCTGCGATTCCGAGAAGATCAGGATGTCGTCTAGGAAGCAGACGCACTTCTTGTAGAGGAGCCCCGCCAACACGTGGTGCATAAATTTTTGGAAAGTGTGAGAGCCATTTTGTAATCCGAAAGGCATGACTTTGTATTCATAGGTGCCTAAGGGTGTAAACATGGCCGTCTTCCACTCATCGCCCTCTCGCATGCGTATCAGATTGTATGCGCCTCGCAGATCCAGCTTGGTGAAGATTCTCCCCTTCCTCACCGTCGTTAGCAGATCGTCTATCTTGGGCATGGGGAATGCAGTGGGCTTTGTCCTCGAGTTTAAAATTCTGAAATCCACTACAAGTCTCCGTTGGGGCGTGTCTTTTTTCTTCACGAAGAACACGGGACTGCCCCCTACTGATTTGGATTCTTGGATGAATCCCCGCTTCAAATTGAGCTCTATGAACTCCTTGAGTTCTTGCATTTCGTCCTCAGACATGGAATACAGCTTCCCCGTTGGTAGCTTCGCTCCCGGTAGGAGGTCAATCGTGCAGTCGTAGGGCCGATGAGGAGGTAGCTTGTCAGCTTCTTTCTCGCAGAAAACGTCCAAAAACTCCTTGTACTTGTTGGGTACCGCCTGCACCATGCCGAGATGCAGCTGTTGTGCATCCTCCTTTCCCTCCTCTTCCTGACTGGTCTGGATGCAATGTTCCGCGCAGTAAGAGGAGCAGAAGGTCAGTTGCCTCTGGTACCAGGCTAGCGCTGGGCTGTGCCTATCCAGCCAACTCATGCCCAACACTATGGGCGTTTCGGACAGGTGGGTGACATTGAAACTGATGACTTCGCGGTGATTCCCAATTTGCATCACCATAGGTGGTGTCTGCTGTACCACTTGCCCCCCCAGCAGCTTCCTGCCATCGACTGTGACGACGTTCAGGGGCATCGTGGCAGGTAGGAGTGCTATGCTGTGCTGCTTGACAAATTCCACCCCCACAAAGTCTGCATTGCTGCCAGAATCGATGGTAATAGGAACCTCCAAGATGAATCCATTGGGCAGTTGAAGTGATGCAGTGAGCTGCACCACTGGTTTGGGCGGGAGGGGGTCTTTGGGCTTCAGAATCTCTGGGGACTGCTTCAAAACCTTGCCTGGCTGGGCCCCAGTGCCTCTGCTTCCAACCAGGCTTGGTCGTTTCCCTGCTGCTCCCCCTCCTGCAGAATTCCCCCTTTAATAATTGCGGAGGCTGCAGTGTGCTTCTGGATCCTCTGGGGACACTCTTTGACCATGTGTTGTGCACTGTCGCATAAGAAACACTTCCTGTTCCCTCTAGGATTTTTCGGCTTGACTGCTCCTGGCGTTAGGGCTCTGGCCGCTGTCTGAGCCTTAGCAACACCCAACTCCATTGGTTCTACTCCCTCCCCCAAAGGAGGCGTGGAGTGGGCGCGTCCACTCTCCCTGGGCATGAAAGGAGGTGCTTTGGCCGGTGTGCGTGCTAAGCGACCCTCATCTCTGTTCCATGGGTGTTCCTCCATTCTCACTCCTATTGTGAGTGCTCTCTGGACCACTTCTGCAGTGGTGGTAGGTCTATCGCCCCTGGCCAGCTCATCTTTCACGGAAGCGTTTAGCCCCTCCCAGAAGAGATCTCTTACAACCACAGAGTCCTTTTCCCAGCGCAGCGTATTTACCAACGCAAAAAACCGGGCATGGTATTGTCTTACTGTTGCCTTCCCCTGCCGCAAACCGTGCATCTCCTTTCTAGCCACGTCCACATCAGTGGTTGATTGGAAACAAGCGTCCATAGCCTTTATAAAGGCGTCCGCATTCTGGAGGGCTGGATCATTGTCGCGCCACAAATTGCGCAGCCAGGATCTTGCTTCTCCATGCAAGTGCGTTATGATAAATCCTACTTTCTCCTCCTCATCTCTAAAGTCCTTCCGAAGCAGCCTGAGCGCAAAAACTACATCTGCTCTGAAGTTAGGATACTGCTGCAGGTCTCCGTCAAAGTGGGCTACTAGGCTGCCCCCCCTCTTTCCGAGGCCAATTCCCTCTGTTGATCTGGGTCCCGGCAGCCCCTCCTTGCCCAATCTTTCCCACCTGGTCTGCAGATCCTCGCAGAACTTCGCTGCTTCCTCCTCTCTCTTCCTGGAAACTGCCAGTTCTGCGTAAAGCGCCTCAACTGCTTTTTCCAGCTGTTCCATCTTCCCTTCTGAAGTCATCTTTGTCTCTCTTCGTGAGCTCGCAAAACACCAAGTTTTGCCCCTCGCTGCACCAACTCGCGCTGCGAGGGTTAACTTTTAGTGGAGACGGAGCTTACTGTCAGCGCTGCCTCAGGTCCTAGCTCACAGAGGACCAACGCCAGTTGCTCTTTATAAACAAAAGTCTTTATTGTGGTTCATTGTTGGTTTGACATCCATGGCGCGCAGCGCTACGTCTGAGTCCTTAGACCGGCGAAGCTCCGTCTGACTCCTCCCCTCCCCTACACCAGTTCAAGACCCGAGCTTTGCTCCACCTCTTCCTCTCCTGCTTCTGCTCCTTTCTCCTCCGGGTCCTCCTGTCCTCTGGGGTTACCTCCTTCCTCCTTTCTTCGGAGGCGGATTCTTCTGACTCCTCCCCACCCTTCCGGCGGGCTTTAGGACCTGGCTCCCAATCCGGGTTTTCTGCTGGCCCGCGCGCCTCCACATTTGAACTTGGCGCGCGCGCCCAGCCGCCTACTTTCCTCCTAACGGCTACACTGCTCCCCTCACTGCTTTCTCCTTCAGGGAGGCTGGCCGGACCTGCTCTTCCCTCCGCCCCCCCACTCTCTGACGGAGGCGTGGTCAGTCCAGCCTCACTCTCTCCTCCTGCAGGAGGCTCTTGTTTTAATCCTTGGGATTCTTCCCCCCCGCTACGCTCTGGTGGGGAAGCTACCCCTGATTTCCAGCTGCCGCTTGGAGACTCCCCACTGGCCCCCCTTGCCCTGCCTCTGGGGGCCCCCTTCTGGGAATCCTCTGATTCGCTGGAGAGACTCATGGAATCTCTCTGATCACTGGCATACCCTCCTGAGCTCCCCTCAGATTGTTCCCCTTCGCTCTCCATCTCCTCCTTCCCCTGTGGCTCAGCCCCTGAGCCCATGACAACATCTTTCAATGGGTTCACTAATCGTTCATTTAATATCTTATAATATTTTGCCGTAAAGGCATCCGGGCCTGGAGACTTGCCATTTTTAGAGCTTTTTATTGCATCAAGTATTTCTTGCATTGTTATCTGGGAGTTAAGGATGTTCCTTTGTTCTTCTTTTAAATGTGGCATATTACTTTTCCTGATGTACTCTTCTGTCTTAAATGTTTTTTCTTTCCCTTGTCTATACAACTCAGAAAAATATTTAACAAACCCTTCTCGTATTTCCTTCAGCTTGTCTGTCATTCTGCCATTTATGTTAATTTTATTTATGGAGTTCCTTTGTTCGCTTTTATTCAACTGCCAGGCTAACAATTTCCCCGGTTTATTTGCATGCTCAAAATATTTTTGTTTTACTCTTTTTATTTTCCAGCTGATTTCCTCGTTTATAATCATTGAGTATTGGGTTTGTAATGTTTTGATTGCCTGTTTTACTGCCTCTTTGTTTGCTTTGTTGGGCAGCTGTTTCTCCTTTTTCATAATTTCCTCTAATATTTCTTTTTTCTTTTTCTCTCTCAATTTCCTTTTAAATGAATTTTGTTGTATAAAGAGTCCTCTCATTACAGCCTTGCTTGCATCCCAGACCGTCTGTAACTTTGTTAGCCTTTGACTATTTATTTCAAAATAATCCCTCAAGGTCTTTTTTGCTTTTTCAACAAATTTGTGATCATCTAATAAATCAACTTTAAAAGGTTAAGTCCATTTGTAATTATTGCCTGAACAAATTGTACTTTGTTTATATCACACAAGATAATTCTATAGTAAATCAAGTAATATGTTATGTGTTTTATGTTATTAAGGTAACAAAGTAACCTGTCAGGGAAAAAGGTGGAATAAATAATATAACAACAAGATAATATTTTGCATTTTCCACCCCCCAAATTCTCACCCCCTGGCTTCAAAAGTGCAATGCTAGGTCAATGATTCACAAGTTGGCTATCATCCACAACTTGATCTGGCATGTGTAACACAGACTTGGTTGAAGCAAATGGGCCTGTCCTTCCACTGCTTGTCCACCAGGTTTCTCTTACGCACAGCAACCCAGGTCATATGGTCGGGGGGGGTTGCAGTGGTTTTTACACCAGGCGTCCTATTGGGGAGACCCAGTTCTCTGAGTGCATGCTCTGGAAGTTGGACATTCTGGGTCAGCGCCATCGGCTAATGATGGAGTTCCTCTGACCAGAGGAACCTGCTCCGTGAGAACTGGGTCTCCCCGCCGCGGCGAAGGTGGGGGCCCTTTAAAAATCCCAGGTGGAGATAGCCTGGGAATGTGGGATTCGGCGGGCATCAAGAGCGCCTCCCCTACTCGCGGGGAACCCTATTTTTTGGGCTCTGGAGCGAAGTGGGGTGAGCGGCGCGGTGCTGCGAACTGACTGCTACTTTCACGGAGTGAAGCCGCATAGCTGTTGCCGGAGAGTGCTGACTTTTTCCTGTGGACAATTGGACTTAAAAATAACTACCCGTGAGTAAAGTGAAGTTTTGGAGTTTTAAAAGCTGAATTTGACAACGAACGGGGGGAGGCTTAAAACAGGAAGTCCGCCTTTCCTTTTTTGTAAATAATCGGAAGCAAACAGGTTTAAGCTAAAGCCTGAAAAGTCTATTTTAAACGTTTAAATCTTCAGCATAAAAATAGAGATCCCCCCCTTGGAAGCAGAGGAAGGGGGGGGGTTGGACGTTAGTTGCCTGCTAAAAGAGAGCAAGAAGCAAAATTTCCATCGCTCGGAACCGGGGGACGGCAGCCATTAAAATCGCTGGATTTCAGAGCTCTGTATAGACTGTCAACAGATCGCTCATTCTGACTGTCAGCGAAACAAGAGTGATACATTGTTTTAACTGCCTTAACTACACTGTTTTAACTATCTCTGCTGGACTCAAAAGTTTCAACTATTTTTCTTGATTTAAAAGTTGAGATTGGATACTAATTATAATGGTGCAATTGTAACTCCCCCCCCCCAAAAAAGGGATACTTTGGACTAACTTAACATAAACAGTAACTATTTCCCTCTAGAGGAGGACTTTGAAACTGCCATAAGGAGTGGAATTTTCCAACTTGAAAGATAAGATTCTGGGACTCTGGGACTGTATTTGACCTGTATTTGACCTTGAAGGGCTTAAGTGTTATGGCAGATGGAAAAGGAAAAATAGATCCCCGAATCCAAGAAAAAATAACAAGGTCTGGGAAGTATTTTCGAAGAGCCTCTACATCTGGCCCCCCTGCCCCATCTGTAGCTGTATTGACGCACTCTAAACCAAAAGGAATGATTTCAGAAGAAGCTCTGGCACTTGCTCTGAGCAAAATTAATGACTCATTGGAACAAATGAATAAAAAATTGGATCAAAATACACAAACCATAAATAGTTTGGGACAAAAAGTTAACTCCAATACAGAAGCTATAGAGAAATTGGTCAAGGAGTCCAATTCAACCCGACAGATCGTAACTCAACTGGAAACAGAGAGAGTTCCAGACCTGCAGAAGCAACTTGAGGACCATAAGGTGGCGCTTTCTATGATTGAGCTCAAGGAGAAACAGACAAATCTGAGGATTAGAGCTGTACCTGAACTAGAAAAAGACTCTCTGGCAGACTATCTTACGGAGGAATTTGCAGTCCACTGGGACGTGGATTTGGGAACAGAGTAATACATCAGTCAAGAGTGGAAATATTTAAAGACATCCCAAAACACCTTTTGGACCTCAGGTTTAATTTTGGAGATCTAGTTGCTTTGCTGAGAAGGAACAAAATTAACTTTAGGTGGGAATTCCCTCAAGGTCTATCCTTTAGTTTCAAAGGAAGGAAAATAAAAATAAGATCAGTAGAAGATAAAATAAAGTTCCTGTATAACCACGAAGAAGATCTACAGAAGGGAATTGGAAAAGAGCCAACAACACTGGACAGAGGATCATCAGACAGAGGGCAAAGAGCATTGGAGAGAACATCACCAAATAGGGCAACGTTGGACATATCAACACTATCCTTTGGATTGGACCCCCCAGTGAACGTGCCAACATCATCACCAACAGAAGAGGAGCAAGCTTTGGGGGCAGTTGGGGGGGCACAAAAGTAATCACAAGATGGCACTGCAGGTCTTGACTTGGAATGTTAATGGACTCAACAGCCCGGAAAAAAGGCGGAGAGTATTTCATTTGTTGAAAAAAGAGCATTTGGACTTGATTTGCTTACAAGAAACACATGTGACACGGTTACATAGGAAGTTATTGAACAAGAAAAGATTAGGCCAAGAATTTATCTCATCGGATAAAGTTAAAAAAAGAGGAGTGGTTCTCTACGCAAAGGAGAGTCTAGCACCAAAATTTATATTTAAAGATGACCATGGAAGATTTGTAGCAATTGAAATTCAAACGCAAGGAGAAAATTTTTTGATAATAGGCATTTATGCACCAAATGAAGGAAAATCGGAATTTTTTAAAAAATTACATGAGACTCTGATGGACTATATGTGTCAGGGCTGCCTCAGATCTCAGCTCACAAAAGATCAACGCCAGGTTCTTCTTATATACAAGGACGTTTATTGCAGTTCATAGTAAGTTCCACAACCGAGGCGCGCAGCCCCCACGTCTGTTAACCTTAGACGGTAGAAGTCCCCTCTGAATTGGTCCCTCCCCTACACCAGTTTAATAAGCTAACGCTGCTCCACCTTTTTCTCTCTTTCCTTTTCCGCAGGGTCTTTCTGCCCGCCGGGGTTCCTCCCCTCCTGGATTCTCCTGAAGCGGAATCTCCAGACTGCTCCTCCCCCCTCCTGCGGGCTTTGGGAGGTGGAGGTTCCAGTGTATCAGGGGAAGCAGCTCCGGCAGCAGAGAAGGGAGGGAGGTCGGAGCAAGCCACCCTCCCGGAAGGGGAGGGGAGTAGTGAAGGGAGTAGTGTAACTGTCAAAAGGAAGGTTAGAGGTTGGGCGCGCGCCAAGTTCAAATGTGGAGGCGCGCGGAAGTACAGGGAGCCCGGAGGAGGAGCCAGGTCCCAAAGCCCGCAGGAGGGGGGAAGAGCAATCTGGGGATTCCGCGTCAGGGGAATCCAGGAGGGGCGAAACCCCAGCGGGCAGGAAGACCCTGCAGAAAAGGAAAGAGAGGAAGAGGTGGAGCAGCGCAAGCCTCTTAAACTGGTGCAGGGGAGGGACTGACTCAGAGGGGACTTCAACGGTCTAAGCGTAGCAGACGTGGGGCTGCGCGCCTCGGATGTGAAGCAAACAATGAACTCCAATAAACACTTTTGTATATAAGAAGAACTTGGCGTTGGTCTTTTGTGAGCTGAGACCTGAGGCAGCCCGGACAAATATGAACACTACTGTGGAAAAAAGAGTAATCTGGGATGCAAGTAAAGCAGTTATGAGAGGATTTTTGATACAACAGAATGCAATTAAGAAGAGAATGCAAAATGAGAAAAAAGATAAAATTCTGGAAAAAATAAAGGAAGGAGAGAAGAAATTGAGGGCGAAACCAAAGTCCCAGGAGATTTTGAAAGAAATAAAGTTATATCAAGTACAATACATGAAAATGATGAATCAGGAAATAGAATGGAAGATCAAACAGATGAGACAAAAGACATTCGAATCGGCAAATAAGTGCGGGAAACTGTTGGCCTGGCAAATGAAAAAAAGACAAAAACTTAAAACCATCACGAATTTGGAAGTAGAAGGAAAGAATATACAGAACCCAGTGGATATTAGAAATTGCTTCCATAGGTATTTTAAACAACTTTATACACAGGAGAAGCAGATAGAAATGGATACTGACAAATTTTTGAAAATGGACTACAAAAAATTTCTCAAGAGAATAAATTAATGCTGAACTACAAAATAACGGAACAGGAATGTCAGGGAACTGCCATCGGAGCTAGAGGCGGAGGGAAGGTTCCAGAGGGATGGCGGAGAGGGTCCCAATAGGGAGAGAGGCAGTCCGTCCGCTGGGGAAGGAAATCAGTGTAACACCAGTAGAGAAGGGGGGCAGATGGGGGAATCGGAGAGGAGGCTCCAAGACTCCTCGCCGGAGACCAGCAGAGAGAGTACGGGTACTCCGCTGCCCACACCCTCCCTGCGCAGAAGACTTCCGCGCAGGGAGAGTAGGAGGAGACTTGGCGTCAAAGAACTTTCGTGCTGGAAGAAGTTCAAGAAACGCCCACTGACGGATTCTGCCAGCGACTGAGACAGTCACGATGCTGGAGGCTGTTCAGTCAGAAAGGGTTTAACCAGGTAACCTCGCCAGCAGTGGCGGCAACTTACGCACGAGCAACCCCTAAATCCATTACAGCAATCCGTCAGTCCCCAACGTTGCTTGTGCGCAGCTCCAGAGAGGCAGCACCATGAGCCAGACCAGAGGAGCCGGAGAGACAGAGCAAGCAGCTGCAGTGCAAGGTCTGGTAGAGAGGAACTGAGACTTGGAACAGCATGTAGCTCTCCTGACGGCGCGGCTGGACGAAAGACGAGATCAGGATGCTCAGGTCAGACCCACCCCCATTGCAAGGAAGGTACCGGGGCTGGTACACAAGTTTGGGGGGAAACCCCAGGACTACAATGCGTTCTGAACGGAAATAGAGTACGCTTTGGAACTGCAGCATGATGACTTTGCTAACGATGAGCAAAGGGTAGCCTACATTGTGGGGCATCTGGAGGATGGGGTACGGGAATGGATCAGGCCCCTTATGGCGATGCAAAATCATGCCTTGAAGGACCTTAAGAAATTCTTTCAGGTGATGGATGTGATGTATTCCAGTGAAGTCCAGCAAAGTGTGACTTGGCGAGAACTGATGGGGTGCAAGCAGGGGAGCCAGTCAGTTAGAGACTACTGGTCGCGCTTTGCTATGTTGATCCACTGGCTCGGGTGGGATCTGGACTCTGAACCTATTCAAATGTTGTTTGAGGAGGGATTGTCCCCAACGGTGAAGGACGAGCTGTCCTGCGCGCCCCGCCCACAGTCGATGGATCAGCTGACCAAGGCTGTGCTTGCGATTGGAGTGCGGCAGGAAGCGCGGGCTCAGGAGAAACGCAAAGTGAGAGGGGAACGTTGCCATGACTACCGCATTCCTGAAATACCGAGACAGCTTTCCCAGGCGGCTGAGCCAATGGAAATAGATGGTGCGCGCGGTTTCAAACTCCAGTGAAGGTCACAAGAGGGAGGGGAAGGATTGGAAAACCACCAAGAAGTGTTTCCTCTGCCAACGGCCAGGACATTTTGCAAGGGTCTGCCCTCAAAGAAAGGCCTGGCAAGGGATGGTGGGGGCTGCTGGCTGTGAGGAGAAGGGGGAGGAAGGGCAGGCGCAGGGAAACGACAACGCCTGGCTGCCAACCAGAGGGGCCAGCAGCCAGGCCAGCAACCAATAGAAGTGCCCCAGCCTGACCCCCCCAGGGCAGCGATAGTCATAGTGGTGCTAGAACTCCCGAATGGGCACCCAGTCAAGGTTGAGGGGCTGCTGGATTCGGGCAGCTCCTGCAATTTCTTCAGCAGGGACTTCGCTTTGGAGCACCAAATACACTTGCTACCCCTGGATTTTCCCTTGCAAGTGACCACCATCGATGTCAGGGAACTTCTGGGAGGGGAAGTGACACACCAGACCCCGCCAATGCGAATGAGGGTTTCCAGGCACACGGAGACCATTGCCTTTCATGTGGCCACACTGGCAGGACCCCCAATAATACTGGGAATGAGCTGGCTGGCACTGCATGATCCAGTAGTGTCATGGCATCAGCGGTCAGTCACCTTTGGGTCAGCTTACTGTTTGGAACACTGTCTGGGGGGGAACCCCAAGAATGACAGTGGCCAGGGTGGCTGGGCTGGCGGTGGAAACAAAGGGAGAGGTGCCACCACCATACGCTGACCTAAAGGAAGTCTTCAGCGAGAAGGAGGCGGATAGACTACCCCCCCATAGGCCCTTTGACTGCCAAATCAACTTAATCCCAGGGGCTCAGCTGCCGGTGGGTAAGCTGTATGCCATGTCGGACCGGGAGATGCAGGAGTTACAGCAGTTTATTGACAAGAACCTGAAGAGGGGGTTCATAAGGGAATCAAAGGCGGTGGGGGGCAGTCCGGTGTTCTTTGTGGACAAAAAAGGGACTAATCAGCCCAGATTAGTTGTAGATTATAGGGCGTTAAACCTGGTATCAGAACCCGTGACCTTCCCAATGCCCAGGATTGACGACATTTTAACACAGATGAGGCAGGGGAAAATTTGTACCAAGGTCCACCTCAGGGGAGCGTACAATTTGATCAGGGTAAGGGAGGGGGACGAATGGAAAACCACCATGTTCACCCCCCTGGGGACTTTTGAGTACTTAGTCATGCCATTTGGATTACAATCAGGCTCCTCCTGCTTTCAAGCATTCATGCACCACGTGTTGGGGCCCCTGCTGTACAAGATCTGCATAGCCTTCTTGGACGGCGTCTTAATCTATTCAGACAATGAGAAGCAACATGTCAGAGACGTCAGGGAAGTGCTAAAGAGACTGCAGAAGCACCAGTTGTGGGTCAAGCTGGAAAAATGCCAATTTCACACCAGAGAGGTCAAGTTTCTGGGGTACAAGTTGTCAGACAAGGGACTAGCTATGGACCCAAGCAAGGTGCAGACAGTGCTGGAATGGAAGGCCCCCAAAACCCGGAAGGATGTGCAGAGGTTCCTAGGGTTCAGCAACTTCTACAGGAAGTTCATCAAGAACTTCGCCCACTTGACGGCGCCCATCACAGATTGTCTCAGTAGCAAAAGGAAAATCGCCTGGACAGAAAGTGCCCAGCAATCCTTTGAAAGACTGAAGAAGGCGTTCGCTTCGGAAGAGCAGCTCCTGCACGTTAATCTGGAGAAGCCCATGAGGCTAGAGACCGACGCGTCCAACCGAGCCATTGGGGCGGTACTTTTGCAGCCGGGGGGGGCAAGCAGGACTGGAAGCCGTGTGCCTTTTTCTCGAGGAAGCTGAGTAAGTCGGAGCAAAACTATACGGTGTATGACCGCGAACTGCTGGCGATCTATGCGGCGTTTCGCCGATGGAGACATCTGTTAATAGGGGCGCAGCACAAGATCCAGGTTTGTACTGATCACAAGAACTTGGAATACTGGAGGAACGCGCGAGTACTCAACCAGAGGCAGATTCGATGAGCACAGGAGTTCTCCAAGTTTTCCTTTGAGATCCGATACGTGCCAGGAGAGGAAAACGTAAGAGCAGATGCTCTTTCCCAGAAACCAGAGTACATGGAAGGAGAGGGACCGCCGGAGATCCGACACGTGATCCCCGAGGACCGATGGGTGTGTGGGGGAGCCTTGGTTGGGAAACGAGAACTGGCCGGGCTTACTAGAAACGATGTGTTCACTCAAACTAAAATCAGGGAACTCCGAGACGGAAGGGGAAACCATGGAGGGTTTGAGGAAAAGGAAGGGGTGCTGTACTATAAGGGGGCGCTGTACTATAAGGGGGACCTTGAGGGGGAAGGTACTCAAACAATGGAATTGGCGGAAATGACTGGCAGAATCCGAGACCAGGGAGAAGAGTTGGTGGAAGAAGATTGGAAAAAGTTTAAAGACTATTTACAGAAATACTGTAAAATTACTGAATGTTAGAAAAATGCTGGAATGAAGTTATATGGCTTTAGCAGAAATGTTATAAGGAATTAAGTATAAATAGATTAATAGAGTATTAAAGGAAAAAATAAGGTTAGAATGTGTTAAGATAATTATAGGATAGAAAGCAGAGGAAGATGGAAAGGAATTGCTGAAACAATTAACAGAAGTGGAATACAAAAAGGGAGGTGTGAGGAGGTCGTGGAAATAAGTGAATGAAAGATGGGATATTGAAATTGTTTGATTTATTTTATTGTTTTTGTTTTGTTTTGTTAGTTTAATGTGTTTAATGTGTCAATGTTATGTAGTGTTTTTGTATTGTATTGTGTTGTTTTTGTAGTGTTTAAATTGTTGGAAAAGTAATAAATAGAAAAGAAAAGAAAAAAAGAGTCTCCTTCTTTGGAGGTCTTTAAGCAGATGCTTGACAACCATATGTCAGGAGTGCTCTGATGGTGTTTCCTGCTTGGCAGGGGGTTGGACTCGATGGCCCTTGTGGCCTCTTCCAACTCTATGATTCTATGATTCTAGGAAATGAGGAGATAAAAGAGGTTATAAAAGAACTGAAAAGAGGGAAAGCCCCAGGACCAGATGGTTTCACAGCAGGCTACTATAAAGAAATGAGAGATGCTTTAATGCTACCATTGAAAGAAGTTATGAACAATATTTTAAAAGAAAGAGACATCCCAGAAACATGGAAAGAAGCATTCATCACACTTATCCCTAAACAGGACTCAGATTTAACACAAGTTAAAAACTATAGGCCTATTTCACTACTTAATACAGATTATAAAATATTTGCAGGGATTTTAGCGAATAGATTAAAAAAATATTGCAAGAAATCATTCATAAAGATCAAGCAGGTTTCCTTCCAGGCAGGCAGATGAAAGATAATATAAGAAATGTAATTAATATTTTGGAGTATCTGACTGCTAGGATTGAGAAACAAGCTATATTAATGTTTGTAGATGCAGAAAAGGCCTTTGACAATATTGCTTGGTGTCAGGGGTTCAGGAGCAGAGGCAAGGGCAAGGGAGGAAACAGAGAGCGAGGGAGAGGAGGCAGAAGAAAAGATGAGTGAGGACGACGACGCCGGCTCGCCGGGGACCCGCTTGGCCTTGGCCTTGGGCCCGGCGCCCAGAGCACTGCCGCCGATCTAACCATGAGACGTAGAGTTGCACGCAGCAGCTTGAGAATGGAAACTGTAACTCAATAAAGACTTTTATTTAATGATCGCTGGCTAGCGTGATCCTCTGTGAGCTAGGATCTGGAAGCAGCTCTGACAGTAAGCTCCATCTCTAGATTGTGGGCATCTACGTCCTCGCGGAGAGGAGAGAAAGCGGGTGCCTACTAGCGAGCTCACGAACGGCAGACAACATGACGGCCGAACAGCAGATAGTGGAACTCAGAGAAGCAGTGACACGACTGAATGCCGAGGCTCTTGCATCCAGGAAGAGAGAGGAGGACGCAGCTGCCGCCTACAGGGATCTCCAGGTCAGGTTGGAAGTGCTTACGAAGCAAGGGCAACTGACACCCAAACCGGAGGGGATTGGGTTGGGGAGACGAACAGGCGGTCTGGTCTCTCACTTCGATGGGAATTTGCAACAGTACCCCAACTTTAGAGCAGATGTAATGTGTGCACTGCAACTGCTGAACAAAGACTTTAGAGATGAGCAAGAGAAGGTGGGATTCATCATGTCCCATTTGCATGGAGATGCTAAAGCATGGCTGCGCAATTTGTGGAGAGATAAGGATCCGGCGCTCCAAAATGCGGATGCCTTTATTAAAGCGATGGATGGGTGCTTTTTATCAAGCATTGACGTGGATCTTGCTCGGCAGCAGATACATGGACTGAAGCAAGGGAGGGCCAGCGTAAGGCAGTACCATGCCCGCTTTTTCGCTTTGGTCAGTGCCCTGGAATGGGACAGAGATTCGGCTCCTGTAAGAGACCTGTTTTGGGAGGGATTGCACGGCTCGGTTAAAGATGAAATTGCGAGGGGGGAGAGACCCCGGACCACGCAGGAGATCGTTCAGAGGGCGCTGGCGGTGGGGGTGCGGCTGGAAGGACGTCCGTGGAGCAGTGGCGAAGGGCGTGGAGGGCGCGAACCAGCCAGGGGCTCCTCCTTCCTTCCCAGAGAAGCAGCGCGTGCGCAATCCACGCCTCCGCCAGGAGGAGGAGCGGAACCTATGGAGGTTGGAGGTGCAAGGGCTCAGTCAGCAGCCAGAGCCCTAGCACCGGCAGCAGTGAAAGCGAAGCCTCCTAGAGGGAACAGGAAGTGTTACATCTGCGATGATCCACAGCATATGGCGAAAGAGTGTCCCCAGAGGCTCCACAAGCACACTGCAGCCTCAGCAATGGTAACTGCAGCAACGCAGCAAGGACAACCACAGCAGGGAAACGACGGAGTCTGGTTGGAGGAAGAGGCACTGGGGCCCAACCAGACGTGTCAGTGAAGCAGTCCCCAGAGATTTTACAGCCCATGGACCCCCTCCCGCCCAAACCGGTAGTGAGGCTCACCGCGTCGCTCCAGCTGCCCAATGGAATCACCATGGACGTGCCAATCACCATTGACTCCGGAAGCAATGCGGACTTTATAGGGCAGGACTTTGTCGACCGGCACGCTATACAGTTGCTGCCTGCCACGCTGCCCCTGCAGGTTGTCACGGTGGATGGCAGGGAGCTGCTAGGGGGGCAAGTGGTGAAGCAGACGCCACCAATGGTGATGCGACTTGGGAATCACAGGGAAATCATCAGCTTCAATGTCACTCAACTATCGGACACGCCCATTGTATTGGGCATGAGTTGGCTGGACAAGCACAGCCCGACGCTGGCTTGGTACCAGAGGCAGCTGACCTTCGGCTCTTCCTTTTGCGCTGAACACTGCATCGTGCCCAGGCAGGAAGGAGGGGAAGAGGAGTCACAGCTGCAGCTAGGCACGCTGCAAGCGGTTCCCCACAAGTACGCAGAATTTTTGGAGGTTTTCTGCGAGAAGGAGGCAGACAGGCTACCCCCCCACAGACCATATGACTGCAAAATTGACCTGCTGCCGGGGGCGGCGCTGCCCAAAGGGAAGCTGTATTCCATGTCTGAGGACGAACTGCAGGAACTCAAAGAGTTCATAGATCATAATTTGGAGCGCGGTTTCATCCGAGAGTCCAAGGCAGCGGGGGGCAGTCCGGTATTCTTTGTTAAGAAGCGGGACACGCCCCAAAAAAGACTTGTAGTGGACTTTCGCATCTTGAACAGTGTGACCAAGCCATCGGACTTCCCCATGCCCCGAATCGACGACCTCCTCGCAAAGGTACGGAAGGGCAGAGTGTTCACCAAGTTGGACCTGCGAGGGGCATACAACCTCATTCGCATGCGGGAGGGAGATGAGTGGAAGACAGCCATGTTCACGCCCCTGGGCACCTACGAATATAGAGTTATGCCTTTTGGATTGCAAAATGGCTCCCACGTTTTTCAAGCTTTCATGCATCACGTGTTGGCGGGGCTCCTCTACAAGACGTGCGTCTGTTTCTTGGATGACATCCTGATCTTTTCGGAATCGCAGCAGGAGCATGACAGACACGTCAAGGAAGTGCTGAGCAGGCTACAGCAACATAGGCTTTACGCCAAGCTGGAGAAGTGCCAATTCGACGTGACCGAGGTGGATTTCCTGGGCTACAAGTTGTCTGATAAAGGGCTCGCCATGGACAGCGCCAAGGTCCGAGCAGTGTTGGATTGGAAAAGCCCACGCAACCGGAAGGAGGTCCAACGGTTTGTCGGCTTCGCGAACTTCTATCGCAAGTTTATCAAAGGCTTTGCGATGCAGACAGCGGCCATCACGGACACGCTCAGCTCCAAGAAAAAGAAGTTCATCTGGACAGATGCAAAGGAAAGAGGAGGCTTCGCCCTGCCGGACTTGAAACTATACTACGAAGCAGCATGTCTTTGCTGGTTGAGAGAATGGATAAAATTAGAGAACAAGGAGTTATTAGATTTAGAAGGATTTGATAACAGATTTGGATGGCACGCGTATTTATGGTGTGAAAAGAAGAAAATTCATAAAGGCTTTGGGAACCACATATTCCGGAGCTCATTAATTGAAATATGGGATAGGTATAAAAACCTATTAGAACCAAGAGTTCCACACTGGTTGTCTCCATTAGAGGTTATGAGTGTAAAGAAAATAAATATGAGAGGTAATTGGATTACATATGGTGAATTGATAACCAAAGAAGGAGGAAAATGGAAATTAAAGCCATATGAACAAGTCAAATAACATGTTTATGATTGGTTGCATTATTTTCAGGTTAATGAAATGTTTAAAAAAGATATTAAAGAAATTGGTTATGCAGAAAAAGACTCAAAGTTCCAGACAGATGTGATAAATAATAATTGTAAAATTCTGTCAAAAATGTATAAAATATTGTTGGAATGGAATACAAAAGATGAAGCAGTCAAATCGGTAATGGTACAATGGGCCAGAGATTTTGGGTACAATATACAGTTTGAGGATTGGGAAAAACTGTGGAAGGAGAATATAAGATTCACTGCTTGTACGGCATTAAAAGAAAATGTTCTGAAAATGTTTTACAGATGGTATATCACACCGGTAAAATTAACAAAAATGTATAAGACCTGTTGTCAGAGCTGCTTCCAGATCCTAGCTCACAGAGGATCACGCTAGCCAGCGATCATTAAATAAAAGTCTTTATTGAGTTACAGTTTCCATTCTCAAGCTGCTGCGTGCAACTCTACGTCTCATGGTTAGATCGGCGAAGCCCCATCTGAGTCTCCGCCCCTTGTACACCAACTTAATATCCTAGCCTTGCTCCACCTTTTCCGCCTGACTGTTCTTCTCTGGGTCCCTCTGCCCCCCGGGGTCTCTTCCTTCCGGGATTCCTCTGACGCTGACCCCCCTGACTCTTCTCCCTCCTTTCGGCGGGCTTTAGGACCTGGCTCCCTTTCCGGGCTGCCTACTGCGCCACCTTCCTGTGCATTTGAACTTGGCACGCGCGCCCAACCTTCCACCTTCCGTCTGACCGTTTCTTCGCTCCCCGATGGAGGTGTGGCCACTCCTGACTCGTGCCCTCCCCCCTGTTGTGAGCTGCCAGCGCTTGATCCCTGGCGCCCTTCCTCTTCCCTGCTCTCTGGCGGTGACGCTGGTCCTGATTTCCAACTGCTCCCCTCTGAGTCCCCTCTGGCTCTATTTTCCTGGGGTGTCCCCCTAGGCTCCCCCCTTGCCCTGGCCACTGGTGCTCCTTTCTGTGAATCTTCTGATTCACTGGAAAGACTCGGAGATCTCGGGTCGTCGTCATCACTCATCTTTTCTTCTGCCTCCTCTCCCTCGCTCTCTGTTTCCTCCCTTGCCCTTGCCTCTGCTCCTGAACCCCTGACATCCATCCCCCCCTCGAAGCCCCCTCTTCCCCCCTCCCCTCCTTCCGGTGCGGGATCTGGGTGCTGCCGTGTCAGGGGGACGAATGTCGGATACAGTTCGCTTCCCGTGGCGGGCCGCCATCCGAAGTCTTCCGGTTCTTCCTCCCTGCTCTCGTTGACGACGGTCACCTCCGCTTCCATCTCTGTGCCGCCGTGCTCGAAACCCGGGTCGTCCCCGAAAACGTCCATGTCCGTCTCTCCTTCGTTGCCTTCAGGAGACGTTGCTCGTCCTGGACCCTCCAGCCACCTTCTGCGGAACTGCTCCTCTGGTCGATCATCCCACCAATACGAGGGTTCTGAAGCAGATCCCGAGGGTGACCCCTCTGGGGAACGGGCGTCTCGTGTCGGTTCCTCGTCCGAGTCGAACCCCCGGAACGTGCTGGCTGAAAGCGTGGGCGTGAAAAGCCAGTCGTCGAAAAAGTCTGCTGGCATTGGCCTATGTGGGAAGAGGGCATGAAACTCTTCTTTGAGCAGAGGTTCGTCTAAAGCGTAGCCCGGCACCCAGCTGTTGGCACTGGCCGGGGTGCCCTCCTTGGCGAGAAGGTATTCTACCCCCTCTTCCCCCCATCTGGAGTCCAAAATCTCCGTGACTTCGTTGATGCGCTCCTCCTGTGCCACTCCCCCTTGCCCGGTTCTCTCTCGGAGCGGACCCGGTGCCGTTCCTGGTTCCTGAAACCTGTGAGGTGCCTTGTAGGGAGTGAGCACCGATCTGTGGAACACCGGATGCATTCTGGAACCCTCCGGAAGAGCCAGCCTGAAAGCCACCGGGTTGACCTGTTCGTCGACTTGGTAGGGCCCCAGTTGTTTATGCCCTAGTTTCTTCTTCGCCAACGACCTGGCCGGCACTGCGTGGGCTGCTAACCAGACCCAGTCTCCCACATGGATCTCTTCGCCAACCCTTCTGTGTTTGTCCGCTTGTACCTTGTATGCGTGTTTAGCCAGCTCCAGGTGCCGCCGCAGCTGATCGTGGACCTCCTGCAACTCCGACGCGAACGCATCTGCTGTCTGCGGCTCCCCCTCCCCCATTCTTTCCAGTCCCGGGAAGGTTCTAGGGTGCCTCCCGTTGTTGGCGAAGAACGGCGTGACCCCCGTGGACACGTGCTTCGTGTTGTTGTAGGCGAACTCGGCGAGAGGCAGGTAATCCACCCACGTCGCAGGCTGTTGATTCGCATAACATCTCAGGTACTGCTGCATGATGGCATTGACCCGCTCCGCTTGCCCGTTGGTCTGCGGGTGTCTAGCCGACGCCAGGTTGATCTTGACGTTCAGGAAGCCCATCAGCCTCTGCCAGAAGTTTGAGATGAACTGTCGCCCTCGGTCGGACAGAATAGACCGAGGCAGACCGTGAACCTTGAACACGTGGTCTATGAACAGTTTGGCGGTTTGTTCCGCCGTGGCCACCTTCGCACACGGAATGAAATGTGCCATCTTGGAGAACAAATCCACCACCACCAGCACAGCCGTCTTGCCCCTCGAGCTGGGCAGATCCGTGACAAAGTCCAGGGCCACTCTCTCCCATGGCTCGAACGGAGTTTGCAGCGGTTCCAGCAGTCCGGCCGGCGGTCTGTGCACTGGTTTGGACCTCTGGCAGGTGTCACACCTCGCCACGTAGTCCGCGACTTCCCCTCTCATTCCGGGCCACCAGAAGTCTCTGGCTACTAATTCCACCGTCTTCTCCTTGCCAAAGTGCCCGGCAGTGGGCGCGTCGTGCAGCTGCTGCAGTACCTTGGCGCGAAGTTCGTCTCCCGGCACGTAGATGGCCCCTTTACGGATGAGCAAACCATCTCGCAGCTGGAACTCGTCGGTCGCTGCCGTGCCCCTGTGCACCTCTGCCATCTTTGCTTGCGCGAAGGAGTCATCCTGCAACGCTCGTCGCACCGCATCCAGGTCAACTGTTGCCGCCGCGCACGCCCACACTGTCGGTGCGAAGATGTGCATGGCGGCCGCTGGCGTTGCCTCCTCCAGATACTGTGGCTTACGGGAGAGAGCATCCGCCATGATGTTGGTGTCCCCCGGGACATACTCTATTCGGAAGTCGAAATTCGCAAAGAACTCAGCCCAACGTATCTGCCTCTGGTTCAGGAACTGTGCCGTGCGCCAGTGCTCTAGATTCTTGTGGTCCGTGCAGACCTGCACCGTGTGCTTGGCGCCGATCAGGAAGTGCCTCCACGCTTTGAACGCTGCATGAATGGCCAGCAACTCCCTGTCCCAGATGGTGTAGTTCTGTTCGGACTTGCTGAGCTTCCTTGAGTAAAACGCTCCCGGCCTCCAAACCCCCTGCGGGTCTTTCTGCAGCAGGACTGCTCCCACGGCTCTGTCCGAAGCGTCTGTCTCCACCCTCATCGGCCTGCTGGGGTTGACATGAAGCAGCTGCTCTTCCGACGCGAAGAGACGCTTGAGTGCCTGAAAGGACTGCTCCGCCTGCTCTGTCCAGATGAACTTCTTTTTCTTGGAGCTGAGCGTGTCCGTGATGGCCGCTGTCTGCATCGCAAAGCCTTTGATAAACTTGCGATAGAAGTTCGCGAAGCCGACAAACCGTTGGACCTCCTTCCGGTTGCGTGGGCTTTTCCAATCCAACACTGCTCGGACCTTGGCGCTGTCCATGGCGAGCCCTTTATCAGACAACTTGTAGCCCAGGAAATCCACCTCGTTCACGTCGAATTGGCACTTCTCCAGCTTGGCGTAAAGCCTATGTTGCTGTAGCCTGCTCAGCACTTCCTTGACGTGTCTGTCATGCTCCTGCTGCGATTCCGAAAAGATCAGGATGTCATCCAAGAAACAGACGCACGTCTTGTAGAGGAGCCCCGCCAACACGTGATGCATGAAAGCTTGAAAAACGTGGGAGCCATTTTGCAATCCAAAAGGCATAACTCTATATTCGTAGGTGCCCAGGGGCGTGAACATGGCTGTCTTCCACTCATCTCCCTCCCGCATGCGAATGAGGTTGTATGCCCCTCGCAGGTCCAACTTGGTGAACACTCTGCCCTTCCGTACCTTTGCGAGGAGGTCGTCGATTCGGGGCATGGGGAAGTCCGATGGCTTGGTCACACTGTTCAAGATGCGAAAGTCCACTACAAGTCTTTTTTGGGGCGTGTCCCGCTTCTTAACAAAGAATACCGGACTGCCCCCCGCTGCCTTGGACTCTCGGATGAAACCGCGCTCCAAATTATGATCTATGAACTCTTTGAGTTCCTGCAGTTCGTCCTCAGACATGGAATACAGCTTCCCTTTGGGTAGCGCCGCCCCCGGCAGCAGGTCAATTTTGCAGTCATATGGTCTGTGGGGGGGTAGCCTGTCTGCCTCTTTCTCGCAGAAAACCTCCAAAAATTCTGCGTACTTGTGGGGGACCGCTTGCAGCGTGCCTAGCTGCAGCTGTGACTCCTCTTCCCCTCCTTCCTGCCTGGGCACGATGCAGTGTTCAGCGCAAAAGGAAGAGCCGAAGGTCAGCCGCCTCTGGTACCAAGCCAGCGTCGGGCTGTGCTTGTCCAGCCAACTCATGCCCAATACAATGGGCGTGTCCGATAGTTGAGTGACATTGAAGCTGATGATTTCCCTGTGATTCCCAAGTCGCATCACCATTGGTGGCGTCTGCTTCACCACTTGCCCCCCTAGCAGCTCCCTGCCATCCACCGTGACAACCTGCAGGGGCAGCGTGGCAGGCAGCAACTGTATAGCGTGCCGGTCGACAAAGTCCTGCCCTATAAAGTCCGCATTGCTTCCGGAGTCAATGGTGATTGGCACGTCCATGGTGATTCCATTGGGCAGCTGGAGCGACGCGGTGAGCTTCACTACCGGTTTGGGCGGGAGGGGGTCCATGGGCTGTAAAATCTCTGGGGACTGCTTCACTGACACGTCTGGTTGGGCCCCAGTGCCTCTTCCTCCAACCAGACTCCTTCGTTTCCCTGCTGTGGTTGTCCTTGCTGCGTTGCTGCAGTTACCATTGCTGAGGCTGCAGTGTGCTTGTGGAGCCTCTGGGGACACTCTTTCGCCATATGCTGTGGATCATCGCAGATGTAACACTTCCTGTTCCCTCTAGGAGGCTTCGCTTTCACTGCTGCCGGTGCTAGGGCTCTGGCTGCTGACTGAGCCCTTGCACCTCCAACCTCCATAGGTTCCGCTCCTCCTCCTGGCGGAGGCGTGGATTGCGCACGCGCTGCTTCTCTGGGAAGGAAGGAGGAGCCCCTGGCTGGTTCGCGCCCTCCACGCCCTTCGTCCCTGCTCCACGGACGTCCTTCCAGCCGCACCCCCACCGCCAGCGCCCTCTGAACGATCTCCTGCGTGGTCCGGGGTCTCTCCCCCCTCGCAATTTCATCTTTAACCGAGCCGTGCAATCCCTCCCAAAACAGGTCTCTTACAGGAGCCGAATCTCTGTCCCATTCCAGGGCACTGACCAAAGCGAAAAAGCGGGCATGGTACTGCCTTACGCTGGCCCTCCCTTGCTTCAGTCCATGTATCTCCTGCCGAGCAAGATCCACGTCAATGCTTGATAAAAAGCACCCATCCATCGCTTTAATAAAGGCATCCGCATTTTGGAGCGCTGGATCATTATCTCTCCACAAATTGCGCAGCCATGCTTTAGCATCTCCATGCAAATGGGACATGATGAATCCCACCTTCTCTTGCTCATCTCTAAAGTCTTTGTTCAGCAGTTGCAGTGCACACATTACATCTGCTCTAAAGTTGGGGTACTGTTGCAAATTCCCATCGAAGTGAGAGACCAGACCGCCTGTTCGTCTCCCCAACCCAATCCCCTCCGGTTTGGGTGTCAGTTGCCCTTGCTTCGTAAGCACTTCCAACCTGACCTGGAGATCCCTGTAGGCGGCAGCTGTGTCCTCCTCTCTCTTCCTGGATGCAAGAGCCTCGGCATTCAGTCGTGTCACTGCTTCTCTGAGTTCCACTATCTGCTGTTCGGCCGTCATGTTGTCTGCCGTTCGTGAGCTCGCTAGTAGGCACCCGCTTTCTCTCCTCTCCTCGAGGACGTAGATGCCCACAATCGCGAGATGGGGCTTACTGTCAGAGCTGCTTCCAGATCCTAGCTCACAGAGGATCACGCTAGCCAGCGATCATTAAATAAAAGTCTTTATTGAGTTACAGTTTCCATTCTCAAGCTGCTGCGTGCAACTCTACGTCTCATGGTTAGATCGGCGAAGCCCCATCTGAGTCTCCGCCCCTTGTACACCAACTTAATATCCTAGCCTTGCTCCACCTTTTCCGCCTGACTGTTCTTCTCTGGGTCCCTCTGCCCCCCGGGGTCTCTTCCTTCCGGGATTCCTCTGACGCTGACCCCCCTGACTCTTCTCCCTCCTTTCGGCGGGCTTTAGGACCTGGCTCCCTTTCCGGGCTGCCTACTGCGCCACCTTCCTGTGCATTTGAACTTGGCACGCGCGCCCAACCTTCCACCTTCCGTCTGACCGTTTCTTCGCTCCCCGATGGAGGTGTGGCCACTCCTGACTCGTGCCCTCCCCCCTGTTGTGAGCTGCCAGCGCTTGATCCCTGGCGCCCTTCCTCTTCCCTGCTCTCTGGCGGTGACGCTGGTCCTGATTTCCAACTGCTCCCCTCTGAGTCCCCTCTGGCTCTATTTTCCTGGGGTGTCCCCCTAGGCTCCCCCCTTGCCCTGGCCACTGGTGCTCCTTTCTGTGAATCTTCTGATTCACTGGAAAGACTCGGAGATCTCGGGTCGTCGTCATCACTCATCTTTTCTTCTGCCTCCTCTCCCTCGCTCTCTGTTTCCTCCC
>NC_138029.1:1409441-1546705 GCF_964106645.2 Podarcis pityusensis
GGGGGGGCAATAAAGAGCATGAAATACATACAAGACTCTGAGTTTATTTCACAATCGTAATTTATATAAAAGAATCTATGAAACGAAAACCACAGAAAAAATTCAACATAATCCCCAAAACAAACCAGAAACAACAGAAACAAACCACATCCACCAAAGATGAGAAAACCAATTGAATAGAACCACAAGAAACCCACGCAGTAAACATCTCAGGGAAAGGCGAAATCACCCCCACACCATGCAAAACTAAGGTTTAACTGGCTTTGGGGTTTCTGCGCAATTTACCTTTTCCCTCTTGTTGGGGGTTTCTGGTGGTATTTCTTCTGCTTCTCACATTTCTGCTTCTTTTCAATTGGTTTTGGGATTCTGGTGAATTTGGATATGATTTGATTGAAGTCTCTGTCTGGCAATTTTCCTTTTTCATGAATTCCTTCCTTGTTGGGTTTCTGGTATCTCACTTTTGGTTTTCACATTTCTCTTAGTTTTGCTACGTTTCAGGTAGTTTGCTTATTTTTTGGAATTATCCAGTCTCATAAAAATGAAGCAATATCATTAGAAGCTTAAAAAGCATGAAAAAAACCCCAGGCACTAACCCTAACCCTGAACATCCACTTATCCCCTGCCCTAACCCTGATATTCTGGTCATCCATCTTGGGGATAACAATCTGGTGAGGTAAATTCAGTTGAGATCACTAAATATCTCCATCAGCTGTGCTTCCTCATCCCTGAGCTTATCATAGTTTGGTTTGGAATGTTGTAGAGGTGCTTATGGAGTGGGGGCAGCCTTCCCAAGAAGGTGGATGGGCAAGACATAAAGCTAATCATTCTACAACGACGTTTGTGTTTGAAAATGTGGCTGCTTATATCCCTCATGGCAGAAGTATGTTCTGTGCCCCACAGTTGTATAGACCTGGTGGTATGCATCTTTCTGATTTGGGTTGTGACATGATTCTTAAGGATCTGCAAAGAGCTCTGTTTGAGCACTTGTGTGTTTGTGGGTGGAGGTGAACAAGCACACCTGCCCAGACTTAATTTGATTTGGTTACATTGGTCGAATCTGACTAGTTTTGCCGATCCTCAAGTTGTTATATTTAATAAATACAACCTATTTATCCACTTTTGGTTGTCTTGACTCTTCCTCCTGATGTGCTAGGAACCACTCTGTTTGGGGGGCACTGCAAAACATGCGGTTTTTACTGCAAACATTTTGCCAGACTTTGGCCTTGATTTGGAGTGAATCAGACGATGTTGGGTTTTGGGGTGACCTTATGACCCCTGTCAGTTACTTGGTTTGTCGGGCAAAATGCTACAAAAATGCTACAATGTCTGGCAAAATGCTACAAAACTTTTGCCAGACTTTGGCACCAGTTTGGAGTGAATCGGACAATGTTGGGTTTTGGATATTAATTATGAACCCCGGTTTGATGTATCAATTACTCTGTTTATGGGGTGTTACAAAATGTGGGGGTTTTGCTGCAAAACTTTTGCCAAACATCAGTTTTGATGGGATCCCAGATTTGGGGGTTTGTAGTTAAATGAAGCATTCTTTCAGTGCTTCTCGGGAAATGTGCAGTTTCTGTCAGATCAAACTAATACTACTGGATAAAATTATATGGTTGTTGATTATCAGACAGTTCTCCCATTTATCAAGGAAAACGTCTGTTATGGGTGGCTTTTGCTTGGTGTGTGTGACTGTTGACAGACAGATTTGAAAAGGAACACAGCTTCCTCTGTATGTCTCACAGTAACTTACTGGCCTTTTTGATTATGCAGTCGGCTCACCCAACACTTCCAGCTGGATTCCGAGGACAGGAAATGATTCTGCTAAAGGATTTCTGTGAATATACCGGTAATCCCAGTTGATTTGTTTTAATGGTCACATAAAGGCACTTTCTTTGGTTATAAAATGATGTTGTGAGTCTTATATCTGAGCAGTCAATAAACTCCCTCCCCCACAGAAACGCTTGTCTTACTTCTTCTTCTTCTTGGCATCCATACTTACATGTTTGTTTAAAGAAAGACTAACCCCACCCCGAACCCCACCTCCAGCTTTCATCTTATTATTCTAGTGACTAGTCAGTGTTCATAGCAACAGTTGCTTTTGTTACTAGACAAACTGCCCTGAAAGACAGTTACTATGAACTACATGTGTCTTCTTGATAGATAAAGTTGTTGCTAGTTTCTGCAAAACACTTCTTTCAACAATCTTTCAACAAGAAATAAATGAATAGGAGGCTGCTCTAAGGAAGAAGTGTGATTACATCTGGAATATCAGACTCTCTGTATTTTTGTTTATTTACTTGATTTAGGGGTGGCTGCTTCACCCCCTGGCTATGCCCATGTCCCCAACTAACTGAGCTTCTTGGGATCATCCTGTCATGCTGTGAGCTACTACATTATCCTGCACTTTACAGAACCTTCCTTAGAGAATAAAAAACTGAGGCAAATTTCCAGTCTAAACAGGCTGCACAAAAAGAAACAGCAGCGATTCTTTATGTATGACTTGTGCTTGAGCGCCTGATATCTCAGAAAATCAACATCAGTGTTGGGGTGGGTGGGTCAGGGCATTTCCAAAATGTTATGATAGATGGAACCATGGGTGTAGCCAAGGGGGGGCCAAATAAATAAAAATAAATAAAAATTCATAGCTAACTGGCGTTCTGCACCCCCTAACAAAAGGCCTGCCCCCACTAACAAAAATCCTGGCTATGCCCATGGATGGAGCCAACTACAGTAATTCTGGTTTTGTCCCCACCCAGAAGTGTAGCATGTGTGGGCTGTTGGGGGCACAAATGTGGCCCCGTGGGCCCTGGTCACAATTGTGTCAGGGGGCACAAACAGGTAACCCCACAGCAGGCTCCCTCATTGGTGCCTGGCTCCGTGTGAGAAGGAGCTGACCTAAGCTGCTGTGCTTCTGCTGGTCACAATTTCAGCCAAAATCTGACGTTCTGCATTTCACTCAAAAATGCTGCCAAACTGTTGCAAATGCTCCCCTGAAAGGTTTTTCGGTGGAAACAACAGGGTTTTTATCATCGGGAAAACCCTCAACGTCTTAACTTGCGGAAAAATAATTTTTTAAAATAATCCCTAACCCCAACCCCAACCCCTAAACCCTAACCCTAAACCCTAACCCTAACCCTAACCCTAACCCTAATCCTAATCCTAACCCAATCAAAGCTTATTCGTCTTCTTTCTATGCATATGGCAGCAAAAACAACCATTTTTCCTGTGTTTCGGATTATTTCACTTCACTTTGTGATTTTTGGGTGCACAAAGAACCTGAAACCTGGTGAAAATATCCAATAAAAGCTTATTCGTCTTCTTTTTATCCATATTGAACTAAAATAATTCTATTTTGCTTTATTTGACATTACATGACTTCGTTTGTGACTTTTGGTTGACTATGCATCCACACCCACAAAATAGAAAAAAAGATAAATACGCCCAAACAGCTTATTCATCTTCTTTCTCCGCAAGCTGACAAAAAAACGTTTTTATCTACTTGCACTTTGATGTGCTTTCGAACTGCTAGGTTGGCAGGAGCTGGGACCATGCAACCGGAGCTCACCCCATCGCGGGGATTCGAACCCCCCAACCTTCTGATTGGCAAACCCTAGGCTCTGTGGTTTAACCCACAGCGCCTCCCGTGTCCCCTTTCTTTTTTTAAAAATTACTTTTTTATTCAAAATTAAAACAAAACGTATTATACAGAAACATATCATCCTTATTTCCCCCTTTTTTCCTCCCTCCCTCCCTCCCCCCTCCCCCACAGGACCCACCCACCCCCACCCTTCGACTCCCCTCAGTTCCAGTCTTTGGTTTCTCTAAAAATGTTGTTTTTTGCATGTTACACAGTTGTATTTATCCTCAAACTGTTTAAGTAATAATTATCAATAAGAAGTTTGTGAATGTTTATTCAACCAGCCAAGGAGTCCAGTTCGCTTTGTTGTGTCTTCAAATACTTTGTAAAGGGTTTCCATTCATCTTTAAGGTCACAGTTATCCTTGTGCCGTAGCTTGTATGTCAGTTTTGCCAGTTCTGCATAGTCCATCAATTTTTTTGCCATGATTCTTTAGTTGGGGTTTCTTCAGTCTTCCATCCTTGTGCTATTAAAACTCTCGCGGCCGTTGTCGCATACATGAAGATGTTTTTCAGCTTTTTTGGCAGATCTTTCCCTACAATCCCTAATAAAAATGCTTCAGGTTTTTAAACAAATGTTAAATGGAACATTTTCTTCAATTCGTTATATATCATTTCCCAAATTTTTTTAATTACCTTACAGTCCCACCACATATGATAAAATGTCCTCTCCTTTTCTTTACACTTCCAATGTAGATTTGAACTAGTTTTGTACATTTCCCCTAACTGCACTGGTGTTATATACCATCTGTACATCATCTTCATGTAATTCTCCTTCAGTAGGGAACAATCTGTAAATTTTAAATCAGTTTTCCATAATTTTTCCCAGTCTTCCATCATAATGTTGTGACCTACATCTTGGGCCCATTTAATCATAACTGATTTTACCTCTTCATCTTTCGTCTCCCATTCTAATAGTATGCTGTATACGGCCTTCAGTAATTTCACTTTCCCTTCAATCACTTCCGTTTGAAACCTAGATCTTGTATAACTAAATCCTTTCTTGCTGTCTTCTTTATGTGTTTCATATAGTTGTCGATAATGCAACCAACTCTGAAAGTGGTCTTTGATCTCATCATAATCTCTTAATTTCCATTTTCCATCATGTTCCTTTAATAAATCAACATATGTGAGTCATTTTCCTTTCTTTCCAAGTGGTTTGAGCAGTAATGCTTCATGTGGTGAAAGTCTTTTGTTTCAATAAGTCTTTGTATCTCTCCCATACTCTCATTAGTGATTTCCTGATTATATGGTTGTAAAAACTACTATGAACCTTCCCTTTCCCGTACCATAAGTATGTGTGCCAGCCGAATCTGTTGTCATGTCCTTCCAGTTCTAATGCCTCTTGCTTAATCCAATCTCATCCAGTCCCTGATCCATACCAAACAAACAGATTCATAATACAATTTAAGGTCTGGGAGGGCAAACCCGCCTCTATCTTTTATGTCTGTAAGTATTTTATGTTTTATCCTTGGCCTTTTGCCCCCCCCAGATAGATTTTGAAATCTCCTTCTGCCATTTTTTAAAACATTCATCTTTCGGGATGACTGGTATGGGTTGAAAAAGAAATAGCATTTTTGGGGGGGCCGCTAGGGGCACTTTGGAAGATGGCCGACAATACCATCTCTCCGGCTCACACGAGGTAATTAAGAGGCTAATGATGGGAGTAAATTAGCCTCCCCATTTTCCCAGGGGATGGGAAAACGCTGCCTCATCCGCAGTTGCCAATAAATCACCCCCGAGTTTGAAAGACTTTTGGATCAGCGTGAAAATCCACACAGGACTATAACAATGTTTGCTTCAACTTGCTTGTGGAGAAAACTCAGAGGTTATTAAGAAGAAAAATAATAACAACAAGAAGATTGGAAGACGGAGACTTCCGGGCTGGTGCCTCCGGTAATGGCGGAATTCCTCTGATCGGGAGGAATTTGCCCCGTGGGAATCTGGGTCTGGCTGCCACGGCGAAGGCGGAGACCCACAAAAAATCACAGGCGGGAGAAGCCTGTGAGCGTGGGATTCGGCGGGCACCCTTTGCGCCTCCGCTACTCGCGCCTCCCCTACTCGCGGGGAAACCCAGCTTCGGGGGCGACGTGGGGTGAGCGGTGCGGTGCTTTGAATCATCTGCTTCTTCCACGGAGCGAAGCCGCATAGCTGTTGCCAGAGAGCGCTGACTTTTTCCTGTGGACAATTTGACTTTAAAGTAATTACCTGCGAGTAGAGCTGAAGCGGGAGAATTGGATTTTTAAAAGTTTAATTTGGTATTGTAACGGGGAGGCTCAATACAGGAAGTCCGCCTTCCCCTTTTGAAAATAGACTGAAGCAATGAGGCTGCAAGCTGAAGCCTTGGAAAGCCTTTTGTAAAAGACTAAATTTCCATCGGTAAAGAACATTAAACCCCCCCTTGGAGGCAGGAGAAGGGGGGGTTGTGGACTGAGTATGCCTGCAGGAGAGAGCGAAGAGAGCTAAAATACCGCTGCTCTGACCCTGGAAACGGGCTGCTAGCAGGACTGACGTCTTTTGGAATGTTCATTGACAGCGTTTAGAACGTTCATTGACAGCTAGCTAAATAAGAGAAATACATTGTTTCTACTGTCTCCGGCTGCTTCTAAAAAGGAGTAAAAGTAACTGAAAAACTGAAACTAACTTTGGATTGTTTGAACTGTGTTTAAAAGAGGACATTACTGACTAATATAAATAGAAACTGTTTCCCCCTAGTGGAAGCCTTTGAAACTGGTTGGTTTACAAGAGCTGGGTTGGGGGAATTTCCAGCTGCAAGATAAACTGTGAGACTCTGGGACTGACCTTGAATCCTTTAAGTGTTATGGCAAATGGGAAGGAAAAAACAGACCAGTCAACTGCTGAAAAAACATTAAGGTCTGGGAGGACTTGGCACCAACCCAGGAGAGGCTCAACATCAGGCCCCCCTGCTTCTTCTTCTGCTGCTTCTGTACCAGTATATTTGAAACCAAGAGGAATGTCGACAGAAGAGGCCTTAGCGGTTGCATTAAATAAGATAAATGATTCACTGGAACAGCTTAACAAGAAAGCAGATGCGACAAATGCGAAAGTGGATGTTGCAACCATTAAAATCGACCTAAATACAGAAAGTATAAATAATCTGGGACAAAAGGTGAATACCAATACAGAAACCATCCAGAAATTGATACAGGAATCTACTTTGATATGGCAGACTACAGAGGAAGCCAGGGAGAAAGCCGTTGCTGCTGAATGTAAAGTAACACAACTGGAGAGAGCGAGAGTCCCAGCCCTACAGAGGCAACTTGATGAACATAAGTTGACGCTTGCTATGATTGAACTTAAAGAAAAACAGACAAATCTGAGGGTCAGAGCCCTACCTGAATTGGAGAAGGAAAGTTTGACAGACTTTCTCACACAGGAATTTGCAGACTTTTGGGACTTGGACTTGGGTCAAGAAGAGTTTAGAATTGTGAGGGCCTTCAGACTTGGAAGAGGAGGGAAAAAAGAGAAGAATAAAATAAGAGACTGCTTGATCACCCTTTGAACTAAAGAAGAGAGAGATAGAATCTTGGGTTGGCATTACCAGAAGAACCTAGAAGTACAACAGTCAAGAGTGGAAATTTTTAAAGACGTCCCGAAATATCTTTTGGATCTTAGGCCTAACTACGGAGATATTGTTGCCCTGCTGAGAAGGAACAAAATCATCTTTAGGTGGGTCTATCCTTCAGTTTCAAAGGAAGGAAAATAAAAATAAGATCAGTAGAAGATAAAGTTTTTGCATAAATACGAAGAAGATCTGCAGAAGGGACTTGGAAAAGAGCCAGGAGCATCAGACAGAAGATCATCAGATAGAGGACTAGAGCAAAAAGCATCGAAGATCACCAAACAGGGGAATATTGGATATATCAGCATTATCCTTTGGACTGGATCTCCCAGTGAACGTGTCACCACTACCACCAACAGAAGAAGAGCAAGCATTGGGTGCAGTTGGAGGAATATCAGTGTAATTACATGATGGCGTTGCAGGTTTTGAGCTGGAATGTGAATGGATTAAATTCCCCAGAAAAAAGGCGGAGAGTCTTTCATTTATTAAAAAAAGAACATTTGGACTTGATTTGTTTACAAGAAACACATGTGATAAGGCTACACAGGAAGATATTGAGTAATAAAAGACTGGGCCAAGAATTTATCTCATCAGATAAAGTTAAAAAAAGAGGAGTGGTCCTTTATGCAAAGGAGAGCCTATCACCGAAATTCATATTCAAAGATGACCAAGGAAGATTTGTTGCAATTGCAATTCAATCACAAGGAGAGAAATTTCTGATTGTAGGTATTTATGCACCAAATGAAGGAAAATCGGAGTTCTTTTAAGAAGCTACACGAGACTCTGATGGATTATATGGACTATAATATGATCTTGATGGGAGATATGAATGGAGTGGTGTCTACAAATATGGACAAGGCACAGAGACAGGTAGTCACCAAAGATGGTAGACTACCAAAAACCTTTTTTGACATGACTGAAAATATGGACTTAGTTGACATTTGGAGAATGAAGAACCCTCTGGGAAGAGAGGGAACCTTCTTCTCTGAGGCTAAAATGACATGGACAAGAATTGACCAAATCTGGGTAACTAGGAGATTGGCTCTGAAGATCAGTAAAGTGGAGATTTGCCCCAAAACTTGTTCCGACCATAATGCTGTGAAGATGGAAATGAAATTGACGCCAATTGGTTCCTTTAGATGGAGGATGAACGACACTTTGTTCAGGAACGAAGAGGTGACCAAGAAGGCCAAAAAAACTCTAAGAGATTATTTCGAGATAAACATGAATACTACAGTGGAAAAAAGAGTAATTTGGGTTATGAGAGGATTCCTAATACAATTAATTTGGGTTATGAGAGGATTCCTAATACAACAGAATGCAATTAAGAAGAGAACTCAGAATGAAAAAAAGGATAAAATCCTGGGGAAAATAAAGGAAGGAGAGAAGAAATTGAGAGCAAAACCAAAGTCACAGGAGATCCTGAAAGAGATAAAGTTATACCAAGTACAATATACGAAGCTGATTGTCAGGGAACTGCCATCGGAAGGAAGGGAAGTGAAAGGGCTCACACAGGTTGGGAGAGACTCAGCAGCTGAAGAGGGAACCAGTAGGGGGAGAGGAGCTGGGCTGAGGGAAAGGGAGCTGGAGGGATGGCTCAGAGACACTTCCAGCGAAAACAGTGGGGAGGTTTCAGGACCTCCTGTAGGGACACCCACTCCTCGCCGGAAACTGTCACGCAGAGAGTCCAGAAGACGTGTTTCCGTTAAGGAGCTTTTATGTTGGAAGCGATTCCGAAAGCAACCACTGTCGGAATCTGCCAGCGACTGACGGAGCCATGTTTAAGGGGCTCCGTTACAGACAGAGGTTTGCAAACTTGACCAAACTCTGAGGGACTAGGATTTTACACACAAGCAGCTCATCGTCCCATCACAGCATTCCGACAGTCTTCGTGAGCAGCTTGTGCAGGAGAAGGCATCATGAGCAACCCAGCCGGAACCGGAGAAGCAGGAGCTGGAGCGGGTCCAAGCCTGGAAGAAAGGTACCGGGTGTTGGAGGTCCAGCTAGCGCTGCAGACGGCGAGGCTTGAGGAGAGGAGGGCTCAGGATGCAGACAAAAAGGGGAAAGACACCCAGCTCGTCAGAAAGGTACCAGGATTGGTGCAGAAGTTTGGGGGGGAGCCCAAAGACTATCATGGCTTTCGGACAGAGATGCAATATGCCCTCAATCTGCAGTTTGATGAATTCCCTGACGAGGAATCAAGAGTGGCTTTCGTGATTGGGCATCTTGAAAAGGGGGCGAGAGACTGGGTTAGACCCCTGATGGCAGCGAATAGTGACGTCCTAAAGGACACGATGAAGTTCTTTCGCGCCATGGATCTGATGTTTTCCAGCGATATTGAACAGGGAGTGGTCCGCAGACAGTTAATGGCTTGCAAACAGGGGAGCCGATCTGTCCGTGAGTACTGGACTGAATTCACCATGTTGATCCATAAATTGGGGTGGGATCTATCGGCGGAACCCATTCAAATGCTTTTTGAAGAAGGGCTTTCTTCGGCTGTGAAAGACGAACTTTCCCGGGCGCCCAGGGCGGAGTCTATGGACCAGCTGACCAAATCAGCGCTGACCATAGGAGCGCGCCAGGAGGCGAGAGCATTGGAGAGGCGGGAAGGGAAGGGGGAACGTTGGAAGGAGTTCCGCATTCCAGACATTCCAGAGCCAACTTTCCCGCCGGCAGAGCCGATGGAAATCGGAACAGCGCGCGCGCGCGCAGTTTCAAAGCCCAGTGAGGGGGGAAAGAAGGAGGGAAAAGGCGCCCGGAAATGCTATCTCTGCCAACAGCCAGGTCACTTTGCCAGAGTCTGCCCCCAGAGGAAGGAATGGCAAGGGATGGTAGGAGCTGTGGAGGGAAGAGAGGAAGAAATACCGAAGCAAGTAAAAGCCAACGCCTGGCTGCCACCGTCGGGGCACAGCAGTCAGGCCAAAGAGCAGTGAAAGTGCCCACGCCAGAACCTCCTAAACCCGCCCTAGTGATAGAAGTGGCGCTAGAGCTGCCAAACGGACACCCTCTAAAGATAAAGGCGCTGTTGGACTCAGGCAGCTCCTGCAATTTCATGAGCAAAGAGTTTGCAGCTGAACACCAGATACAGACGATCCCTTTAAGCAACCCCCTGCAGGTGACCACGATCGATGGCAGGGAGCTGTTGGGAGGAGAAGTCAGCTTGCAGACCGTCCCAATGATAATGAAGGTGGCAAGGCACACCGAACTGATAGCGTTTAATGTGGCCACCTTGGGAGGAGCTCCCATTATATTGGGGATGAGCTGGCTAGCGTTACATGATCCGCTGGTGGGCTGGCATCAGAGAGTGGTTTCTTTTGGTTCAGCACATTGCTTAGAACACTGCAAAGAGGGAAAGGGTTTGGCAGGGGCCCAAGCCACCCTAGCAGGGACTGAAGTAACGGAGAACGTGAAGGTACCACGACAATACGCAGATCTCCGCGACGTCTTCAGCGAAAGGGAAGCTGACCAATTACCCCCGCATAGACCCTTTGACTGTCAAATCAATTTACTCCCTGGGGCACAGCTCCCTGTAGGCAAGCTGTACGCCATGTCAGACAGAGAGATGCAGGAGCTAAGAGAGTTCATTGACAAGAACCTGAAGAGAGGGTTCATCAGAGAGTCCAGGGCGGTGGGGGGCAGCCCAGTGTTTTTTGTGGATAAAAAAAAACACGAACAAGCCGAGGCTTGTGTGTGACTTCAGGGCCTTAAATGCAGTGTCAGAACCAGTGGCTTTCCCTATGCCCAGGATTGACGACATTTTGACAAGGGTCAGGAAGGGAAAGATTTTTACTAAACTGGACCTAAGGGGGGCGTACAACCTGATACGAATAAGGAAGGGGGATGAATGGAAAACCACCATGTTCACCCCTTTGGGGGCATTTGAATATTTAGTTATGCCCTTCGGCCTACAAGGAGGCTCCGCGTGCTTTCAATCGTTTATGAACCACGTCCTGGGGCCTTTGCTTTACAAGAATTGTGTGGCCTTCTTAGACGACGTGTTGGTGTATTCTGAGAATGAGGAGCAGCATGTGAGAGACGTCAGAGAAGTGTTGAGCAGGCTGCAAGCCAACCAGCTGTGGGTGAAACTGGAGAAGTGTCAGTTTCATACCAAGGAGGTGGAATTCCTGGGGTATCGCCTGTCAGACAAGGGATTGGCCATGGATCCCGGCAAGGTCCAGGCGGTGCTGGAATGGAAAACACCCAAAACAAGGAAGGATGTGCAGAGGTTCCTAGGATTTGGGAACTTCTATCGTAAGTTCATCCGAAACTTTGCCCACCTGACGGCGCCCATTACGGACTGTCTCAGCAGTAAGAAGAAGTTCGTTTGGACTGAGGAGGCGGAGCGAGCATTTGAGGAACTAAAAAGGGCCTTCGCCTCGGAACAACAACTCCTGCATGTGGATTTACAAAAACCGATGAGAGTGGAAACTGACGCATCAGACAGAGCGATTGGGGCGGTGCTTCTGCAGCCAGGGAAGGAGGAGTCAGAGTGGAGACCGTGTGCCTTTTTTTCGCGAAAGCTGAACAAATCCGAGAGGAACTACACGGTGTATGACCGAGAACTACTAGCCATTCATGAGGCGTTCCGGAGATGGAGGCACCTGCTAATTGGCGCACAACATAAGGTGCAAGTGTGCACTGACCACAAGAACCTAGAGTATTGGAGGACGGCACGAGTGCTCAACCAACGGCAAGTGAGATGGGCCCAGGAGTTCTCCAAATTTAACTTTGAGATTTGTTACGTGCCAGGCCCAGAGAACATTAGGGCGGACGCTCTCTCACGCAAACCTGAATATTTGGAGGAGGAGGGAGCACCCGAAGAGAGACATGTCATTCCAGAGGACCGCTGGGTGTGTGGGGCGGCATTGGTGGGACAAAGAGAACTGGTAGAGGAAACAGAGAATGATGAATACGCCCAGAATAAGCTCAGAGGTCTTAGGGGTGAGGGAGAGGAACCAGGGGGTTTCGAGGAAAGAAATGGAGCTTTGTATTACAAAGGGGCACTGTATATCCCTGAAGGAGACTTAAGGGGGAGGGTACTCAAGCAGTTGCACGACAGCCCCACGGCGGGGCATTTTGGACAACACAAAACCATGTGGTTGGTCACCAGGGAATTTTGGTGGCCTAAGGTGAGGGAAGATGTACGGGAGTATGTAAGAGGGTGTGAGCAATGCCAGCGAGCCAAAGGGGAGAGGCGGGCACCGGCGGGGCTATTAGAACCCTTACCAACCCCAGAACGACCTTGGGAGGCAGTGTCGATAGATTTTATGACTGATCTGCCGAAGTCCAAGGGGAAAACAGCCATCATGGTGGTGGTAGACCTACTAACAAAGATGTGCCACTTTGTAGCCTGCTCGCATGCAGTCACGGCGGAAGAGACAGCGAAGTTATTTGTAGAACACATTTTTAGGTTGCACGGGGTGCCATTGAGGGTGGTCTCAGACCGAGGAAAACAATTTACTTCCAGGTTCTGGAGGAAGCTCATGAGCTTACTGCAGGTGGAGGTCAACTTTTCGACTGCCCGGCACCCTGAAACCAACGGGCAGGCGGAAAGAGCAAACGGGGTCCTCCAGCAATACCTGAGGTGTTATGTCAATGACAGAGAGAATGACTGGGTAGAAAAGTTGGCGCTGGCGGAATTTGCCTACAACAATGCCGAGAATGTGTCCACAGGGATGAGCCCCTTCTTGGCTAATTATGGGTGTCATCCCAGGGCTTTCCCAGGGGGAGAAGGGGAGAGATGGGGTGTCCCGGCAGCCGAGCATTTTGTAGAAGAAATGGAAGCAATCCATCGTCAGCTCCAACTCAACTTAGAAAGGGCGAAGGAAGAATACAAGAGGCAGGCAGACAAGAACCGAAGGGAAGGTGAAACCATAAGGGTGGGAGATAGGGTGTGGCTGTCAACCCAAGGGTTGCCGTTCAAAGGAGGTTGTAAGAAATTAAGACCCAGGAGATTGGGTCCCTTTGAGGTCATTCAACAGGTCAACCCAGTGGCTTTCAGGCTCCGGTTACCCAACCACATGAAACTGCACCCAGTATTTCACAGGTCGTTACTGTCACCGTATGAGGGGGGACGAGAAGGGATGGCCACTCGGGGACCGGTCATAGAAGAAAGGGAATGCAGCAGCCATGTGGCAGAAATCCTCGACGCCAGATGGAAGGGGGATCAGGTGGAGTATTTGGTAGCGTGGGAAGGAGAACCGGAGTCAGAAAACACTTGGGTAATGGCAGAAGATATCAATGACGAGGTATTGATAGAAACGTTCCATCAAAGGTTCCCAAGGAAACCTCAGCCTGTGGAGAGGTTCCGGAGGGAATACTTTGGGACCACCGATGAGGAGGAGGAGTTGGAAGGATTCTCGGAATCGGAAGGGGAAGGGGAGATGGACTCTGAGGAGGAGGAGTACTTCGAGACCAGGAACCGCAACAGGTGGAGAGAAGTGTTCGGGACATCGGAAGATGAAGGAAGTTCATTCCGGGGTTTTGCCTCCTCACCGCCCGTAGAGGAGGGGGCGAGAGGGGATGAAGGGGGCCCTGGAGGGGAGGTGGATGTCAGGGAACTGCCATCGGAAGGAAGGGAAGTGAAAGGGCTCACACAGGTTGGGAGAGACTCAGCAGCTGAAGAGGGAACCAGTAGGGGGAGAGGAGCTGGGCTGAGGGAAAGGGAGCTGGAGGGATGGCTCAGAGACACTTCCAGCGAAAACAGTGGGGAGGTTTCAGGACCTCCTGTAGGGACACCCACTCCTCGCCGGAAACTGTCACGCAGAGAGTCCAGAAGACGTGTTTCCGTTAAGGAGCTTTTATGTTGGAAGCGATTCCGAAAGCAACCACTGTCGGAATCTGCCAGCGACTGACGGAGCCATGTTTAAGGGGCTCCGTTACAGACAGAGGTTTGCAAACTTGACCAAACTCTGAGGGACTAGGATTTTACACACAAGCAGCTCATCGTCCCATCACACTGATGAATCAGGAAATAGAATGGAAGATTAAACAGATGAGGCAAAAGACATTTGAATCGGCAAATAAGTGTGGAAAATTGTTGGCCTGGCAAATGAAAAAAAGACAAAAACTCAATACTATTACAAATTTGGAAGTGGAAGGAAAGAATATACAGAATCCAGTGGAGATCAGGAAGTGTTTTCAGAGGTATTTCAAACAACTTTATACACAGGAGAAGCAGAAAGAAATGGACATTGATCGATTTTTGAAAATAAATGGACTACACAAAATCTCTCAGGAAAAACAGCTAATGTTGAATTACAAAATAACGGATCAGGAGGTGGAAGGGGCCATCCAGAACATGCAATTAGGTGAATCTCCAGGACCAGTTGGTTTGACTTCAAGATATTACAGATCTTTGAAAGAATGGTTAATACAACCATTGAAGGAAGTCTGCAATGAAATATTGGAAGGGAGAAAGGCACCAGAGTCGTGGAAGGAAGCTTACATTACACTTATACCGAAAACAGAGACTGAAAAGACACAGCTCAAGAACTACTGCCCTATATCGCTGCTTAAAGTGGATTACAAAATTTTTGCAGATATTTTGGCTAAAAGATTAAAAAAGGTACTAGTAGAAGAAATTCATAAAGACCAAGCGGGCTTCCTCCCGGGCAGACATTTGTCTGACAACATGAGAAATATAATTAATATTCTAGAAAAATTACAAGTGAATATTAATACTAAGGCAGTCTTGATACTTGTGGATGCAGAGAAAGCCTTTGACAACATTTCTTGGAGTTTTATGAAGAAGAATCGACAGGGAATGGGGGTAGGTCAAGGTTTTGAAAATGGTATAGGTGCAATTTATTCAGAACAAAAGGCAAAATTAATTGTGAACAATGTAGTGACAGAAGAGTTTAAGATTGAGAAAGGGACACGACAAGGTTGCCCAATTTCTCCATTGCTTTTTATATCGGTCCTTGAGGTTTTGTTAAATATGATTAGAAAGGACCAAGAGGTTAAAGGTATACAAGTGGGAGCTAAACAGTGCAAATTGAAAGCATTTGCTGATGACTTAGTATTGACTTTACAGGAGCCAGAATCTAGTACCAAAAGGGTATTGGAACTGATTCAAGAATTCGGACAGGTAGCAGGTTTTAAGTTGAACAAGATGAAAACTAAGGTTTTAGAGAAAAACTTAACTGTGAATGAGAGAGAGAAGTTTCAGGAGGAGACAGGACTAACATTGGTTAAGAAAATGAAATATTTAGGGGTTAACATGACTGTCAAAAATGTGAATTTATTTAAGGATAATTATGAAAAATGTTGGATTGAAGTGAAAAAGGATTTAGAAATATGGACAAATTTGAAGTTATCATTGTTAGGCCGAATTGCTGTGATAAAAATGAATGTGTTGCCAAGGATGTTGTTTTTGTTTCAAACATTGCAAATTTTGGATAAGATGGCTTGTTTCAAGATGTGGCAGAAAGATATTTCCAGATTTGTTTGGCAGGGCAAGAAGCCTCGAATAAAATTTAAGATATTAACTGATGCCAAAGAAAGAGGTGGATTTGCCCTGCCAGATCTTAAACTTTATTATGAATCAGCTGCTTTTTGCTGGCTGAGAGAATGGCTGCTTCTTGAAAATACTGACGTGTTGGATTTAGAAGGTTTCAATAATGTATTTGGCTGGCATGCATATTTGTGGTACAATAAGGTAAAAGCACATAAAGCGTTTAAAAATCATATTGTTAGAAAAGCATTGTTTAATGTTTGGATAAGATATAAGGATATGTTAGAAAAGAAAACCCCAAGATGGTTGTCACCAATGGAAGCGAAGGCACAGAAAAAACTCAATATGGAGGCCAAATGGCCGAAATATTGGGAAATTCTGGATCAAGATGGAGACAGAATAAAATTGCAGAGCTTTGAAAAATAGAAAAATAAAGTGCGAGATTGGCTCCATTATTACCAAATAATGGAGGCATACAATTTGGACAAAAAAGTTGGTTTCCAGGTGGAAAAATCAAAATTGGAAACAGAATTGTTAGATCCAAAAATTAAGAATTTGTCAAGAATGTATAACTTGCTGTTGAAATGGAACACTCAGGATGAAATGGTGAATCAGCTATGATTAAATGGGCACAAGATGTTGGACATAACATAATGATGGCCGACTGGGAACAGTTATGGACCACAGGTATGAAATTCACGGCATGTAATGCCCTAAGAGAAAATTTAATGAAAATGATTTATAGGTGGTACATGACACCAGTCAAGCTTGCAAAAATTTACCATTTGCCCGACAATAAATGTTGGAAATGTAATGAGACTGAAGGTACATTCTTTCACCTTTGGTGGACATGCCCAAGGATTAAGACATTCTGGGAGATGATTTATAACGAAATGAAAAAGGTATTCAAATATACCTTCCTGAAGAAAGCAGAGGCCTTTCTCCTGGGCATGGTCGGCCAATTGGTGCCAAAGAAGGATAGAACTTTTTTTATGTATGCAACAAGAGCAGCAAGAATACTCATCGCGAAGTATTGGAAGACACAAGATTTACCCACCCGGGAAGAATGGCAGATGAAGTTGATGGACTATATGGAACTGGCGGAAATGACTGGCAGAATCCGAGACCAGGGAGAAGAGTCGGTGGAAGAAGACTGGAAAAAGTTTAAAGACTATTTACAGAAATACTGTAAAATTAATGAATGTTAGAAAAATGTTGGAATGAAGTTATATGGCTTTAGTAGAAATGTTATAAGGAATTAAGTATAAATAGATTAATAGAGAATTAAAGGGAAAAATAAGGTTAGAATGTGTTAAGATAATTATAGGATAGAAAACAGAGGAAGATGGAAAGGAATTGCTGAAACAATTAACAGAAGTGGAATACAAAAAGGGAGGTGTGAGGAGGTTGTGGAAATAAGTGAATGAAAGATAAGATAGTGAAATTGTTTGATGTGTTTAACTGTTTTTGTTTTGTTTTGTTAGTTTAATGTGTTAGTGTTATGTAGTGCTTTTGTATTGTATTGTATTGTTTTTGTAGTGTTTAAATTGTTGGAAAAGTAATAAATATTTTTTTTTAAAAAAAAGAAGATTGGAAGACGGGATTTGTAAAGGATAACAGCAAAGAGACAGAAAGATGGGACATGTGAACATCAAAGCAGCAGAAATATGAGATGATTGGACCCTTTCCTAACTCGAAGCATGGATACCCCCAACAAAAATTTAAAATTCAGCTAAATATTTGGAGTTTATTATGTATTGGTATAATTTGGAATTAATGTGATATGATTGGTTTGTTAATTGGAAATTTAATAAAAATTATTTTAAAAAAAGAAAGAAAAAGAAATAGCATTTTTGGCAACACATTCATTTTAATTGCCGATATTTTTCCTAACATTGAGAGATTCATTCTGCTCCATATTTCTAAATCTCTTTTTACCTCAAGCCAAATTTTTTCATAGTTCTTTTTAAATAGGTTTCTTAACCAAATCCCTAAATATTTAACCTTTTTATGGACTTCAATCTCAATGTTTTGTTCTAATTCGGTTCTTTCTTCTTCCTTCATGTTTTAAACTAATAATTTAGTTTTATTCCTATTTAGCTTAAATCCTGCCACTTCCCCAAATTTCTGAATTTTTTCTATTACTTTAGGGAGTGAAGTTTTAGGTTCTTTCACTGTTATCAGTAAGTCATCTGCATACGCTTTTAACTTGAATTCACTTTTCCCAGTTTTTACACCTATATCTGCTCTTATGTTTTTGGCAAGTACTTCCAAGACCAAAATAAACAATAATGGTGATAATGGGCATCCTTGTCTTGTTCCTTTTTGGATCTTACATTCATCTGTTATCACCTGATTTATTAGTTTGGCTTTTTGTTCTGAAGAGATTGCTGCTATTCTTTTTAAAAACTTAGAACTTCCTTCACTCTCTCTCTCTTTCTCCCCCTAATTTCCTCTCTCTCCTCTCTCTTTCTCCACCTCCCTCCCTCCTTCCCCCCTCCCCCCTCTCTCTCTGTCTCTCTTTTTCTTTGTCTCCCTCTCCGTCCCTTATCTCACTCTTTCCGCTTTCTTCTTTCTCCCTCTCCCCCCCTCTCTCTGTCTCCCTTCCTTCTCTCTCTCTCCTTCCCTTCCTTCTCTCTCTCTTTCTCTCCCTTCATTTTCTCTCTCTCTATTCCCTCTCTCTCTCTCTCCCTCCCTCCCTTCTCTCTCTTTCTGTCTTTCTCTCCCTTCCTTCTCACTCACTCTCTTTCCCGCTCTCTCCTAATTTCTTCTCTCTCTCTCTCCTCTCTCTCTCTCCCTCTCCCTCCCTTCTCTCTCCCTTTCTCTCTTCATTCTCTCTCTCTCTCTATTTGTCTCTATTTCTCGCTCTCCCCTAATTTCCTCTTTCTCTCTCTCCTCTATCTTTCTCCAGCCCCATCCCTTCTCTCTCTCTCTGCCGTTTGTCACTTTCTCTCTATCTCTCCCTTCCTACTCTCTCTCACTCCTTCTTCTTCTCTCTCCCCGCTTCCTTCTTTCTCTCTCTCTGTCTCCCTTCCGTCGCTCTCCTCTCTCTCCCGTCTCTCTCCTTCTCTTCCCTCCTTTTCTATCTCTATCTCCCTTTCTATCTCTATCTCTATCTCTATCTTTTCTATCTCTATCTCTTTCTCCCTCTCTCTTTCTCCCTTCCTTCTCTCGCTCCATTCCTTCTCTCTCTTTTTCTCTCCCTCCCCTCCCTTAGAATCATAGAGTTGGAAGAGACCACAAGGGCCATCGAGTCCAACCCCCTGCCAAGCAGGAAACACCATCAGAGCACCCCTGACATATGGTTGTCAAGCCTCTGCTTAAAGACCTCCAAAGAAGGAGACTCCACCACACTCCTTGGCAGCAAATTCCACTGTCGAACAGCTCTTACTGTCAGGAAGTTCTTCCTAATGTCTCTCTCCCCTTCTCTATCTCTCTCTCTCTTTCTCTTTCTCCCTCTCCCTCTCTCCCTTCTCTCTCTCTCTCTCTCTCTCTCTCTCTCCCCCTCTCCCTCTCCCTCTCCCTCTCCATTCCTTCTCTCATTATCTCTCTCTCTTTCTTCTCTCGCTCTTTATCTCCTTTCATTCTCTCTCTCTCTCTCCCTCTCCCTCTCCCTCCCTTCTCTCTCTCTCTCTCTCTCTCTCTCTCCCTTCCTTCTCCCTCTCCCTTCCTTCTCTCCCTCTCTCTTTCTCTCTCCCCCCAAATTTCCTCTTTCTCTCTCTCTTTCTCTCTCTTCCTCTCCCGCCCTCTCTCTCTGTCTCCCTTCTCTCCTCTCTCTCCTTCCTTTCTCTTGCTCTCTCTCCGCTTCCTTCTTTCTTTCTCTCTCTCTGTCTCCCTTCCTTCTCTCTCTTCTTTCCTTCTCTGTCTCTGCCTCTTTCCCTTCCTTCTCTCTCTCTCCTTCCTTCTCTCTCTGTCTCTCCTTCCTTCTCTCTCCCCATTCCTTCTCCGTCTTTCTCGTCTCTCTCTCTCCCCTCCCTTCTCTCGTCACTCTCTACCCCTTCCTTCTCTCTCCTTCTCCCTCTCTTTCGTCCTTCTCCCTCTCTCTCTCTTTCTCCCTTCCTCCTCTCTCTTCATTCCTTCTCTCTTCCTCCCTCCCTTCTCTCTCTTTCTCTTCCTTCCTTCTCACTCACTCTCTTTCTCGCTCCCCCTCATTTCCTCTATCTCTCTCTCTCCTCTCTCTTTCTCCCTCTCCCTCCCTTCTCTCTCTCCCTCTCTCCCTCTTCCTTCTCTCTCTCTCCATTTATCTCTCTCCCCCTCTCTCCCTCTCCCTCTCCCTCCCTCTCTTCTCTCTCTCTCTCTCTCTTTCTCTCCCTCACTGTCCCTTCTCTCTCTCTGCAGTCCTTCACTCTCTCTATCTCTCCCTTCCTTATCTCTCTGCCATCCTTCATTCTCTCGATCTCTCCCTTCCTACTCTCTCTCTCCTTCTTCTCTGTCTCTCTCCGCTTCCTTCTCTCTCTCTCTCTGTCTGTCTTTCTCCCTTCCTTCTCTCCATTCCTTCTCTTTCTCTCTCTCCCTCTCTTCCTTCTCTCTCTCCCCCTTCTCTTTCTCTTTCTCGCCTTCTATCTCTCTCTCTCATCCTTCTTTCTCTCTCTCTCTTTCTCCCTTCTTTCTCTCTCTCCTTCCTTCTCTCTCTCCCGCTCTTCCTTCAGTCTCTCTCTCCCTTTCATATGTCTCTTTCTCTCTTTCTCCCTCTCCCTCCCTTCTCTCTCTCCCTCGCTCCTTTCCTTCTCTCTCTCTGCCGTCCTTCACGCTCTCTCTATCTCTCCCTTCCTACTCTCTATCTCTCTCCTTCTCTCTCTCATTCTCCATCTCTCTTTCTCTCTTCCTTCGCTTTCTCTCTCCCTTCCTTTCTTCTCTCTTTCCCTTCCTTCTGAACTCTCCCCTTCTCTCTCTTTCCCTTTATTCTCCCTCTCTCTCTCTCCTTCTCTCTCTCTGTCTTTCTCTTTCCTTCTCTGTCTCTCTCCCCCTTCTCTCTCTCTCTCCTCCTTCTCTCTCTCCCTTCTCTTTCCTTCTCTCCCTCCCTCCCTTTTCTCTCCCTCTCTCTCTTCCTTCCTTCGCTTTCTCCTTCCCTCCCTCGCTTATCTCTCTCTTTTTATCTTTTTATCTCTCTCGCTCATATTCATCTTCTTTCTATGCAAGCACACCCCAAAAAAATGAAACAAAGTGAAAGAAACATTCGTCTTCTTTCTATGTATATGAAACCAAACAAATCCTGTTTTGCTTTGATTGGTATTCTTTCACTTCACTTTGTGTTTTTTGGGGTAATATGCATGCAAACCTAAAGAACCTGAAACCAATTTGAAATATACTCACAAAGTGATTTCATGCTTTTTATTCAGCTCATAGTGGTGAGGAGGAATGAATGAAAGTCCCCTCAAAGTATCTGCTTTATATACATTATTTACACAATGGGCTGCACATGATTGGCTAATTCCGGAATTCTACTGTAACCCAATCAGGTTGTGGATTCGCTTCTATCTGGAGAATGATTGGGTGGTTCCTGCCAACCAATCATACTGCTGCATTATTCTAGGACCAATCCAGACTGCTGCATTCTGAATCCTATTGTTCTAGGACCAATCAGACTGCTGCAGTTTGTTTGTTTTTCATAAGATATTTATTAAGGTTTTCAAGATTTTACAAAACGCATAAAAAAAGAAAAAATACAAAGTAAAAATATTTTAAAACAATTCATTCCTTTCATTGCTTGACCTTCATTTGCTTATTTCCAGGACCTCCTCACACCTTCCTTTTTTGTATTCCAGTTCAGTTATTTCGTTCAGCAAATCCCTCCCCTCTTTATGTATCCTAGTCATTAATCACAAAAATATTGTAATTTTAGATTTTTACATATTAATAAACCCTTTTTTCATATTCCCTTGTAACCTTTCAGGTAAAGACCACTTAGTTTCTATCCAACATCATTCTAGCATTCATTAATTTTACAATATTTCTGTAGATAATCTTTGAACTTTTTCCAATCTTCCTCCATCGACTCTTCTCCCTGGTCTCGGATTCTGCCAGTCATTTCCGCCAATTCCATATAGTCCATCACCTTCATCTGCCATTCTTCCAAGGTTGGTAGGTCTTGTGTCTTCCAATACTTTGCAATAAGTATTCTTGCTGCTGTTGTGGCATACATAAAGAAAGTTCTGTCCCTCTTTGGCACCAATTGGCCGACTATGCCCAGGAGAAAGGCCTCTGGTTTCTTCAAGAAGGTATATTTAAATACCTTTTTCAATTCATTATATATCTGTCAGGGGTTCAGGAGCAGAGGCAAGGGCAAGGGAGGAAACAGAGAGCGAGGGAGAGGAGGCAGAAGAAAAGATGAGTGATGACGACGACCCGAGATCTCCGAGTCTTTCCAGTGAATCAGAAGATTCACAGAAAGGAGCACCAGTGGCCAGGGCAAGGGGGGAGCCTAGGGGGACACCCCAGGAAGATAGAGCCAGAGGGGACTCAGAGGGGAGCAGTTGGAAATCAGGACCAGCGTCACCGCCAGAGAGCAGGGAAGAGGAAGGGCGCCAGGGATCAAGCGCTGGCAGCTCACAACAGGGGGGAGGGCACGAGTCAGGAGTGGCCACACCTCCATCGGGGAGCGAAGAAACGGTCAGACGGAAGGTGGAAGGTTGGGCGCGCGCGCCAAGTTCAAATGCACAGGAAGGTGGCGCAGTAGGCAGCCCGGAAAGGGAGCCAGGTCCTAAAGCCCGCCAAAAGGAGGGAGAAGAGTCAGGGGGGTCAGCGTCAGAGGAATCCCGGAAGGAAGAGACCCCGGGGGGCAGAGGGACCCAGAGAAGAACAGTCAGGCGGAAAAGGTGGAGCAAGGCTAGGATATTAAGTTGGTGTACAAGGGGCGGAGACTCAGATGGAGCTTCGCCGATCTAACCATGAGACGTAGAGTTGCACGCAGCAGCTTGAGAATGGAAACTGTAACTCAATAAAGACTTTTATTTAATGATCGCTGGCTAGCGTGATCCTCTGTGAGCTAGGATCTGGAAGCAGCTCTGACAGTAAGCTCCATCTCTAGATTGTGGGCATCTACGTCCTCGCGGAGAGGAGAGAAAGCGGGTGCCTACTAGCGAGCTCACGAACGGCAGACAACATGACGGCCGAACAGCAGATAGTGGAACTCAGAGAAGCAGTGACACGACTGAATGCCGAGGCTCTTGCATCCAGGAAGAGAGAGGAGGACGCAGCTGCCGCCTACAGGGATCTCCAGGTCAGGTTGGAAGTGCTTACGAAGCAAGGGCAACTGACACCCAAACCGGAGGGGATTGGGTTGGGGAGACGAACAGGCGGTCTGGTCTCTCACTTCGATGGGAATTTGCAACAGTACCCCAACTTTAGAGCAGATGTAATGTGTGCACTGCAACTGCTGAACAAAGACTTTAGAGATGAGCAAGAGAAGGTGGGATTCATCATGTCCCATTTGCATGGAGATGCTAAAGCATGGCTGCGCAATTTGTGGAGAGATAAGGATCCGGCGCTCCAAAATGCGGATGCCTTTATTAAAGCGATGGATGGGTGCTTTTTATCAAGCATTGACGTGGATCTTGCTCGGCAGGAGATACATGGACTGAAGCAAGGGAGGGCCAGCGTAAGGCAGTACCATGCCCGCTTTTTCGCTTTGGTCAGTGCCCTGGAATGGGACGGAGATTCGGCTCCTGTAAGAGACCTGTTTTGGGAGGGATTGCACGGCTCGGTTAAAGATGAAATTGCGAGGGGGGAGAGACCCCGGACCACGCAGGAGATCGTTCAGAGGGCGCTGGCGGTGGGGGTGCGGCTGGAAGGACGTCCGTGGAGCAGGGACGAAGGGCGTGGAGGGCGCGAACCAGCCAGGGGCTCCTCCTTCCTTCCCAGAGAAGCAGCGCGTGCGCAATCCACGCCTCCGCCAGGAGGAGGAGCGGAACCTATGGAGGTTGGAGGTGCAAGGGCTCAGTCAGCAGCCAGAGCCCTAGCACCAGCAGCAGTGAAAGCGAAGCCTCCTAGAGGGAACAGGAAGTGTTACATCTGCGATGATCCACAGCATATGGCGAAAGAGTGTCCCCAGAGGCTCCACAAGCACACTGCAGCCTCAGCAATGGTAACTGCAGCAACGCAGCAAGGACAACCACAGCAGGGAAACGAAGGAGTCTGGTTGGAGGAAGAGGCACTGGGGCCCAACCAGACGTGTCAGTGAAGCAGTACCCAGAGATTTTACAGCCCATGGACCCCCTCCCGCCCAAACCGGTAGTGAAGCTCACCGCGTCGCTCCAGCTGCCCAATGGAATCACCATGGACGTGCCAATCACCATTGACTCCGGAAGCAATGCGGACTTTATAGGGCAGGACTTTGTCGACCGGCACGCTATACAGTTGCTGCCTGCCACGCTGCCCCTGCAGGTTGTCACGGTGGATGGCAGGGAGCTGCTAGGGGGGCAAGTGGTGAAGCAGACGCCACCAATGGTGATGCGACTTGGGAATCACAGGGAAATCATCAGCTTCAATGTCACTCAACTATCGGACACGCCCATTGTATTGGGCATGAGTTGGCTGGACAAGCACAGCCCGACGCTGGCTTGGTACCAGAGGCAGCTGATCTTCGGCTCTTCCTTTTGCGCTGAACACTGCATCGTGCCCAGGCAGGAAGGAGGGGAAGAGGAGTCACAGCTGCAGCTAGGCACGCTGCAAGCGGTTCCCCACAAGTACGCAGAATTTTTGGAGGTTTTCTGCGAGAAAGAGGCAGACAGGCTACCCCCCCACAGACCATATGACTGCAAAATTGACCTGCTGCCGGGGGCGGCGCTGCCCAAAGGGAAGCTGTATTCCATGTCTGAGGACGAACTGCAGGAACTCAAAGAGTTCATAGATCATAATTTGGAGCGCGGTTTCATCCGAGAGTCCAAGGCAGCGGGGGGCAGTCCGGTATTCTTTGTTAAGAAGCGGGACACGCCCCAAAAAAGACTTGTAGTGGACTTTCGCATCTTGAACAGTGTGACCAAGCCATCGGACTTCCCCATGCCCCGAATCGACGACCTCCTCGCAAAGGTACGGAAGGGCAGAGTGTTCACCAAGTTGGACCTGCGAGGGGCATACAACCTCATTCGCATGCGGGAGGGAGATGAGTGGAAGACAGCCATGTTCACGCCCCTGGGCACCTACGAATATAGAGTTATGCCTTTTGGATTGCAAAATGGCTCCCACGTTTTTCAAGCTTTCATGCATCACGTGTTGGCGGGGCTCCTCCACAAGACGTGCGTCTGTTTCTTGGATGACATCCTGATCTTTTCGGAATCGCAGCAGGAGCATGACAGACACGTCAAGGAAGTGCTGAGCAGGCTACAGCAACATAGGCTTTACGCCAAGCTGGAGAAGTGCCAATTCGACGTGACGGAGGTGGATTTCCTGGGCTACAAGTTGTCTGATAAAGGGCTCGCCATGGACAGCGCCAAGGTCCGAGCAGTGTTGGATTGGAAAAGCCCACGCAACCGGAAGGAGGTCCAACGGTTTGTCGGCTTCGCGAACTTCTATCGCAAGTTTATCAAAGGCTTTGCGATGCAGACAGCGGCCATCACGGACACGCTCAGCTCCAAGAAAAAGAAGTTCACCTGGACAGAGCAGGCGGAGCAGTCCTTTCAGGCACTCAAGCGTCTCTTCGCGTCGGAAGAGCAGCTGCTTCATGTCAACCCCAGCAGGCCGATGAGGGTGGAGACAGACGCTTCGGACAGAGCCGTGGGAGCAGTCCTGCTGCAGAAAGACCCGCAGGGGGTTTGGAGGCCGGGAGCGTTTTACTCAAGGAAGCTCAGCAAGTCCGAACAGAACTACACCATCTGGGACAGGGAGTTGCTGGCCATTCATGCAGCGTTCAAAGCGTGGAGGCACTTCCTGATCGGCGCCAAGCACACGGTGCAGGTCTGCACGGACCACAAGAATCTAGAGCACTGGCGCACGGCACAGTTCCTGAACCAGAGGCAGATACGTTGGGCTGAGTTCTTTGCGAATTTCGACTTCCGAATAGAGTATGTCCAGGGGGACACCAACATCATGGCGGATGCTCTCTCCCGTAAGCCACAGTATCTGGAGGAGGCAACGCCAGCGGCCACCATGCACATCTTCGCACCGACAGTGTGGGGGGCGCGGCGGCAACAGTTGACCTGGATGCGGTGCGACGAGCGTTGCAGGATGACTCCTTCGCGCAAGCAAAGATGGCAGAGGTGCACAGGGGCACGGCAGCGACCGACGAGTTCCAGCTGCGAGGTGGTTTGCTCATCCGTAAAGGGGCCATCTACGTGCCGGGAGACGAACTTCGCGCCAAGGTACTGCAGCAGCTGCACGACGCGCCCACTGCCGGGCACTTTGGCAAGGAGAAGACGGTGGAATTAGTAGCCAGAGACTTCTGGTGGCCCGGAATGAGAGGGGAAGTCGCGGACTACGTGGCGAGGTGTGACACCTGCCAGAGGTCCAAACCAGTGCACAGACCGCCGGCCGGACTGCTGGAACCGCTGCAAACTCCGTTCGAGCCATGGGAGAGAGTGGCCCTGGACTTTGTCACGGATCTGCCCAGCTCGAGGGGCAAGACGGCTGTGCTGGTGGTGGTGGATTTGTTCTCCAAGATGGCACATTTCATTCCGTGTGCGAAGGTGGCCACGGCGGAACAAACCGCCAAACTGTTCATAGACCACGTGTTCAAGGTTCACGGTCTGCCGCGGTCTATTCTGTCCGACCGAGGGCGACAGTTCATCTCGAACTTCTGGCAGAGGCTGATGGGCTTCCTGAACGTCAAGATCAACCTGGCGTCGGCTAGACACCCGCAGACCAACGGGCAAGCGGAGCGGGTCAATGCCATCATGCAGCAGTACCTGAGATGTTATGCGAATCAACAGCCTGCGACGTGGGTGGATTACCTGCCTCTCGCCGAGTTCGCCTACAACAACACGAAGCACGTGTCCACGGGGGTCACGCCGTTCTTCGCCAACAACGGGAGGCACCCTAGAACCTTCCCGGGACTGGAAAGAATGGGGGAGGGGGAGCCGCAGACAGCAGATGCGTTCGCGTCGGAGTTGCAGGAGGTCCACGATCAGCTGCGGCGGCACCTGGAGCTGGCTAAACACGCATACAAGGTACAAGCGGACAAACACAGAAGGGTTGGCGAAGAGATCCATGTGGGAGACTGGGTCTGGTTAGCAGCCCACGCAGTGCCGGCCAGGTCGTTGGCGAAGAAGAAACTAGGGCATAAACAACTGGGGCCCTACCAAGTCGACGAACAGGTCAACCCGGTGGCTTTCAGGCTGGCTCTTCCGGAGGGTTCCAGAATGCATCCGGTGTTCCACAGATCGGTGCTCACTCCCTACAAGGCACCTCACAGGTTTCAGGAACCAGGAACGGCACCGGGTCCGCTCCGAGAGAGAACCGGGCAAGGGGGAGTGGCACAGGAGGAGCGCATCAACGAAGTCACGGAGATTTTGGACTCCAGATGGGGGGAAGAGGGGGTGGAATACCTTCTCGCCAAGGAGGGCACCCCGGCCAGTGCCAACAGCTGGGTGCCGGGCTACGCTTTAGACGAACCTCTGCTCAAAGAAGAGTTTCATGCCCTCTTCCCACATAGGCCAATGCCAGCAGACTTTTTCGATGACTGGCTTTTCACGCCCACGCTTTCAGCCAGCACGTTCCGGGGGTTCGACTCGGACGAGGAACCGACACGAGACGCCCGTTCCCCAGAGGGGTCACCCTCGGGATCTGCTTCAGAACCCTCGTATTGGTGGGATGATCGACCAGAGGAGCAGTTCCGCAGAAGGTGGCTGGAGGGTCCAGGACGAGCAACGTCTCCAGAAGGCAACGAGGGAGAGACGGACATGGACGTTTTCGGGGACGACCCGGGTTTCGAGCACGGCGGCACAGAGATGGAAGCGGAGGTGACCGTCGTCAACGAGAGCAGGGAGGAAGAACCGGAAGACTTCGGATGGCGGCCCGCCACGGGAAGCGAACTGTATCCGACATTCGTCCCCCTGACACGGCAGCACCCAGATCCCGCACCGGAAGGAGGGGAGGGGGGAAGAGGGGGCTTCGAGGGGGGGATGGATGTCAGGGGTTCAGGAGCAGAGGCAAGGGCAAGGGAGGAAACAGAGAGCGAGGGAGAGGAGGCAGAAGAAAAGATGAGTGATGACGACGACCCGAGATCTCCGAGTCTTTCCAGTGAATCAGAAGATTCACAGAAAGGAGCACCAGTGGCCAGGGCAAGGGGGGAGCCTAGGGGGACACCCCAGGAAGATAGAGCCAGAGGGGACTCAGAGGGGAGCAGTTGGAAATCAGGACCAGCGTCACCGCCAGAGAGCAGGGAAGAGGAAGGGCGCCAGGGATCAAGCGCTGGCAGCTCACAACAGGGGGGAGGGCACGAGTCAGGAGTGGCCACACCTCCATCGGGGAGCGAAGAAACGGTCAGACGGAAGGTGGAAGGTTGGGCGCGCGTGCCAAGTTCAAATGCACAGGAAGGTGGCGCAGTAGGCAGCCCGGAAAGGGAGCCAGGTCCTAAAGCCCGCCGAAAGGAGGGAGAAGAGTCAGGGGGGTCAGCGTCAGCGTCAGAGGAATCCCGGAAGGAAGAGACCCCGGGGGGCAGAGGGACCCAGAGAAGAACAGTCAGGCGGAAAAGGTGGAGCAAGGCTAGGATATTAAGTTGGTGTACAAGGGGCGGAGACTCAGATGGAGCTTCGCCGATCTAACCATGAGACGTAGAGTTGCACGCAGCAGCTTGAGAATGGAAACTGTAACTCAATAAAGACTTTTATTTAATGATCGCTGGCTAGCGTGATCCTCTGTGAGCTAGGATCTGGAAGCAGCTCTGACAATATCATTTCCCAGAAAGCCTTAATCTTTGGGCACGTCCACCAAAGGTGAAAGAAAGTACCTTCATTTTCTTTACATTTCCAACATTTGTTATCGGGCGCATGGTAAATTTTTGCAAGCTTGACTGGTGTCATGTACCACCTGTATATCATTTTCATAATATTCTCTCTTAGGGCATTACATACCTGTGGTCCGCAACTGTTCCCAGTCAGCAAACATAATGTTATATCCTAGATCTTGTGCCCATTTAATCATAGCAGATTTCACGGTTTCATCCTGAGTATTCCATTTCAACAACAAGTTATACATTCTTGACAAAATCTTAGTATTGGGTTCTAACAATTCTATTTCCAATTTTGATTTTTCCACCTGGAAGCCAATTTTCTTATCCAAATTATATGCCTCCATTATCTGATAATAATGAAGCCAGTCCCGCACTTTATCTTTTAATTTTTCAAAGCTCTGCAATTTCAATTTGTCCCCTTCTTGTTCCAAAATTTCCCAATATTTCGGCCATATTGAGCCTTTTCTGAGCCTTTGCTTCCATCGGTGACAACCACCTAGGGGTTTTATTTTCCAGTAAGTCCTTGTATCTTATTCAGACATTTAACAATGCTTTTCTGACAATATGGTTTTTAAATGCTTTATGTGCTTTAACCTTGTCATACCACAAATATTCATGCCACCCAAAAACATTGTTGAATCCTTCTAAATCCAAAATGTCTGTGTTCTCAAGAAGCAGCCATTCTTTCAACCAGCAGAATGCTGCTGATTCATAATAAAGTTTAAGGTCTGGCAGGGCAAATCCACCTCTATCCTTTGCATCGGTTAATATTTTAAATTTTATTCTAGGCTTTTTGCCCTGCCAGACGAATTTAGAAATGTCTCTCTGCCACTTCTTGAAACAGTCCATTTTGTCCACAATTTGCAATGATTGAAACAGAAATAACATTCTTGGCAATACATTCATCTTTATAACAGCAATTCGACCTAGCAAGGAAAGCTTCAAGTTTGACCATATCTCTAAATCCTTTTTCACTTCTGACCAACATTTCTCATAATTGTCTTTAAATATGTTTAAGTTCTTAGCAGTCATGTTAACCCCCAAGTATTTTACTTTCTTAACCAATGTTAAACCTGTCTCCTTCTGAAACCTCTCTTTCTCAATTGATGTTAAATTTTTCTCAAGCACCTTGGTTTTTAACTTGTTCAACTTAAATCCTGCTACATGACCAAATTCCTGAATCAATTCTAAGACTCTTTTAGTACTAGATTCTGGCTCCTGTAGTGTCAATACTAAATCGTCTGCAAAAGCTTTCAATTTGTACTGTTTGGCTCCGACCAGTATACCTTTAATCAAACGGTTCCTTCTAATCATATTTAGCAAAACCTCCAGGACCGAAATGAAAAGCAATGGGGAAATTGGGCAGCCTTGTCGTGTCCCTTTCTCTATCTTAAATTCCTCTGTTACCACATTATTAACTATTAGCTCAGCTTTTTGTTCTGAATATATTGCACTTATACCATTTTCAAACTCTTGGCCAACTCCCATCCCCTGAAGATTTTTCTTCATGAAACTCCAAGAAATATTATCAAAGGCTTTCTCCACATCAACAAAAATTAAAACTGCTTTGGTATTGATATTCACTTGCAACATCTCCAAAATGTCAATTATATTCCTCGTGTTGTCAGACAAGTGTCTACCTGGGAGAAAGCCGGCTTGGTCTTTATGGATCTCTTCTACTAATACCTTTTTTAACCTTTTAGCCAAAATATCTGCAAAAATTTTGTAATCCACATTGAGCAGGGATATGGGGCGGTAGTTCTTAAGTTGCGTCTTTTCAGCCTCATTTTTCGGTATTAGTGTAATATAAGCTTCTTTCCATGACTCTGGCGCTTTTTCCCCCTCCAAGATTTCATTACAAACCTCCTTTAGTGGTTGAATTATCCAGTCCTACAAAGATCTATAGTATTTGGAGGTTAAACCATCTGGCCCTGGAGATTTGCCCAACTGCATGTTCTGGATGGCACCTTCCACCTCCTGTTCTGTTATTTTATAGTTCAACATTAGCTTATTTTCTTGAGAGATTTTTTGAAGCCCATTTGTTTTTAAAAATTTGTCTAAATCGCACTCTTTCTGTGGCCCTTGTGTGTATAGCTGTTTGAAGTACCTCTGGAAACATTTTCTAATTTCCCCTGGATTCTGGATGTTCTTTCCTTCCACTTCCAAGTTGGTAATAGTGTTAAGTTTTTGTTTTTTTTTCATTTGCCAAGCTAACAGTTTTCCACATTTGTTAGCCGATTCAAATGTCCTTTGTTTCATCTGTTTAATTTTCCATTCTATTTCCTGATTCATCATCTTCATATATTGAACTTGGTATAACTTTAATTCTCTCAGAATCTCTTGTGATTTTGGTTTCGCTCTCAGTTTCTTCTCCCCCTCTTTTATTTTTTCCAAAATTTTGTCTTTTTTCTCATTTTGGGTTCTCTTCTTTATTGCATTTTGTTGAATTAGAAACCCTCTCATAACTGCCTTGCTTGCGTCCCAGATTACTCTTTTTTCCATGGTAGTGTTCATATTTATCTCAAAATAGTCTCTCAAGGTTTTTTGGGCCTTCTTGGTAACTTCTTGATCTCTAAACAGGGTGTCACTCATCCTCCATCTGAAGGAACCGGTAGGTGTTAATTTCATCTCCATTTTCACAGCATTATGGTCGGAGCAGGTTTTAGGGCAAATTTCCACTTTTCGAGTTTTAGGTGCCAGTCCTCTAGTAATCCAAATTTGGTCTATGTCATTTTGGCTTCAGAGAAGAAGGTTCCCTCCCTAGCCAGGGGGTTCTTTATTCTCCAAATGTCAATCAAGTCCATATTGTCAGTCATCTCAAAGAAGGTTTTTGGTAGTCTGCCATCTTTGGTAACTACCTGTCTCTGCAACTTGTCCATGTTTGTGGATACCACTCCATTCATGTCTCCCATCATTATAATGTTGTAATCCATATAGTCCAACAATGTCTCATGCAACTTCTTAAAAAATTCAGATTTCCCCTCATTTGGAGCGTATACTCCTACTATCAGAAATTTTTCTCCTTGTGTTTGAATTTCAATTGCCACATATCTTCCTTGATCATCTTTAAAAATAAATTTAGGCGGTAGGCTGTCTTTCGCATAAATCACAACTCCTCTCTTTTTGACTTTGTCCGATGAAATAAATTCCTGGCCCAATCTTTTATTAATCAGTACTTTCCTATGGAGCCTTATCACATGTGTTTCCTGCAAACAAATCAGGTCCAATTGTTCCTTTTTCAATAAATGAAAGACTTTTTTCCTTTTCTCCGGGGAATTAAATCCATGAATATTCCAACTTAATAGTTGCAGGGACATGGTGTATTTATTTTACTTTTCCTCCAACTGCACCAAGTAAATGCTCTTGTTCTGTTGGTGGTATCACCTTCTCTAGCTTGTCCAATCCCAAAGGTAGTGATACTATGTCCTGTATTCCTGATTTTAAAGCTCTTGGCTCTTTTCCAGTTTCTTTTTGTAAGTCTTCTTCGTAATCTTTCAGAAATGTTTCTTTATGTTCCACTGATCTTATTTTGAACTTTTTCCCTTTAAAGGTAAAAGATAGGCCTTGAGGGAATTCCCACCTAAAGATGATTCTATTTGCTCTTAGCAGGGCCACCAAGTCTCCGTAGTTAGACCTGAGATCCAAGAGATGTTTAGGGATGTCCTTAAATATCTCCACTTTTGATCCCTTTATTTCCAAGGTCTTCTGAAAGTGCAAGCTCAATATTCTGTCTCTCTCCTCTCTTGATTGGAGGGTAATCAAACAGTCTCTCACGCTGTTCTTTCTCCCCCCTCTTCCAAGTCTAAAGGCACTTAGTATCTTGAAGTCTGGCTTGTCTGGTTCTAGGTCCCAAAAATCAGTAAATTCCTGCGTAAGAAAGTCACTCAGGTTGTCTTTCTCAAGTTCAGGTACAGCCCTGACCCTTAGATTTGTCTGTTTTTCTTTCAATTCGATCATAGACAGCGATGACTTATGATCCTCCAGCTGCTTACATATCGGTGGAATCTTTTCCTCTATCTTTTCCTCTACAGCCAATGCTTTTTGCTTGGCCTCTTCAGCTGTTTTTCGATTCAAAGTAGATTCCTGCAGCAGTTTCTCAATAGATTCTGTATTTGAATTCACCTTCTGCCCCAAGTTGTTAATGCTTGTTGTATTTTGATCAATTTTAGTTGTCGCTTCAGCCACTTGTTTACTCAACTTTTCCAAAGATTGAAAAATTTTATCTAAGGCTGAAGATAAACCCCCTTCAGCTGCCATTCCTTTGGATGCCACCTGGGCTGAAACTTCCCCTGGTGGGGCAGGAAGGCTGGGTGCTGACGGTCTACGCTGCTGCTGTCTAATTTTACCAGATCTTGTTGTTTTTTCCTGAGTCGAGTCTGCCATAACACTTTATCTAAGAGTCAAGGTCGGTCCCATGCTTGCTTATTTGTGGTGGAAAATTCCCCTTTAGTATAGCCAATTTAAAGTGGAAAATTCCCTAGCCAGTTGTAGTAATTTCAAAGTTCCTCTAGGGGGACACAGCAGCAGTTTCAAATTGTAACAATAAAATAGCTATTCCAGCTTTCAAAGATCCCCCCTTAGCCGCAAAGGGCAACAGTTTCAAGTCCAGTGGAGCTTTTCAAAATCAAAGTATCCCTCTTGCAGAGCTAACTGTCAGAAAGTTGCATTGTCTTTTGACAGCATGTTTCCCAATACGGCAATATCAATGTCCCTTGACAGTCCGTTCCCAGGCATTAAGTGATGGTCTTAGTTCACTTTCTCTCTTCTTTTGCGGGCAAAACTTACTTCCCCTTCTCCCTCCCCTCTCCCGCACCACAGGGAGGGAGTTCTCTTTTTATTGATGTAGGATTTAAGTCTTTTTCAATGCAGTTTCAAGCTCTTTGCTTTTGACAGTCTTTGCTTTGATCTATTTACATAAAAGGAAGGTGGACTTCCTGTTTACACCTTCCCGCTTCGGTGCCAAATTAGCCCTTTTCCCCTTAAGTCCCCCGATCTTCGGTCTTAACCTACTCACGGGTAGTTGTTTCTTAGCCGAATTGTCACAGGAAAAAGGTCGGCGCTCTCCGGCAACAGCTGCGCGGCTTCACTCCACGGAAGAAGCAGTTGACTCTCAGCACCGCGCCAAACTCCCCGCTCCGTTCCTGAACTCTTTCCAGGGTTCCCTCGCGAGTTGGGGGGGCGCTAAGGGTACCCGCCGAGTCCCACGGTCACAGCTACACCCGCCTGTGATTTTCGAAGGGGTCCCCGCTTCGCCGTAGCGGCACGACCCGATTTCCGCGGAGCTATTCCCTCGAGACTAGAGGGAATCCGCCATTGCCGATGACGCCGCCTCCGGAAGTGCAGACTGCTGCAGTTTGGATCCTATTCAACTCAGTACATAACACAATTGAAAGAAGCCCAAAGCTTATTTGCATATTGAACCAAAAGGAATCTGTTTTGACATAACGAGTTAGAAGGAGGGGAGGGAGAGAAAGAGAGAGAGAAAAGGAAGGAGAGAGATAGAGAGAGGGATGGGAGAGAGAGAAGAAAGGGAGAGAGAGAGAGAGAGAGAGAGAGAGAGAGAGAGAGAAAGGTGGAGAAAGAAAGAGAAGAGGAGAGGGAGAGTGAGAAAGATAGAAGAAAGGAAGAGAGAGAGAGATGGAGAAAGAAAAAGAGAAGAGGGAGGGAGAGAAGAAAGGGAGAGAGAGAGACGAAAGAGAGAGAAAGAGAGAGAGAGAAAAGGAAGGAGAGAGATAGAGGTACAGAGAGGGAAGGGAAAGGGAGAGGTAGAGAGAGAGAGAAGGAAGGGGAGAGAGAGAGAGAGGAAAGGGAGAGAGAGAGAGAGATAAGAAATGGAGAGAACGAGAGAAAGATCAGGGAGAGAGGAAGAGAGATAGAGAGAAGGAAGTAAGCAGAGAGAGAGAGAAGGAAGGGAAGAGAGAGAAAGAGTGAAAGTGAAGGTGAACGATTTAGTTGAATACTGCTACTACACAGATACTGTGATACTACACAGATCCCTTGAAACTTTCAGTAGTTTTATCAAATTTGGTTGCTGTTTTGGGGGCGTGTCCCATGGAATTTCTCAGATGTTTCCTTGGAGAAGAACCTTCAATATCACTTTGCATTTATCTTGAGCTGAAACTAATGGTATCCTCAATCCTACCAACAGAAAATGTCCTGGTGTAACACCAACTGAGTCTGCCCATAGTTCAGGAACCTGAGTGAATTTATCTGATAGTGTGTACTTTTTAGAAGCCCAGAGTACCTCAATATTACTGTTGTGTACAATTATGTTCTAATGGATTATTGAATATTACTTCATTTGATATGTTGCTTATTTTAAAGTTATTATTTTATTATGACCTTGTTGTATTGGATCAGATTATAAGGTGTGTGATCTTTGTTGTATATTTCGTTGTTGTAAACTGCCTTGTGTAATACAGAAAGGAAGTATACAAATTAAAAGTGAACTGAAATGAAAAAATAGAGGAAAGTCACATCAGGCCAGCTTCAACTAACCTGATGTGCCAGCAAAAGCCCGTGCAAGGACTTCCGCTAGCCCAAAGTCAGGTTTCCCCATTCACCCCACAAGTACCTCTGCACCTCCATCATATCCATTCTGGAAGGTCAGGAGAACCCCCAGAACAGCAGGGGGGGAGATTGTTCCAACTGACAAAGTGCGATGCTTACACTGATGGAAAGATCATAATAATACAACACTGAAATATTTCCTCCCATTCTTTCAGTCTATCATTGATATTTTAGTGCTGTAAATTTAAGAAGCTATTGAGCCAAATGTTTGGTACTTTTTTCATCAGAAAAAAATCTGATATAGCAATTACCAAATTCAAGGGTTCAGGAGTTCAGAACTTGAGTGAATTTCTGCAACACAATGTGCACTTTTAAGAAGCCTAGATAAAAGTCATATTATCCTTTTCAGTTTATGTTTGATATTTTGGTGTTGCAAATTCTTAGAAGTTGCTTCTAGCTTCTGCTCTTCTTCATTAATTATCCTCATGGGATGTGGTCCCTCTGGGATCTCATAAACAGTTCTGAATTTCCAACGTAAGATCATGGATTTAAAAATGTTTGGAGATAACATAAATACTTTGGCAATACCATAAAAATGTAAATCTTAATTGGTTCCGACAAAACTATGTTTTGTTCTTAGCCAGATGAAGATTCTACAACACTAGTGAGTCATCTAAAGATTTAAATTTCAATAAGTAGGACTAAGTTAAAACGGATGTTTGCTGAATGTTCAAGCGCATTCACAGTGGAGTGATTTTTTTGAGAGGTAAGTGTGATAAAAAGTTTTGAAGATGTGTTTGACGCTGTTTCTAGTAAACAGTTGTATATGGTCTTTCAATATAGAAGGAGACCCTTATGGTAGACAGATATTCCATAAAATATAAGAGTGACGAAGAGTATCTTTTTGAGTTGAGAATCTACATGCACTAATTCAGGACCTAAAGAATACACTTAGAGATATTTTATATGGTTGCTTCATCTCCCCAAATACACTGTGATGCAAACATGTTGTTAGAGCCTTGTTTCAGATTATTATTATTATTATTATTATTATTATTATTATTTACTGCACTTTCTATCTCTTGTTTTTGTGAAACACCTTCAGTGTGTCAAAGTCAAAGAGCAGGAGAAAAATCTCCTAAGGAAATACTACAAACAAACAAACAAACAAACAAACAAATCTGAAATCTGGTATCTGAAGAAGTGTGCTTGCACACGAAAGCTCATACCAAGAACTAACTTAGTTGGTCTTAAAGGTGCTACTGGAAGGATTTTTTTTATTTAAACAAACAAATGTTTTAGTTTGCTCCTTGTGAGTAAAGCTAGCAAGTGTGAAAGGAGTGGGGGAGGTTTGGTTTGAATGCAAATGAAGAAAGGGAAAATGAAGAAAGGGAAAATGTAAATGAAGAAAGGGAAAATACCCTCTATGCTTTCCTAATTACACAGAGCCAATTGAATTTTTTAATCTGCTATCAAATGTTAGTCAGTTTGCAGTACAACCTGGTGAATGTTAATGTATCACCTAAATTAGATTATATGCCTGTTGTCTTTGTCCATGGAGTTTTCTTGGCAGGTATACTGGAGTGGCTTGCGGTTCCTGCTCCAGGTGGATCACGTTTGGTCAAAACTCTCCACTATGACCTGTCAATCTTGGGTGGCCCTGCACGGCATAGCTCATAGCTTCTCTGAGTTATTCAAGCCCCTTCGCCACGACAAGGCAGTGATCCATGAAGGGGATCTGATCTGGTCCATGGGGTCACGAAGAGTCGGACACGACTAAACGACCAAACAACAACAAAATTAGATTAATCAACAAAAGCTTTACATTTTGCCTTTCATTAGTGGCTGGGACTTAGTCATGATCTCTACACATGAACTTTTAATTTGTTTTCCATTTATAACATTTCACAACTGAGGAAATAAACAGAAGGGCTGGAATGTCGTACATGAGGTCCAATGATATTTGATATCACTTTTTACAGGTAACATGTGTCAGCATGGAAGAATGGGGCAACACAACTGCAGTGACTGAATTTGTTCTAATAGGCCTCTCCAGAAACCCCAAAGCACGTGCTGTTTTGTTTATTCTCTTCTTGCTGATGTACGTGGTTGCTGTAGCTGGGAATGGACTTATTGTGGTGCTCATTGTGATGGATTCGCACCTCCATACACCCATGTATTTCTTCCTCAGCAACCTCTCCCTCATTGATGTTTGCTATGTCACCACCTCTGTCCCACAGATGCTGGCCCACTGCTTCACAGACAGGCCCACAATCCCCAAGGGCAGATGTTTTGCACAAATGAGCATTGCTCTGTTTTTGGCAGTGGCCGAGTGCCTTTTGCTAGCAATGATGGCGTATGACCGTCATGTGGCAATATGCTACCCTCTACGTTACAGCTTAATCATGAGCCAAAAGTTGTGCATCTCTCTGGCAGTCAGCCTGTGGTCTAGCTCTTTCCTCCTGACCATTGTTCCCTTTTTCAGTATGCAGGCACGCTTGTGTGGGCCCAATGTGGTGAATCATTTCAAATGTGAGCTCCAGGCAGTGTTGAAATTGGCCTGCTCTAATACCCAAGCCAGTGGAGTCAGCATGATGGTAACCAGTGTCTTCACTCTGGTGTTCCCCTTCTCCTTTGTTTTGGTGACCTATGGTCGCATTGGTGTCGCTGTTCTGCGTATCCGCTCATCACAAGGCCGTAGTAAGGCCTTGTCAACCTGTGGTTCTCATCTGGCTGTGGTGGGAATTTTCTATGGCACAACCTTGGCCATGTACCTCAGGCCTCAAGCCAAAACATTCACTGACAAGGAAAAAGTAATGGCTGTGTTTTATGGGGTCGTCACTCCCATGCTCAATCCCATGATCTACAGCCTGAGGAACAGGGATGTGAAAGGAGCCCTGTGGAGAGCAATTGGAAGGAAAGTGGAGGAATAAAGCACTTCAGAAATTAAATTCTATATTGATAGATAGATATCAGCAGGAATACGTAAAGTGTTTTGTTATTCTGCAAATGGGTGGAGTTCAAAGTAGTGCTAAGGAGATCATTCCATCAGTGTAAGAATTTCTGCTTGTCTGAAGGGAAGGATTTCCACTTCAATGTGCTTCTCTGGAGCAGAATGGGGGGGCCTGCCCATTTGCACTAGCATGAGTCATGCTGACTCCCACTAGCACAACTTATTTAATTGAATCTAGTCCAATATTTTTATTGCTGCTGGTGGTTATGGTGGCAATATAGCTTCTCATAGTGAGGAAAGGAAAATATTTAGCTGTACCCCAAGCAGTTTACAAATCTAACTATAGGCATGGGCTGGGGGAACCTGTGGTCCTCCAGCTGTTTTTGGACTCCAACTATCATCAGTCCCAGCTAGCATTGCCAGTGTGATCAGGGAAGATGGGAGCTGTATTCCAGCAACATCAGGAGGCCCCCAGGTTCTCCATCTTTGCTTGAGTAAAAGAGTAAAAGGCAAGGAAAGGCAAGGATATTTACAGTTTCTTCTCTGCAGATTTCTTGACATCCTCTTTCCAAAAATTGTATGATCTCAGAAGCAGTTTTATTTTTTCAATCACAACTAGTAAGAGATTGGTTTTTGGTTTGCTTTTCCTTCCTTCTTTCTCTTGGGGAGCATTGTTTCCTAGCTTGTCTTCAGAAATTCTCCATTAAAACACACTTTTTAGGCCAGCTAACCAAATGTTAAAAATTTAAATCACCATTTAAATCACCATGTTGTAGTATCATTTAAACTTGAGTGGTACATGATGTGCATAAAATGTTTTTTGTAAGATTAAACCATATTAAACATCTTTCACAGTAAGCAAAGTCCAACTCTTCTAGTTACCATGTGAAAGATCTATCACACAACCCTCAGAAGTACCATTTTCGGCCATCAAATAAATTATTTACATATTCAGAGTACAAACAATTTGTATTAAATTGTCTATGTATTAAATAAATTTATTATATATAAATATCTTCCTCTCCAAGTCCTTAGAATTATTTCCCTCTTATTTTACCTTTAGCTATGAATTCCTTGCTTCAGTTTCTGTTATTCTACCAATATGGCTGTGGGGCTAAAAGAGTATCAGTTGATTATATAGAACAGGTATGTCCAACTTCAAGTAGGCTGTGACCCAGTATCAAAAACTGGCAGTGATCTACCACACTCTTCCATTGTCATTCTTCAACTTAAACATATTATATTTGGCTGAGCTTATATTTGGCTTCCCCAAGGCCTTAGCAGAGGACCATGTCCAGCCCTGCAAAATGCAATATTGCTTCCCACTGCAGGAAGATGAGCTCCCTTTCCTGGGTTTAGGAAGCTGCCTTATACCAAGACAGACAGACCTGACAGATTGGCAGCTTCTCTCCAGAACTTCAGGCAGGAGAATCTTCCCAGCCCTGCCGGGGCCTCAAACCCAAGTTTGCATCCTTCCTCACACAAGCACAAACCGCTCCATGATCATGCTGCTCCCCTGCCCCATGAAAAGTTCCTCAAGGCAAGGTGGCGTGTCACAACCCCCACACCAGCTCCCTCCCAGGGCCCTTGGCACACATGGGAAGCCAACATGCCCCCCCCCAAGTTCAATTTCTCCTTTTACCAGACAATGAGTTCCAACAAAAAACAAAAACAGAACAGTTATACTAAAATTAATCTCCAACCAGATATCCATCCCACCCACCCCCAACAAAGCAAAAAAGGAGAAAAAGAAAGAAAAATTTAAAATGCCACCGACTGCTTAAGGACATTTTAAAACACATTAACCACTTGGAACAGGGAACAATAGCAGAACAACTTCCCACACTTCCCAAAAAGGTTGTTCCAAATGAGGGCCTGGGCCATGCCCCCTGGGCCATTTGGAAAGGCCTTGAAAGGGAGCAGGCCCTGCAGTCCTCACCACAGCCAATGGTCCAAGGTCTCACTGCCACAGGAGTCCTTTTGTAGCTGGGAGAGTGAGGGCCTGGGCCAGTTGGAAAAGCATTGGCATTAAGAATGGCATTAAGAACCATCATCACTGTCATTAAATGAAGAGAGACTTTAAGGTTTGAGTACTCTTCTAGTCTTCTGTGAACCCCAAGAACTCCCGCTGCTACAAACCTTGAGGGGAAACAGCAGGCTGCTGGCAGAGCAGCATCCCCCACCCCCATTCAGCAGCATGGACGCACAGCCCTCCCGCTGCTTCAAAGATTCCCGGGGCTGCAGGGGGAAGCCGAGCCTGCTGGCAGAGAAGCGCAGCTCTCCCCACCGCCCCCAATCAGCAGCCCAGGAGCGCGGGGCATGGGCACACAGCCCTCCCGCTGCTTCAAAGCTTCAAAGCTTCCCGAGGTTGAGGGGGAAGCTGAGGCTGCCAGCAGAGGAGCGCGGCTCCCCCCCACCAAAGAGCAGCCCAAGAGCGTGCCACACTCCGGCAATTTGGCTCCAGGGACCACACATTCGCTCCATAAGACGCACAGACATTTCCCCTTACTTTTTAAGAGTAAAAAAGTGTGTCTTATGGAGCGAAAAATACGGTATCAACAAATCATGTTGATAATGGAGGCTCGCCCATAGGCAGAGGCACACTCCCAGGTCACTCCCACTCTGCCTTTCGAGATTGTGTGACACTGCAGTGAACTCCCCATACCCCACAGAGGAGCATTGAGAGGATTTATGCCTCATTTCCTCTCCTTCCTCTGCCTGAACTTCCTCACAACCCACAGAGGGCTACAAAGAACAACCACCGTTGACTCATTGATGTAGCCGGAAACCCCAAAAACAGTACTTCTGTCTTGTCAGGATTCAACCTCAATCCATTAGTCATCATCCATCCTTCAATCACCTCCAGACACAGGACATTCATTGCCAATAATTGGTTCTGATTTAAAAGAGAGGTAGAGCTGGGTATCATCTGCATACTGGTGAACACCCAGGCCAAACCCCCTGGTGATCTCTCTCAGCATCTCCATATAAATGTTGAAAAGCATGGGGGAGAGGACGGAGCCCTGAGGCACCCCACAAGTGAGAGCCCAGGGGTCTGAACACTCATCCTCCAACATCACTTTCTAGACATGACCCAGTTTGTGTTTGAAACAAAAAAGAAAATGATGACAACTGAAGCAAATATACTTTGTATACCTCACAATACACATGACACTACAATTTATTAAAAAAAGAAAAAGAAAGAAAGAAAAGAAAGAAGAAAAAATAGTTGAGGTTGCCGTCAGTCAAGCAAAGCGGGAGCCGCTTGCAGGGCTTTGCGCGGCTCTAGCTTTGCTTGCTTTACAGCCAGGAGGAGGGACTCTCTGAAAGTAAGCAAAGTGAGAGCCGCTTACGGAGGAGCCAGGGAGGGGGACGTCCGCGCGCTCTCTAAATGGAGCAATGAGGCTGCAGAGGGACGGCAGGGCACAGGAGGGCTTGGATCGGGAAAGATAAAATTTAAGCAACCAGCAGCAAAAAAAACCCCAACCTCAAGCTCTGAGCCACGAGCGCAGTGAAAACCAGGAAGTAAAAAACAAGGCTGGGGAGGGCACGGGATGAGGGAGAGGGGAAAACTATGCAAATCCGTCTCAGCTGTTTTCAGGCAGGATAGATTTGAGCATTGTCTGGGTCCTAGTGCCCCTACCACTTTTTTGTGCTCCATTCTATTGCTGCTGGTGGCTGCTTATCACTCAAACTGAACCTGATACCAGTAGCCACGTGTACAAACAAAGTAGAAGGCTGCAAGGAGGAGCGCTTTTACACAGCTGTCAGAGTTGCTTCCAGATCCTAGCTCACAGAGGATCACGCTAGCCAGCGATCATTAAATAAAAGTCTTTATTGAGTTACAGTTTCCATTCTCAAGCTGCTGCGTGCAACCCTACGTCTAATGGTTAGATCGGCGAAGCTCCATCTGAGTCTCCGCCCCTTGTACACCAACTTAATATCCTAGCCTTGCTCCACCTTTTCCGCCTGACTGTTCTTCTCTGGGTCCCTCTGCCCCCCGGGGTCTCTTCCTTCCGGGATTCCTCTGACGCTGACCCCCCTGACTCTTCTCCCTCCTTTCGGCGGGCTTTAGGACCTGGCTCCCTTTCCGGGCTGCCTACTGCGCCACCTTCCTGTGCATTTGAACTTGGCGCGCGCGCCCAACCTTCCACCTTCCGTCTGACCGTTTCTTCGCTCCCCGATGGAGGTGTGGCCACTCCTGACTCGTGCCCTCCCCCCTGTTGTGAGCTGCCAGCGCTTGATCCCTGGCGCCCTTCCTCTTCCCTGCTCTCTGGCGGTGACGCTGGTCCCGATTTCCAACTGCTCCCCTCTGAGTCCCCTCTGGCTCTATCTTCCTGGGGTGTCCCCCTAGGCTCCCCCCTTGCCCTGGCCACTGGTGCTCCTTTCTGTGAATCTTCTGATTCACTGGAAAGACTCGGAGATCTCGGGTCGTCGTCATCACTCATCTTTTCTTCTGCCTCCTCCCCCTCGCTCTCTGTTTCCTCCCTTGCCCTTGCCTCTGCTCCTGAACCCCTGACATCCATCCCCCCCTCGAAGCCCCCTCTTCCCCCCTCCCCTCCTTCCGGTGCGGGATCTGGGTGCTGCTGTGTCAGGGGGACGAATGTCGGATACAGTTCGCTTCCCGTGGCGGGCCGCCATCCGAAGTCTTCCGGTTCTTCCTCCCTGCTCTCGTTGACGACGGTCACCTCCGCTTCCATCTCTGTGCCGCCGTGCTCGAAACCCGGGTCGTCCCCGAAAACGTCCATGTCCGTCTCTCCCTCGTTGCCTTCTGAAGACGTTGCTCGTCCTGGACCCTCCAGCCACCTTCTGCGGAACTGCTCCTCTGGTCGATCATCCCACCAATACGAGGGTTCTGAAGCAGATCCCGAGGGTGACCCCTCCGGGGAACGGGCGTCTCGTGTCGGTTCCTCGTCCGAGTCGAACCCCCGGAACGTGCTGGCTGAAAGCGTGGGCGTGAAAAGCCAGTCGTCGAAAAAGTCTGCTGGCATTGGCCTATGTGGGAAGAGGGCATGAAACTCTTCTTTGAGCAGAGGTTCGTCTAACGCGTAGCCCGGCACCCAGCTGTTGGCACTGGCCGGGGTGCCCTCCTTGGCGAGAAGGTATTCTACCCCCTCTTCCCCCCATCTGGAGTCCAAAATCTCCGTGACTTCGTTGATGCGCTCCTCCTGTGCCACTCCCCCTTGCCCGGTTCTCTCTCGGAGCGGACCCGGTGCCGTTCCTGGTTCCTGAAACCTGTGAGGTGCCTTGTAGGGAGTGAGCACCGATCTGTGGAACACCGGATGCATTCTGGAACCCTCCGGAAGAGCCAGCCTGAAAGCCACCGGGTTGACCTGTTCTTCGACTTGGTAGGGCCCCAGTTGTTTATGCCCTAGTTTCTTCTTCGCCAACGACCTGGCCGGCACTGCGTGGGCTGCTAACCAGACCCAGTCTCCCACATGGATCTCTTCGCCAACCCTTCTGTGTTTGTCCGCTTGTACCTTGTATGCGTGTTTAGCCAGCTCCAGGTGCCGCCGCAGCTGATCGTGGACCTCCTGCAACTCCGACGCGAACGCATCTGCTGTCTGCGGCTCCCCCTCCCCCATTCTTTCCAGTCCCGGGAAGGTTCTGGGGTGCCTCCCGTTGTTGGCGAAGAACGGCGTGACCCCCGTGGACACGTGCTTCGTGTTGTTGTAGGCGAACTCGGCGAGAGGCAGGTAATCCACCCACGTCGCAGGCTGTTGATTCGCATAACATCTCAGGTACTGCTGCATGATGGCATTGACCCGCTCCGCTTGCCCGTTGGTCTGCGGGTGTCTAGCCGACGCCAGGTTGATCTTGACGTTCAGGAAGCCCATCAGCCTCTGCCAGAAGTTCGAGATGAACTGTCGCCCTCGGTCGGACAGAATAGACCGCGGCAGACCGTGAACCTTGAACACGTGGTCTATGAACAGTTTGGCGGTTTGTTCCGCCGTGGCCACCTTCGCACACGGAATGAAATGTGCCATCTTGGAGAACAAGTCCACCACCACCAGCACAGCCGTCTTGCCCCTCGAGCTGGGCAGATCCGTGACAAAGTCCAGGGCCACTCTCTCCCATGGTTCGAACGGAGTTTGCAGCGGTTCCAGCAGTCCGGCCGGCGGTCTGTGCACTGGTTTGGCCCTCTGGCAGGTGTCACACCTCGCCACGTAGTCCGCGACTTCCCCTCTCATTCCGGGCCACCAGAAGTCTCTGGCTACTAATTCCACCGTCTTCTCCTTGCCAAAGTGCCCGGCAGTGGGCGCGTCGTGCAGCTGCTGCAGTACCTTGGCGCGAAGTTCGTCTCCCGGCACGTAGATGGCCCCTTTACGGATGAGCAAACCACCTCGCAGCTGGAACTCGTCGGTCGCTGCCGTGCCCCTGTGCACCTCTGCCATCTTTGCTTGCGCGAAGGAGTCATCCTGCAACGCTCGTCGCACCGCATCCAGGTCAACTGTTGCCGCCGCGCACGCCCACACTGTCGGTGCGAAGATGTGCACGGCGGCCGCTGGCGTTGCCTCCTCCAGATACTGTGGCTTACGGGAGAGAGCATCCGCCATGATGTTGGTGTCCCCCGGGACATATTCTATTCGGAAGTCGAAATTCGCAAAGAACTCAGCCCAACGTATCTGCCTCTGGTTCAGGAACTGTGCCGTGCGCCAGTGCTCTAGATTCTTGTGGTCCGTGCAGACCTGCACCGTGTGCTTGGCGCCGATCAGGAAGTGCCTCCACGCTTTGAACGCTGCATGAATGGCCAGCAACTCCCTGTCCCAGATGGTGTAGTTCTGTTCGGACTTGCTGAGCTTCCTTGAATAAAACGCTCCCGGCCTCCAAACCCCCTGCGGGTCTTTCTGCAGCAGGACTGCTCCCACGGCTCTGTCCGAAGCGTCTGTCTCCACCCTCATCGGCCTGCTGGGGTTGACATGAAGCAGCTGCTCTTCCGACGCGAAGAGACGCTTGAGTGCCTGAAAGGACTGCTCCGCCTGCTCTGTCCAGATGAACTTCTTTTTCTTGGAGCTGAGCGTGTCCGTGATGGCCGCTGTCTGCATCGCAAAGCCTTTGATAAACTTGCGATAGAAGTTTGCGAAGCCGACAAACCGTTGGACCTCCTTCCGGTTGCGTGGGCTTTTCCAATCCAACACTGCTCGGACCTTGGCGCTGTCCATGGCGAGCCCTTTATCAGACAACTTGTAGCCCAGGAAATCCACCTCCGTCACGTCGAATTGGCACTTCTCCAGCTTGGCGTAAAGCCTATGTTGCTGTAGCCTGCTCAGCACTTCCTTGACGTGTCTGTCATGCTCCTGCTGCGATTCCGAAAAGATCAGGATGTCATCCAAGAAACAGACGCACGTCTTGTAGAGGAGCCCCGCCAACACGTGATGCATGAAAGCTTGAAAAACGTGGGAGCCATTTTGCAATCCAAAAGGCATAACTCTATATTCGTAGGTGCCCAGGGGCGTGAACATGGCTGTCTTCCACTCATCTCCTTCCCGCATGCGAATGAGGTTGTATGCCCCTCGCAGGTCCAACTTGGTGAACACTCTGCCCTTCCGTACCTTTGCGAGGAGGTCGTCGATTCGGGGCATGGGGAAGTCCGATGGCTTGGTCACACTGTTCAAGATGCGAAAGTCCACTACAAGTCTTTTTTGGGGCGTGTCCCGCTTCTTAACAAAGAATACCGGACTGCCCCCCGCTGCCTTGGACTCTCGGATGAAACCGCGCTCCAAATTATGATCTATGAACTCTTTGAGTTCCTGCAGTTCGTCCTCAGACATGGAATACAGCTTCCCTTTGGGCAGCGCCGCCCCCGGCAGCAGGTCAATTTTGCAGTCATATGGTCTGTGGGGGGGGTAGCCTGTCTGCCTCCTTCTCGCAGAAAACCTCCAAAAATTCCGCGTACTTGTGGGGAACCGCTTGCAGCGTGCCTAGCTGCAGCTGTGACTCCTCTTCCCCTCCTTCCTGCCTGGGCACGATGCAGTGTTCAGCGCAAAAGGAAGAGCCGAAGGTCAGCTGCCTCTGGTACCAAGCCAGCGTCGGGCTGTGCTTGTCCAGCCAACTCATGCCCAATACAATGGGCGTGTCCGATAGTTGAGTGACATTGAAGCTGATGATTTCCCTGTGATTCCCAAGTCGCATCACCATTGGTGGCGTCTGCTTCACCACTTGCCCCCCTAGCAGCTCCCTGCCATCCACCGTGACAACCTGCAGGGGCAGCGTGGCAGGCAGCAACTGTATAGCGTGCCGGTCGACAAAGTCCTGCCCTATAAAGTCCGCATTGCTTCCGGAGTCAATGGTGATTGGCACGTCCATGGTGATTCCATTGGGCAGCTGGAGCGACGCGGTGAGCCTCACTACCGGTTTGGGCGGGAGGGGGTCCATGGGCTGTAAAATCTCTGGGGACTGCTTCACTGACACGTCTGGCTGGGCCCCAGTGCCTCTTCCTCCAACCAGACTCCGTCGTTTCCCTGCTGTGGTTGTCCTTGCTGCGTTGCTGCAGTTACCATTGCTGAGGCTGCAGTGTGCTTGTGGAGCCTCTGGGGACACTCTTTCGCCATATGCTGTGGATCATCGCAGATGTAACACTTCCTGTTCCCTCTAGGAGGCTTCGCTTTCACTGCTGCCGGTGCTAGGGCTCTGGCTGCTGACTGAGCCCTTGCACCTCCAACCTCCATAGGTTCCGCTCCTCCTCCTGGCGGAGGCGTGGATTGCGCACGCGCTGCTTCTCTGGGAAGGAAGGAGGAGCCCCTGGCTGGTTCGCGCCCTCCACGCCCTTCGCCACTGCTCCACGGACGTCCTTCCAGCCGCACCCCCACCGCCAGCGCCCTCTGAACGATCTCCTGCGTGGTCCGGGGTCTCTCCCCCCTCGCAATTTCATCTTTAACCGAGCCGTGCAATCCCTCCCAAAACAGGTCTCTTACAGGAGCCGAATCTCTGTCCCATTCCAGAGCACTGACCAAAGCGAAAAAGCGGGCATGGTACTGCCTTACGCTGGCCCTCCCTTGCTTCAGTCCATGTATCTGCTGCCGAACAAGATCCACGTCAATGCTTGACAAAAAGCACCCATCCATCGCTTTAATAAAGGCATCCACATTTTGGAGCGCCGGATCCTTATCTCTCCACAAATTGCGCAGCCATGCTTTAGCATCTCCATGCAAATGGGACATGATGAATCCCACCTTCTCTTGCTCATCTCTAAAGTCTTTGTTCAGCAGTTGCAGTGCACACATTACATCTGCTCTAAAGTTGGGGTACTGTTGCAAATTCCCATCGAAGTGAGAGACCAAACCGCCTGTTCGTCTCCCCAACCCAATCCCCTCCGGTTTGGGTGTCAGTTGCCCTTGCTTCGTAAGCACTTCCAACCTGACCTGGAGATCCCTGTAGGCGGCAGCTGCGTCCTCCTCTCTCTTCCTGGATGCAAGAGCCTCGGCATTCAGTCGCGACACTGCTTCTCTGAGTTCCACTATCTGCTGTTCGGCCGTCATGTTGTCTGCCGTTCGTGAGCTCGCTAGTAGGCACCCGCTTTCTCTCCTCTCCGCGAGGCTGTAGATGCCCACAATTTAAGGGATGGAGCTTACTGTCAGAGTTGCTTCCAGATCCTAGCTCACAGAGGATCACGCTAGCCAGCGATCATTAAATAAAAGTCTTTATTGAGTTACAGTTTCCATTCTCAAGCTGCTGCGTGCAACCCTACGTCTAATGGTTAGATCGGCGAAGCTCCATCTGAGTCTCCGCCCCTTGTACACCAACTTAATATCCTAGCCTTGCTCCACCTTTTCCGCCTGACTGTTCTTCTCTGGGTCCCTCTGCCCCCCGGGGTCTCTTCCTTCCGGGATTCCTCTGACGCTGACCCCCCTGACTCTTCTCCCTCCTTTCGGCGGGCTTTAGGACCTGGCTCCTTTTCCGGGCTGCCTACTGCGCCACCTTCCTGTGCATTTGAACTTGGCGCGCGCGCCCAACCTTCCACCTTCCGTCTGACCGTTTCTTCGCTCCCCGATGGAGGTGTGGCCACTCCTGACTCGTGCCCTCCCCCCTGTTGTGAGCTGCCAGCGCTTGATCCCTGGCGCCCTTCCTCTTCCCTGCTCTCTGGCGGTGACGCTGGTCCCGATTTCCAACTGCTCCCCTCTGAGTCCCCTCTGGCTCTATCTTCCTGGGGTGTCCCCCTAGGCTCCCCCCTTGCCCTGGCCACTGGTGCTCCTTTCTGTGAATCTTCTGATTCACTGGAAAGACTCGGAGATCTCGGGTCGTCGTCATCACTCATCTTTTCTTCTGCCTCCTCCCCCTCGCTCTCTGTTTCCTCCCTTGCCCTTGCCTCTGCTCCTGAACCCCTGACAACAGCTAATAGCAAATCCCCTGCAATCCAAGTCCTCCTCACTTGCTCAAATCTATTCTGCTTCAAAACAAGGAGCGGAAGGAACAGGCTGCAAACTGTTAAATGGAAAAAACCCCAGGCACAGGGCAAATACCTTAAGTATACCTGTCAGAGCTGCTTCCAGATCCTAGCTCACAGAGGATCACGCTAGCCAGCGATCATTAAATAAAAGTCTTTATTGAGTTACAGTTTCCATTCTCAAGCTGCTGCGTGCAACTCTACGTCTCATGGTTAGATCGGCGAAGCTCCATCTGAGTCTCCGCCCCTTGTACACCAACTTAATATCCTAGCCTTGCTCCACCTTTTCCGCCTGACTGTTCTTCTCTGGGTCCCTCTGCCCCCCGGGGTCTCTTCCTTCCGGGATTCCTCTGACGCTGACGCTGACCCCCCTGACTCTTCTCCCTCCTTTCGGCGGGCTTTAGGACCTGGCTCCCTTTCCGGGCTGCCTACTGCGCCACCTTCCTGTGCATTTGAACTTGGCTCGCGCGCCCAACCTTCCACCTTCCGTCTGACCGTTTCTTCGCTCCCCGATGGAGGTGTGGCCACTCCTGACTCGTGCCCTCCCCCCTGTTGTGAGCTGCCAGCGCTTGATCCCTGGCGCCCTTCCTCTTCCCTGCTCTCTGGCGGTGACGCTGGTCCCGATTTCCAACTGCTCCCCTCTGAGTCCCCTCTGGCTCTATCTTCCTGGGGTGTCCCCCTAGGCTCCCCCCTTGCCCTGGCCACTGGTGCTCCTTTCTGTGAATCTTCTGATTCACTGGAAAGACTCGGAGATCTCGGGTCGTCGTCATCACTCATCTTTTCTTCTGCCTCCTCCCCCTCGCTCTCTGTTTCCTCCCTTGCCCTTGCCTCTGCTCCTGAACCCCTGACATCCATCCCCCCCTCGAAGCCCCCTCTTCCCCCCTCCCCTCCTTCCGGTGCGGGATCTGGGTGCTGCTGTGTCAGGGGAACGAATGTCGGATACAGTTCGCTTCCCGTGGCGGGCCGCCATCCGAAGTCTTCCGGTTCTTCCTCCCTGCTCTCGTTGACGACGGTCACCTCCGCTTCCATCTCTGTGCCGCCGTGCTCGAAACCCGGGTCGTCCCCGAAAACGTCCATGTCCGTCTCTCCCTCGTTGCCTTCTGGAGACGTTGCTCGTCCTGGACCCTCCAGCCACCTTCTGCGGAACTGCTCCTCTGGTCGATCATCCCACCAATACGAGGGTTCTGAAGCAGATCCCGAGGGTGACCCCTCTGGGGAACGGGCGTCTCGTGTCGGTTCCTCGTCCGAGTCGAACCCCCGGAACGTGCTGGCTGAAAGCGTGGGCGTGAAAAGCCAGTCATCGAAAAAGTCTGCTGGCATTGGCCTATGTGGGAAGAGGGCATGAAACTCTTCTTTGAGCAGAGGTTCGTCTAAAGCGTAGCCCGGCACCCAGCTGTTGGCACTGGCCGGGGTGCCCTCCTTGGCGAGAAGGTATTCTACCCCCTCTTCCCCCCATCTGGAGTCCAAAATCTCCGTGACTTCGTTGATGCGCTCCTCCTGTGCCACTCCCCCTTGCCCGGTTCTCTCTCGGAGCGGACCCGGTGCCGTTCCTGGTTCCTGAAACCTGTGAGGTGCCTTGTAGGGAGTGAGCACCGATCTGTGGAACACCGGATGCATTCTGGAACCCTCCGGAAGAGCCAGCCTGAAAGCCACCGGGTTGACCTGTTCGTCGACTTGGTAGGGCCCCAGTTGTTTATGCCCTAGTTTCTTCTTCGCCAACGACCTGGCCGGCACTGCGTGGGCTGCTAACCAGACCCAGTCTCCCACATGGATCTCTTCGCCAACCCTTCTGTGTTTGTCCGCTTGTACCTTGTATGCGTGTTTAGCCAGCTCCAGGTGCCGCCGCAGCTGATCGTGGACCTCCTGCAACTCCGACGCGAACGCATCTGCTGTCTGCGGCTCCCCCTCCCCCATTCTTTCCAGTCCCGGGAAGGTTCTAGGGTGCCTCCCGTTGTTGGCGAAGAACGGCGTGACCCCCGTGGACACGTGCTTCGTGTTGTTGTAGGCGAACTCGGCGAGAGGCAGGTAATCCACCCACGTCGCAGGCTGTTGATTCGCATAACATCTCAGGTACTGCTGCATGATGGCATTGACCCGCTCCGCTTGCCCGTTGGTCTGCGGGTGTCTAGCCGACGCCAGGTTGATCTTGACGTTCAGGAAGCCCATCAGCCTCTGCCAGAAGTTTGAGATGAACTGTCGCCCTCGGTCGGACAGAATAGACCGCGGCAGACCGTGAACCTTGAACACGTGGTCTATGAACAGTTTGGCGGTTTGTTCCGCCGTGGCCACCTTCGCACACGGAATGAAATGTGCCATCTTGGAGAACAAATCCACCACCACCAGCACAGCCGTCTTGCCCCTCGAGCTGGGCAGATCCGTGACAAAGTCCAGGGCCACTCTCTCCCATGGCTCGAACGGAGTTTGCAGCGGTTCCAGCAGTCCGGCCGGCGGTCTGTGCACTGGTTTGGACCTCTGGCAGGTGTCACACCTCGCCACGTAGTCCGCGACTTCCCCTCTCATTCCGGGCCACCAGAAGTCTCTGGCTACTAATTCCACCGTCTTCTCCTTGCCAAAATGCCCGGCAGTGGGCGCGTCGTGCAGCTGCTGCAGTACCTTGGCGCGAAGTTCGTCTCCCGGCACGTAGATGGCCCCTTTACGGATGAGCAAACCATCTCGCAGCTGGAACTCGTCGGTCGCTGCCGTGCCCCTGTGCACCTCTGCCATCTTTGCTTGCGCGAAGGAGTCATCCTGCAACGCTCGTCGCACCGCATCCAGGTCAACTGTTGCCGCCGCGCACGCCCACACTGTCGGTGCGAAGATGTGCATGGCGGCCGCTGGCGTTGCCTCCTCCAGATACTGTGGCTTACGGGAGAGAGCATCCGCCATGATGTTGGTGTCCCCCGGGACATACTCTATTCGGAAGTCGAAATTCGCAAAGAACTCAGCCCAACGTATCTGCCTCTGGTTCAGGAACTGTGCCGTGCGCCAGTGCTCTAGATTCTTGTGGTCCGTGCAGACCTGCACCGTGTGCTTGGCGCCGATCAGGAAGTGCCTCCACGCTTTGAACGCTGCATGAATGGCCAGCAACTCCCTGTCCCAGATGGTGTAGTTCTGTTCGGACTTGCTGAGCTTCCTTGAGTAAAACGCTCCCGGCCTCCAAACCCCCTGCGGGTCTTTCTGCAGCAGGACTGCTCCCACGGCTCTGTCCGAAGCGTCTGTCTCCACCCTCATCGGCCTGCTGGGGTTGACATGAAGCAGCTGCTCTTCCGACGCGAAGAGACGCTTGAGTGCCTGAAAGGACTGCTCCGCCTGCTCTGTCCAGATGAACTTCTTTTTCTTGGAGCTGAGCGTGTCCGTGATGGCCGCTGTCTGCATCGCAAAGCCTTTGATAAACTTGCGATAGAAGTTCGCGAAGCCGACAAACCGTTGGACCTCCTTCCGGTTGCGTGGGCTTTTCCAATCCAACACTGCTCGGACCTTGGCGCTGTCCATGGCGAGCCCTTTATCAGACAACTTGTAGCCCAGGAAATCCACCTCGGTCACGTCGAATTGGCACTTCTCCAGCTTGGCGTAAAGCCTATGTTGCTGTAGCCTGCTCAGCACTTCCTTGACGTGTCTGTCATGCTCCTGCTGCGATTCCGAAAAGATCAGGATGTCATCCAAGAAACAGACGCACGTCTTGTAGAGGAGCCCCGCCAACACGTGATGCATGAAAGCTTGAAAAACGTGGGAGCCATTTTGCAATCCAAAAGGCATAACTCTATATTCGTAGGTGCCCAGGGGCGTGAACATGGCTGTCTTCCACTCATCTCCCTCCCGCATGCGAATGAGGTTGTATGCCCCTCGCAGGTCCAACTTGGTGAACACTCTGCCCTTCCGTACCTTTGCGAGGAGGTCGTCGATTCGGGGCATGGGGAAGTCCGATGGCTTGGTCACACTGTTCAAGATGCGAAAGTCCACTACAAGTCTTTTTTGGGGCGTGTCCCGCTTCTTAACAAAGAATACCGGACTGCCCCCCGCTGCCTTGGACTCTCGGATGAAACCGCGCTCCAAATTATGATCTATGAACTCTTTGAGTTCCTGCAGTTCGTCCTCAGACATGGAATACAGCTTCCCTTTGGGCAGCGCCGCCCCCGGCAGCAGGTCAATTTTGCAGTCATATGGTCTGTGGGGGGGTAGCCTGTCTGCCTCTTTCTCGCAGAAAACCTCCAAAAATTCTGCGTACTTGTGGGGAACCGCTTGCAGCGTGCCTAGCTGCAGCTGTGACTCCTCTTCCCCTCCTTCCTGCCTGGGCACGATGCAGTGTTCAGCGCAAAAGGAAGAGCCGAAGGTCAGCTGCCTCTGGTACCAAGCCAGCGTCGGGCTGTGCTTGTCCAGCCAACTCATGCCCAATACAATGGGCGTGTCCGATAGTTGAGTGACATTGAAGCTGATGATTTCCCTGTGATTCCCAAGTCGCATCACCATTGGTGGCGTCTGCTTCACCACTTGCCCCCCTAGCAGCTCCCTGCCATCCACCGTGACAACCTGCAGGGGCAGCGTGGCAGGCAGCAACTGTATAGCGTGCCGGTCGACAAAGTCCTGCCCTATAAAGTCCGCATTGCTTCCGGAGTCAATGGTGATTGGCACGTCCATGGTGATTCCATTGGGCAGCTGGAGCGACGCGGTGAGCTTCACTACCGGTTTGGGCGGGAGGGGGTCCATGGGCTGTAAAATCTCTGGGGACTGCTTCACTGACACGTCTGGCTGGGCCCCAGTGCCTCTTCTTCCAACCAGACTCCTTCGTTTCCCTGCTGTGGTTGTCCTTGCTGCGTTGCTGCAGTTACCATTGCTGAGGCTGCAGTGTGCTTGTGGAGCCTCTGGGGACACTCTTTCGCCATATGCTGTGGATCATCGCAGATGTAACACTTCCTGTTCCCTCTAGGAGGCTTCGCTTTCACTGCTGCCGGTGCTAGGGCTCTGGCTGCTGACTGAGCCCTTGCACCTCCAACCTCCATAGGTTCCGCTCCTCCTCCTGGCGGAGGCGTGGATTGCGCACGCGCTGCTTCTCTGGGAAGGAAGGAGGAGCCCCTGGCTGGTTCGCGCCCTCCACGCCCTTCGTCCCTGCTCCACGGACGTCCTTCCAGCCGCACCCCCACCGCCAGCGCCCTCTGAACGATCTCCTGCGTGGTCCGGGGTCTCTCCCCCCTCGCAATTTCATCTTTAACCGAGCCGTGCAATCCCTCCCAAAACAGGTCTCTTACAGGAGCCGAATCTCTGTCCCATTCCAGGGCACTGACCAAAGCGAAAAAGCGGGCATGGTACTGCCTTACGCTGGCCCTCCCTTGCTTCAGTCCATGTATCTCCTGCCGAGCAAGATCCACGTCAATGCTTGATAAAAAGCACCCATCCATCGCTTTAATAAAGGCATCCGCATTTTGGAGCGCCGGATCCTTATCTCTCCACAAATTGCGCAGCCATGCTTTAGCATCTCCATGCAAATGGGACATGATGAATCCCACCTTCTCTTGCTCATCTCTAAAGTCTTTGTTCAGCAGTTGCAGTGCACACATTACATCTGCTCTAAAGTTGGGGTACTGTTGCAAATTCCCATCGAAGTGAGAGACCAGACCGCCTGTTCGTCTCCCCAACCCAATCCCCTCCGGTTTGGGTGTCAGTTGCCCTTGCTTCGTAAGCACTTCCAACCTGACCTGGAGATCCCTGTAGGCGGCAGCTGCGTCCTCCTCTCTCTTCCTGGATGCAAGAGCCTCGGCATTCAGTCGTGTCACTGCTTCTCTGAGTTCCACTATCTGCTGTTCGGCCGTCATGTTGTCTGCCGTTCGTGAGCTCGCTAGTAGGCACCCGCTTTCTCTCCTCTCCGCGAGGACGTAGATGCCCACAATCTAGGGATGGAGCTTACTGTCAGAGCTGCTTCCAGATCCTAGCTCACAGAGGATCACGCTAGCCAGCGATCATTAAATAAAAGTCTTTATTGAGTTACAGTTTCCATTCTCAAGCTGCTGCGTGCAACTCTACGTCTCATGGTTAGATCGGCGAAGCTCCATCTGAGTCTCCGCCCCTTGTACACCAACTTAATATCCTAGCCTTGCTCCACCTTTTCCGCCTGACTGTTCTTCTCTGGGTCCCTCTGCCCCCCGGGGTCTCTTCCTTCCGGGATTCCTCTGACGCTGACGCTGACCCCCCTGACTCTTCTCCCTCCTTTTGGCGGGCTTTAGGACCTGGCTCCCTTTCCGGGCTGCCTACTGCGCCACCTTCCTGTGCATTTGAACTTGGCTCGCGCGCCCAACCTTCCACCTTCCGTCTGACCGTTTCTTCGCTCCCCGATGGAGGTGTGGCCACTCCTGACTCGTGCCCTCCCCCCTGTTGTGAGCTGCCAGCGCTTGATCCCTGGCGCCCTTCCTCTTCCCTGCTCTCTGGCGGTGACGCTGGTCCCGATTTCCAACTGCTCCCCTCTGAGTCCCCTCTGGCTCTATCTTCCTGGGGTGTCCCCCTAGGCTCCCCCCTTGCCCTGGCCACTGGTGCTCCTTTCTGTGAATCTTCTGATTCACTGGAAAGACTCGGAGATCTCGGGTCGTCGTCATCACTCATCTTTTCTTCTGCCTCCTCCCCCTCGCTCTCTGTTTCCTCCCTTGCCCTTGCCTCTGCTCCTGAACCCCTGACAATACCTTTAAAGCAACAGTGCTCTTTCCCTCCCTCCTCCCCACTCAGCTCCCCAAAAAGCTCCTTCAGTGTGGTGTAGTGGTTAAGAGCGGTAGTCTCGTAATCTGGGTAACCGGGTTCGCGTCTCCGCTCCTCCACATGCAGCTGCTGGGTGACCTTGGGCCAGTCACACTTCTCTGAAGTCTCTCAACCCCACTCACCTCACAGAGTGTTTGTTGTGGGGGAGGAAGGGAAAGGAGAATGTTAGCCGCTTTGAGACTCCTGAAGGGGAGTGAAAGGCGGGATTTCAAATCCAATCTCCTCCTCTTCTTCTTCTTCTTCTTCTTCTTCTTCTTCTTCTTCTTCTTCTTCTTCTTCTTCTCTCCTCCTCCTCCTCCTCCTCCTCCTCCTCCTCCTCCTCCTCCTTCTCCACACACCCCACGCGTGCTCCTTGTCCCTTGAGTGCTTTTCCTTCCCTCCCCACTTAAAACGTGGTTACAAAGCACCACATGGATCCTCAGGATTTTTGCACTGGGTCACCCCAAATTCACCATCAGATCACATAGCATGTCCATGGCTACAGCCTGCACCAAAACACACACATGCACCCACTGTTTCATGGGGCCGCAATGGCGCAAAAACGTGGTTACAAAGCATGGATCCACATGGATCCTCAGGATTTTTGCATTGGGCTACCCCAAACTCACCGTCAGATCACATGTCTGTGGCCACAGCATGAACCACAAAAATCATGCATCCACTGTTTCGTTTAGAATGTTTTTTTCTTGTTTTCCTCCTCTAAAAACTACGTGCGTGTTGTGGTCAGGTGCGTGTTATAGAGTGAAAAATACGGCACTTAAAAGAAATATTTCTGGTCTTTTTAAAAATGTTATTTTAAATATTTTTTTAAATTCTTGTATACATTATTCAAAAATTCTCAAATTTCTACACAGTTCCACCACATGTGTAAATAAGACCCATTTTCCTTATTGCATCTCCAACATAGGGGTGACCTGTTTTTATACATTTTGGCAAGTTGTACGGATGTTTGATGCCACCTGTACATCGCCTTCATAGTATTTTCCCTAAGATTATAACAGGCCGTAAACTTAATGTCTTCTTGCCATACTTTTTCCCATTGTTCCATAAGAATGTTGTAACCTAGGTCTTGCACCCATCTTACCATCACAGTCTTTACCTGTTCTTCTTTTAATTCCCATTCTAATAATAGGTCATAGACTCGTGAGATATATTTTCCTTTACTTTGTATTAGTTCTTTTTCAAATTTCGATGTTTCTTTTGCAATACCTATTTTCCTGTCAATAATTAATCTTTGATTTACTTGAAAATATTGCAGCCTGTCTTGTCAGATATTCCTAAATTTCTTCATACTTTTTTAGGGTTGTCTCTTCCTGTTTTTCTTCTAACATTACTCGGTATGTGGCCCATACCCCCTCCATGTTCTTTTTCTTAACTGCCATTGCTTCTGTTGGCAACGTCCACAGAGGTATTTTTGGTTCCAATATTCCAATATATTTTATCCAGATCTTATATAATGATTTCCTTATTAGATGATTCAGGAAACCCCTATCGACCTTCACCTTCTCATAAATTTGATAGGCATACCACCCATATTGATTATTATATCCCTCCAAATCCAACGCATCTGAATCCAAAGACTGGATGTTGAGCCATAGAAGACCTGTGGCTGCATGGTATTGTTCTAAATCTGGAAGTGCAAAGCCTCCTCTCTCTTTTTTATCTGTTAATAATTGGTATTTTATTCTCGGTTCTCTCTCCCCCCCCTTTCCATATGAATCTTGCCATATCTCTTTTCAATACCTGAAAACACTTCATCCCTCCCAGTATCAGAATTGTTTGAAATAAAAAGATCATTTTGGGAAATATATTCATCTTAACTACTGAGATTCTGCCCCATAGAGAGAGTTGTAATCTTGCCCAGTTTTCCATATTTTCCTTAACCTCTTTCCATACTTTGGTGTAGTTATCTTCATAAAGTTTAATACCCTTTGTTGATATACAGATTCCTAGATATTTTACCTTGCCTTTAATCTCTGTAAGCTGTTGTATTTCTTTTCGCCCCCCTCCGTATTTAGATTTTTAGTTAATATCTTAGTTTTTTGGTAGTTTACCTTCAGGCCCACCACTTTTCCATATGCTTTACTTCCAGCGCTGCTGAGATACTTTCTTTTGGTTCTTGTGTTGTTATTATCAAGTCATCTGCAAATGCTCTAACTCTATATGGTTTTTTCCCCCCAATTGTAATTCTTTTTATCTTTTCAAACGGGGGCAAGAATTGAAAATTCTTCAGTCAGGTTTCCATTTATAATTAACCTTGCTTTTTGTTGTTGGTATATCGCTTCTATTGCCTTTCCCACTTGCCCTTCTACTCCCAATATTTCTAGTTGGTTTTTTTTCATAAAATGCCAGGAGACATTATCAAATGCTTTTTCTGCATCCAGCAGCAAAAGTGCTGCTTTTTTATCAGTTTTAAATTCTAAATATTCCAAAATATCTACAATATTTCTGGTGATACTCGAAATTTGTCGACCTGGTAAGAAACCCACTTGATTGGGGTGTATTAATTCTTTTAATATCTCTTTTAATCCAGCAAAAAGTTTATAGTCACAATTTAGTAAAGATATTGGTCTGTAGTTGGGCATTAGTTCAAGATCTTTGTCTGCTTTGGGTATTAATGTAACATACGCTTCAGTCCAGGATCTTGGTATTTTCCCATTTTCAAAAGTTTGGTTCATTATTTCCTGTAGTGGGGCTAGTAATATGTAATGGCTTGGCTCTCCCACAGAAGCGAGACACCGGCAGTAATTATCTCAGGTTTATTGCTCAAACACATAAATCACTCCAGAGCTCCTTCACTCAGTGTCTGACTCTAAGTTAGCAGTTGCCAAGTCTAAACTCCGCCCCTTCCTCTTCTTCCAACAGTGGAAAAAACCCTTTCACTTCGGGGGGGCCACTGGGGGGGGCGCATCAGAAGATGGCTGACAATAACATCTCTCCGAACCACACGAGGTAATTTGGAGGCTATGATGGGAGTAATTAGCCTCCCTACCCCCCCAGGATGGGGGGGGACTGCCCTTGCCTGCTGTGTCCCATACCACCCCCGAATTTGTGGGGATGGGGGCACTAGGCCCAAAGCCCTCCTGTGGGATTTCGGCGCTCCTGGACGCCGCCTCTGATTGGCGCCACTAGCTGCAAGAACTTCAAAAGAAACAATTTGGATGAAGGAATGCACATATTTCGAGGAAGGAAGGGGAGCAAAGACTGCTAACAGAAGAGATCTCTGATAAATTAAGACGAGTCAGAGGAACAAGCATAGATTATGAGAAGATACGCCAAGACTCGGTATGGCAAAGGGGCTGATGGGGGAGGGGGAAAAAACTTTCCTTTCTTTCTTTTATGTGATTAAACAAGAATCCCCCCCCTCACAAGTCAGGAATGTCGATTTAAGGACTTAAGCTGTGGATTTAAGGCTGTGTGGAGATAAACTTTCAAACCAAAGCATGTTTTAAGAAGAGCGTGGACTGTATAAGGGCTTTGGAATGACGCAGTTAAAAATATCGTCGCCATATTGGGAAGTTCTGTCGGAGGACTTAAGTCTGAGAGGAGAAATAGAGAAATAGAGCTGTTTTTATATTGTGGATGAAACTCCTCAGAGGGACTTAAGATCGACAGTTCTGTAATTAATGATGGAAAGAGCGATGTTATCTATGAAGGCGATGTTATATGGAAAAACGGAAAAATTCACACAGGATTATTGTTGGTGTTTATCGGCTTAAGGAGACTATCAGAAGAGATCATAAAGAAAAAAGAGAAAATATATGAACAAGATGTGATGTGGAAACAGCAAGATAAGACTGGATAGAATTATGAACTCTGTTTGGACTGATTTGGACTGATTTGGACAGTAACACAGTAGCAAGAAGATGATCAGAATCCCCCTTCGGATCTTGAAATATGGGTCCCCTCAACAAAAATTTGAAATTCGGCTTTGTAATTCGGAATTTATGTGATGTGATTTAATTTGATTTGATTGGCCGGTTAATAATTTTTTTTTTTTTTTTTTAAAAACTTTCACTTCCGCTCTTTCCCCCTCCTCTCACTGACCTTTTCGCACCTTCGAGTTTTTGGGCTAGCTATTCCCCTTCTGTCTCTGAGCTATCTGCTCCTTGCTCTCTGATGTTTTCTGAAGCTATGCCACTCGGCTTCCCCTCCTCCCTCTCACATTCCAGTGTCCTTATTTCCCTTGGCTTGCTTAGATTCCCAGCCTCTGTCAGCTCCGGAACGAAGCTGACATAATATTTCTTCTAACTTTTTTGTAATATTCTATTGGCAGTTCATCAGGACCAGGTGTTTTACTTGGTTTCGTTTTTTTCATTACATTTCTGATTTCTTGTACGGTTATTGGGGTATTTAACTTTTTTATTTTCTATTTTTTATTGGCCACTATTTGATGTCTTTTTAGATATTGTTCTATATCATCTTTATTTTTTCCTTTTGCTTGTATAACTCTTCATAATATTTCACAAATTTCTGCGTTATTGTCTTTGGATCGTCTATAATTTTTTCTCCTATTTTTAGCCTATTTATTCATTTTTCATTTTCTTTAATTTCCAAGCCAATTATTTGCCGGGTTTATTAGCAAATTCAAAATTATTTTGCATCCAAATTTTTGAATTCCAATCCATTTCCTGTTCAATTTTTGTTTCATATTCCAATTTTAATAATTTAATTTCCTTTTTTATATTTTCATTTTTTGGATTTTTATTTAATTCTCTTTTTTTTATTCATTCAATATTCTATTTTTTGCTTCCTCTTTTTCTTTTCTTTGTATAGCATTTTTTAAAATGAAATATCCTCTGATGACTGCTTTACTAGTATCCCAAATTATTCTCAATTCTGTATCTTTTTTGCTATTGGATTTAAATAATTCTTGCAAAGTTTCTTTTGCACCTTCTAGTATCTTCTCATCATACAATAATGATTAATTTAATTTCCATCTTCTTATTCCTACTTCCCATTCTGGTTTTAATTGAAGTAAAATCGGATTGTGGTCCCAAATTGTCTTTGTTAGGATCTGTGTCTCATGTATTCTCCCCAATAAATCTGTAGATTGCCATATGGCATCAATCCTACTTGCCTTTTTTTTTTAATTCTGAGAAATAGGTGTATTCTCTTTTTAATTCATGTTTGAACCTTCAGGAGTCTTTCAGATCCAAACTTTCCACCAGTTTAAAAAAGTTACTGGGTAATTTCCCTTGTTTTCCCCTGTTTCCTGATCTGTCCAGTTGCGGATTCACAACCCCATTCAAATCTCCAATTAATATCATTTTTCTTCTGTATATTCCAGCATCTTAGTTTCAATTTTTTAATCCCCCCCCATTGGGTGCATAGATTCCTATTATGTAGATTGTTTCCCCTTGATATTTTATTTTGAGTATTACTGGTCTCCCATCTGGGTCTGTAAATAATTATTCTGGTTCGAGGTGGGGCTTAACGTAAACCACCACTCCTCTTTTTTTTAACTTTGTCAGCTGCAATGAATTCTACTCCTTATTTTGGGTTTATCAATACTCTTGATGTTCTTTCGTGATCTGTGTTTCCTGTAAACAAATCATGTTGAACTGTTTTAGCAGAATATGTTTTAGCAGAATAGGTTGTGTTTTATTTCTTTTCTTTAATTGTTTGATCCATTTATATTCCAAGTAAGTATTCTAAGATTCGTTTTATTATTTAATAAGAAAACCTTCAGGTGTGGTGACTCTATTTACTCTCTGGATTGTGATCTTAATGTGAGGTTTTTGGACTGAGATTTCTGTCTGTTTGTTGTTTCTTGACTCCTAGTTTGTTCCTTTATGTTCTAGCGAAAATTTCTGCCTCTTCTACTGTTTTGAATTTCCTTCTTTTCCCTTTAAAATTAAAGGACAGTCCTTCAGGAGATCCTTATTTATAAAATATTGATTTTGCTTTTAGGGCTCTAGGCAGAAAGTGGTATTTGTCTCTTTTTCTTAGTGAACATGGTGGGACTTTTTTCATTATTATGATCTCTTCTCTTTCAATTCTGAATTTCTTTTTCCTTCTTGTTTGTAGGATCTTGTTTCTTAATTTATTTGTAATGAATGTGATCAGGCAATCCCCTGGCCAATTATTCTCTTTTGCTTTTTTTGAATTTACTTTGAACACAGATTCTATATTTTCCAAAATTTCTTCTTCATTTATTTATAGCCATGTGGCTAGTTCTTTCAAGATAATTTTTTTGTAAATTTCCTTCCAGAATCTCCGGAATTCCTCTTAATCTGAGAGTTTTATCTCTAGATTGCATCTGCAAAATTGACATGGCGTCCCATGTGGCTTCCTGTGTTATTTTGAAACCCTCTCTTTCTTTTTTAGCCTTCTCACATTCCTTCTTACATTCTTTTAATTCTTTTGAGAGTTTTTTGGCCATATCCTCAAAATGCTGTGACTTATTTTTAAGTTCTTGTATCGATTTTTTAAGTTCCTCATTTTTCTTGGAGAGATCATTCACTTGTAGTTTCAGTTCTGTGATTGTATTATCTTCAATTCTACCACTCATTTTATATAGTTTTTATCTATTCCTTTCATTTTATTATTCATCTCCATTTTTAAGTCATTAAATTCTTTTTTCATCTCCCCTATATCACCCTTCAAACTCCAAATTAATTCTTTAACATCCATATCTAAATCCTGACCTGAATATCTCCTTCCTTATTGGTTAAAAGTCACACTTTGATTATATTAAATTAATAATCACCTCCTCCCCAAAGTTCAATCAGTCCCCCTTTCATAATTACACAATAGTCTACAATAGTTTTTCCTCTGCAGCTTCAACTTTCCCCCTTTGTTTCCTTAATATCAGTTCAAAAAGTAGCTGCAATTTTGCTTCTGACCACTTGATGTTTGTCTCCTTAATATCAGTTCAAAAAGTGGCTGCAATTCTACATCTGGCCACTTGGTGTTTGTCTCCTTAATATCAATTCAAAAGTTGGCTGCAATTCTACTTCTGGCCACCTGGTATTTGTCTCTTTGCTATCAGTTCAAAATCCTCCTTTTTAATTGCATATGTTTACGGTGTTATCAAGCTGGGAACCTGGACTCCTGACTCTAGCTGGACTAGAAAAATACCATGGTCAATGATATCAAAAGTCACTGAGAGATCTAGCAGAACTAGGAAACAGCTTTCATCTTTGTCCCTAGCCTGCTGGAGATCATTGAACAATGAGACCAAGGCAGTTTCAGTCCCATGATGAGGCCTGAATCCCATTTGGAAGGGATCCAAATGGTCTGCATCCTCCAGGGATGCCTGGATCTTGTTTAGCTATCGACCACTCAATCACCTTGCCCGAGAATGGAAGATTTGAGACTGGGTCATAGTGACCGGGTATAAAGATGGTTTTTAAGAAGTGGTTTAATAACTGCTGCTTTCAGTGGATCTGGGAAGACTCCCTCACAGAGGGAAGCATTCACACCCCTTGAAGCCTATTGCCCAGACCTTCCTGGCTCACTCTTATGAACCAGGATGGGCAAGGATCAAGGAGACAGGTGGCCTGTCTACATCCTCAGAGGTAACAGATTGGAATTGATCCCACGCAACTTGACCAGTCAGAACTCTAGCACTCTCCCACCCCTGGCCTGCTCACACGGTGGAGCGACTCTGGGTGACTTTCTCTGCAAAAATGTTTACAAAATCATTGCACGAGATCTTGGGGTCTCCACCAGGCCCCAATGGCAAAGGTGGTTCAATTAGATCTAATGGAAACCACCTGAAAGAATCTCCTGCTGCCCTTTCCCACAGATTTAACAGAAGATCCACTTTGCCGTTGCTATTGCCACTTGGTAGGCTAAACATTGATCTCTAATCCATGTTCGGCCTGATTCAGAATAAGTTTTCCACCACTGGCACTCTAGCCGTTTCATCTCTCTCATTAATCTCTGATTCCCATCTCTCTCATTAATCTAGATGAGAAGCAAAGTTCTGCCATCCAGTTCTGCTAAAGATAGGAATGATTTATCCATATTTTATGCATTCTTATAAGCATTATTGCCCACATATGTACGATATCATTTGAATATAAACTCCAAGACTCCTAAAGTAACCAACACATAAACAGTAACATACAGCAATGCCTACAACTGTAGAAAATATGTGTATATTAAAATACAATGCTGGACAAATATAATATAGTAAATAACTTGACTCTATATGTACTATATGTATTTTTTTTTGCATGTTATTGTGTGCATAAACTTTCATATAATTAGCTGAGACTTTTAAAAAGAAATCTGACAATGCACAAGCTGCTCAGAAGTGGATGCTTGATGTGGTCTGATGTAAGCAAAGCTCAGTTGGGTCAGAACACCAAATCCTATTTAAAATAGGTTCTGTCTCCATTTCTACACTGTATTACCCCGTTACAGCTCTCATCCGTTTGTAGTCAATATGTTTAGTTCCATTCTGCCCCATTGACCTTTGGCTGCAGAATTAAATACAGTGGTTCCGGAGCCCCATTCGCATCCTGAAGCGAACGCAACCTGCGTCCGCACATCACGATTTGCCGCTTCCGCGCATGCATGTGACATCATTTTGACGGTCTGCACATGCACGAGCGGCAAAACCCAACAGTAACGCATTCCGTTACTTCTGGGTCGCGCAGCGCACAACCCGAAAATACTCATCCCGGAGCTACTTTAACCCGAGGTATGACTGTACTCCTCTGACCAGAAGGAGATCGTCTTTTTATTCAACTGGGTCCAGTGACTCCTACTGCCCCAAGCTCTACAGCTTAAGGAATGTAGGTTCTCAGAGACCAGAGTTACAGCCTTGGGTTGTTAATTAATTGGAAGACAGTTGACTGATCAATTAAACTGCCTTCATTGGTTCACAGTCTAATATTAGCCACAGTATTTGATTCTGATCTGAAGTGGAAAAATCTCTAGAGTTTCCATTACTTATCATTTATTATTAATGCTGTGAGGCAACAGGGAATCTGCCACTCACACTCCATAGGGACATGCAAACCATTAACCATTAAGGCAACTTTAGAAAAAAGGGAGGCTCTGATATAAAACTGGAATAACAATATTCTTTGGAAATCTAGCTAAGGTTTGCTCTCCTTTTCTCCAGTGTCTGGTATGCTCGTTTCCCTGATCTTACTAGGGGTGAGGTAGAAAACTGGCTTCAAAAGCCTGCAGAATCAAAATAAGAGTTGGTGTCTGTTACCCTTTTGAAGTTGATCCACTTTGATAACCAAGTACACATATCAGGCAGCTCAACCCCACATTTCTTCAGGTGAGACTTTTTTGTTTTTATGAAAGAATAAAACCATGGGAGTAAGAGTGGGAACCTCCTTCTCCAGGAGCTTTCTTTTTAAACCATTTGGAAAGACATCTGTTAAGTCTTGGTAGAATCCCAGCAGGATATATTAAGGAAAACTCACCACTGTCTCTTTGAAATTATCATTGGTAGAGTGTAAATTATTTTGAGGCAGGGGTTCAATAAAGATATTTTGATTCTGGTCTAGGAAACATGACAGATCTCAAAATGCAGGTTAAATATGAATGGGCTAAATGTTCACATTCAGATAGAATCATAGAATCATAGAGTTGGAAGAGACCACAAGGGCCATCGAGTCCAACCCCCTGCCAAGCAGGAAACACCATCAGAGCACTCCTGACATATGGTTGTCAAGCCTCTGCTTAAAGACCTCCAAAGAAGGAGACTCCACCACACTCCTTGGCAGCAAATTCCACTGTCGAACAGCTCTTACTGTCAGTAAGATACTTGATTTGCCACCACATGCTGTAGAGTAATGTGTGAGGAAATAGGGTGGGGGAACCTTTAATATCTGCTTTGAAGGAATACCTAAGTTTCCAACTAAGAATATAGCTTTGGAATTATGAGCCCTGATTAATCCCTTTGTGCTACAGACTAAACTGCAGATTGTTGACTTCTGCATCAGGAGAGGCAAGTCCTATATTTTCCATACGGTAGTCGGGGGGCCAGAAGTATATTTTGCTGCACAAGACAATCCTTGCAAAGTGTGCCAGTGTCTCTATTAAAGTAAACATGGCATAGTACTGAGAACACAATAATTTAATTAATTATGGCATTCTCACTACTATTACCAATGATAACCTTTGGACCATGGCTGAGTGCTATATACAGTAGCTAAAAAGAGGTGTCACATGGAAGTGAAAAGTCTATCTCATGCAAATAATTTTTGAAAACAAATTCATTTTTGAGAACTGGTGTCACACAATGACATTCTGGCTAGTTCACAATGCCACTCTCTTCCGCAATGGTCTTATGGCTGTGGTAATTATTTCTAATTTCCACCTCCCCACCCCTATGTAATTCTTCCTCAGCAATCTTTCCTTAATACACACTACACCACTAACAGCCTACCAGAAATCCTAGCCAGTTGTTAAACTTACAGAGTTAGCCCACTGCTTTCTAGATATTTTGGACTAGAAATCAGTATGGCCAAAGGTCACTGATGGTGTAAGTTGTAGGGCAACAGGATCTGCAAGACTCCAACAGAGACAGTCCTGTTGTCTTAGCAATGACACCGCCAATTAAAAATCAGTGCACATGATTTTATTACCTAGATAAATGTTCATTCATTGATTCAAAATCTGGTTTACTCCACTCTATTTTAGCTTCAACATCTCTCACCTTTGTTCCTCACAGACTAGTTGAAGAAGGTTATGACAGGTGAAAACAATACAATGGTTACAGAGTTTGTTTTGGTGGGACTTTCGAATCACCCGAGAGCTCAGATGGTCCTCTTCTGGCTGCTTCTGATAGCCTATTGTATTACTCTCTTTGGCAATGGCCTTATGGTTCTGGTAATTATTGCTGACTCACACCTCCACAACCCTATGTACCTCTTCCTCAGCAATCTCTCTTTGATAGACATCTTCTTCACCACAAACAGCATACCACCAACCCTAGCCAACTGTTTCATTGCTAGAGCTACCATTCCTGTTACAAATTGTTTGACCCAAATGTACTGTGGACTCTTCCTTGCCATGACAGAATGCTTCCTTCTGGCTGTCATGGCATATGACCGTTTTGCTGCTGTGTGTCATCCCCTTCATTACACCTTCATCATGAACAGTAGGCTCTGTATCAGTTTAGTAGCCTCATCCTGGATTATTGCTTTTCTGCTGGCTGTGGTCCCTGTATTTTTCATACCAGTAAGCTTTTGTGGCCCTAATATCATCAATCATTTTTCTTGTGAAGCCCAGGCAGTCCTTAAATTGGGCTGTTCCAATGCCCGCATCAATGAGATCTTCTCAATTGCTCGGGCTATTCCAGTTCTTGTTGTTCCTTTTCTCTTCATCATGGTGACTTACATTCGCATTGGCCTGGCAGTGCTAAGGATCCGCTCGGCAGAAGGTCGAAGCAAAGCGTTCTCCACCTGTGGCTCCCACCTGATTGTGGTCAGTTTATTCTATGGCACAGCCATGTCTACGTATCTTCAGCCACATGACAGATCCTCCTCTGATCGGGACAAGCTGATCTCCCTATTCTATGGGGTGGTGACTCCTATGCTCAATCCCATGATCTACAGTTTGAGAAACAAGGAAGTAAAGAGAGCTGTGTGCAGAGTGATCAAGAAGAAACTGTCAAAATGAAATTAGTCATATTGTGAGAAAATCTGTCCTTTACAACTTCTCTGTCGTTCTCTAATGGTAGGAAATCAGCTGGTTGTGTCAATCTGGTTATTGGAAAGATCAATATTAAGCAGGCCTTCAGTGCAAAAGAAGGCTCTACTTTTAGTTCCCATGTGCTTGTGGTCAGTGTCTTGAATTGCTCAGTTTATTACTATTATTTTATTATTATATATTTATTTATACCTCACCCTTTTTAAGGCAGTTTATATCCTAATTGAGATGCCCCACTTCTCCTTAGAATACAAACAGTTCTGACATATTTTATTTTTCATTATATGTGTTATACACATTGTTATATGTATTATATTATGCCCATTTTATGGCCACATACACTCCAGGTTTACTATATGAATAATAAATGTATTTTTGCTTATAATGTGTATTATTTTGTGCATCAGTCAGGATTACTTTTGCAAAAAGTGCATCAGCAGCTCAGCACAATATGCATAAATGGAGGGCTTCAAGTTAGAGTTGCCACTAAATTCCACCTGTTAACAATTCCCCTCACCCTCAAAAAAGGAAGTCTCTGCTCTGAAAAAATGCCAGAGGCTTCTTGTCAGAAGAATAAAAATATTTAATAATAATATATTTCCCTAATGGTGCAAGATTAACTGGCTACGTTGTCTAGCTATTAGGAGCATCCAACCACCACAACTTTGTTGCACGGTATTAGGGATGGAATTTTCTGAAAATCTGTATATTATCTGTATGGTTTTTTTTCTGATTTCCAGCTTCCTCATCAATCTTGAGAAGAAGAAAGGTCCCCCCCAACGTTCTGCTAAAAATACAAACAATTCTGGCATATTTATATGCATTATTATATGCATGTATACAATCATTTATTCATAAATTGCTATCCATAAAAATATTGGAGCAGTTTACTATTGTACATATAATCATACAGTAAAAACCATATACAAAGTTAAAATCAGAAATCAGTTAACTATTGAAGAAATATGTATTCTAAACTGCCTGCATAAGCCTGATGGAAAACAATTAGAAATTAAAAGTGGAAGGCCCTGATACATTTCAGGTGCAACATGAAAACCAGGCAATCAAAAGGATGTCAACAAAAATCCAAGATCTAGGAAAACACAAATGGTGGGGTGCTTTACTTGGCTGGAGTGAAAACATGTCTGAGGCTCTTACAATCATAATGTATTCTATTGTGATTGTTGAACTATGTCAGTTCTTGGTCACTATTACAGTGGTAACTCGGGTTAAGAACTTAATTCGTTCTGGAGGTCCGTTCTTAACCTGAAACTGTTCTTAACCTGAAGCACCACTTTAGCCAAACTGGCCTCCTGCTGCCGCCGTGCCACTGCTGCGCGATTTCTGTTCTCATCCTGAAGTACTATTTCCTGGTTAGGAGAATCTGAAACCTGAATCGTCTGTAACCCAAGGTACCACTGTACAATGATAGTCTTGGAAAAAATTGGATCATACCACAAATGTGCCAGCTATGTGGGCTGTAAGTGTGTTAGAGAATTTATTGGAGATGGAATGCTAAATAATAATATGATCTTATTAAAGGAGATCAAAACACCTCATATACAGTAGATGGAGACTAAACGACAGCTTACTGAGGAAAGCTGTCCTTAAAAAAATTAAGGCTCTTAGATTTGGAAGGATATGGAAATTGGTGTGGGTGGCATGCCTAATTGTGGTATAATAAGGCAATCTGAATCATCCTATAAGAAGAAGTATATATGGAGTGTGGACAAGATATCAAGATCTACTTGAAAGAAAAACACCTTTATGGCTATCCCCTATAGAAACTAGTACACATTATACATGCAGGTGAATTGGAGTAGATACAGAAACATATTTTGTTTCTCTGGGAATGTTTGCAATTTGAACAAGTTTGAAGAAATCCAAGGAAGGGTATTGGATTGGTTGGTATTTTAAAAATGATTTATTAAAAGGTTTTATAGACCTGTTCTGACATTGAAAAGATGTTGCTTGAAGGAAGTTTCTCCCCTTCCTATGCATTGCAGTAATCCAAGCGAGAGATAACTAGAGCATGCACCACTCTGGCGAGACAGTCTGCGGGCAGATAGGGTCTCAGCCTGCGTACCAAATGGAGCTGGTAAACAGCTGCCCTGGACACAGAATCGACCTGCGCCTCCATGGACAGCTGTGAGTCCAAAATGACTCCCAGGCTGCACACCTGGTCCTTCGGGGGCACAGTTACCCCATTCGGGACCAGGGAGTCCTCCACACCTGCCCGCCTCCTGTCCCCCAAAAACAGTACTTCTGTCTTGTCAGGATTCAACCTCAATCTGTTAGCCGCTATCCAGCCTCCAATCGCCTCCAGACACTCACACAGGAGTGTCTGGTTCTGATTTGAAAGAGGTAGAGCTCTTTCATCTGCATACTGATGAACACCCAGCCCAAACCACCTGATGATCTCACCCAGTGGCTGCATGTAGATGGTTCCCCACAAGTGCCTGAGGAACCCAGGGGTCTGAACACTCACCCCCCCCTCACTTTCTGAACATGGCCCAGGAGGAAGGAGCGGAACCACTGTATAACAGTGCCCCCAGCTCCCAGCCCCTCTAGATGGTCCAGAAGGATGTTATGGTCGATGGTGTCAAAAGCCACCGAGAGATCCAGCAGTACTTCTTCTTCCAGTAGGGCTCCGATAGTGATGAGTCAATGGATCGTTACTGGGGTCAAGGGGAAGGGGTCCCTGGTCTCCCTTTATGGGCTTGGAATAGGAGAACTAATTCCCATCAAAAGAGGTTTGGGGGGACCTTGGAGTGTAAGGACAGGGCCCTGGTAGAGGATGTTAAAGTCTCTACTAACAGGCCCAAATACATTATCCTGGGTAACCACTGTCCTCAAAAACTAGGGCCAAAATATTGAATGGTGAATATGGAGACATCATTAAACTGGTCCCACTAGATGAGCCCCAAGAAAAATCTGATAGGAAGCGTGGATATGGTAAACGGAAGTATAAGTTGCCCAGGGTTGAAAAAACTTTTGTAAATTGGCTAAACGGCTTCCAAGTTTTTTCCTGTGTAGTATCTGCTGCTTATCTGAAGAGAGCTATGCATTTAATCATTTATCAATCACTTGTGCGGACGGCCTATGCCATGGCTGGCACTGTTGCCGACCGCACGCTGGGATCGAGTGGACCAATTTATTTGGCTTACATATGTGGGCCCTCATATCAAAAAGAAACCTCTGGAGCAGGGAAAATTCCAAAAACCAGACACCAAAAAGGATACACGCAGCAAGGTATGCTGGGAGTTTAATAAGGGATTATGCCAAGGGCAAAGTTGTAAGTACTTGGGTTACATACGCTTCAGGTTACATACACTTCAGGTTACAGACTCCACTAACCCAGAAATAGTACCTCAGGTTAAGAACTTTGCTTCAGGATGAGAACAGAAATCGCGCGGTGGTGGCACAGCAGCAGCGGGAGGCCCCATTAGCTAAAGTTGTTGTCAGGGGTTCAGGGACAGAGGCACAGGGTAGGCAGGAGATGGAGAGCGATGGGGATGAATCCCAGGACAGTGAGGAAGAGGATGACAATGACTCAAGAGATTCCATGAGTCTTTCCAGCGAATCAGAGGATTCCCAGAAGGGGGCGCCGGTGGTCAGGGCCAGGGGAGCCCCAGGGGGGACGTGTCAGGAACAGGGGGCCAGCAGGGGATCCCAAAGTGGCAGCTGGGCGTCAGGACCAGCCTCCCCGCCAGAGTGCAGCGAAGGGGGTGGAGGTTCCAGTGTATCAGGGGAAGCAGCTCCGGCAGCAGAGAAGGGAGGGAGGTCGGAGCAAGCCACCCTCCCGGAAGGAGAGTAGTAGTGAAGGGAGTAGTGTAACTGTCAAAAGGAAGGTTAGAGGTTGGGAGCGCGCGCCAAGTTCAAATGTAGAGGCGCGCGGAAGTACAGGGAGCCCGGAGGAAGAGCTTCAGGTTAAGAACAGTTTCAGGTTAAGAATGGACCTCCGGAACGAATTAAGTACTTAACTGGAGGTACCACTGTACTCACATGAGTGTGACAGGTGACTGGGGTGTCTTGTTACAGAGGAAAACAGCCCTTTTGGAGAGGCAGGGAACCAACAGAGCAGACAGGGTGGACAACCCCCTGCCCCAGGGGGTGCGCGTAGACAGTAAATCTCTTTCACTTGCATTCTCACCCATCAAACTTAATGTGCTAAAAGCCCTTCTAGACTTATACCCCAATAAAAAAGCAGCAAATTACCTTTGGGAGGGCTTCTCCTGGGGTTTTAGAATCCCAGTGTCAACTGCTCCTAATTCTAGGGATCCACCAATGCAGCAAAAAGAAAGATACAAAAAGAAGTATTGGCAGGGCAGGTGGCTGGTCCCTTTGCTAGCCCACCTATTCAAAATTTACATGTCTCTCCGCTGGGGATTGTCCCCAAAAAAGTACCTGGGGAATTTCATCTGATTCATAATGCAGTAAAATACGCTTCCTTTGATCATGCCATAAAACTTATTAGGACTTTTGGAAAGGGGGCACTATTGCGTGGTGAGATCCCCCCTCCCCCCCAGTGGAAATAAAGACACATGACACAATTATTTAAGATTAATGGGCAAAATATGGCCACAACTTTATTGGTGATGAGCAGTATTGGCTTAGGCGTTGGTCCTAACCGACTATCCAGCTTCAGCCCATCCGCTTGAAGGGTTAACCAACAGGAGTCCTGTTGATGCACATCAACTAGGAACTCCCCTAGGGTCACCACTCGGGGGCATGCCTTAGGCCTTCACCTCCATAGCCTTCGGACAGGGCCATACCCCCTGGAATCCTTTATCGGACAACCCTTCAATATGCGGGGGAGGTGATGGTGCTTCCTCCCCCTTCCATCTACATACCAATGCCTAACCACCAGTACCAAGGAAGTTGTGACGATTTGCTGCAAGGTAGGCAAGAAACCAAGTGGCTGGTGCCAATTTGCCAAGTGGAAAAAATTCCTACCAGGCCCCTTAACGGCGACCAACCAAGGTCTATAGCAAGGTCAAAGATGAAAATCTTAAAGGGCAGGAGGGTGGGAAACCGGAGCAGCAGGAGGCGGCAAAAGAGGGAGATCCCTGCCTGCGCCTGCGTTAAATAGGGCAGGCCACCCCCCCTGAGCCAGCCGATTGGCTGTCCAGGGGATGATGCGGCCGGGGATTCCGTTAATCGCGCGGAGGCTGAGAGTCAGCCACAGCGCACGTGGTGTGGGTGTGAAGCCTGCAACCCCACCTCCTTTGGAGGCAGAAGTGGCTTTAGCAAAATGTGACATTGAATCTGCCTTTGGCCTCCTACCAGTTCACCCTGATGACTTTCGTTGGTTAGGTTTTAAGTTCGAGGGCTCCTATTACATGGATAAAGCGATGCCAATGGGTTGAGTTGCCTGTGCCGCCTTTGAAACTTTAGCACCTATTTGGACTGGGCCCTGTGTTTTAAAACTGGTTTGTCGGGAGTGATTCATTATCTTGATGATTTTTTACTAGCTGGACCCCCAAATACTAATGTTTGCACAACTCTGTGAGACAGCCAGTGTGATGTAGGGGTTGAGAGCGGTGGACTTGAAGTCTGGTGAACCGGGTTCGTGTCTCCGCTCCTCCACATGCAGCTGCTGGGTGACCCTGAGCTAGTCACACTTCTCTGAAGTCTCTCAGCCCCACTCACCTCACAGAGTGTTTGTTGTGGGGGAGGAAGGGAAAGGAGAATGTTAGCCACTTTGAGACTCCTTCGGGTAGTGATAAAGCGGGATATCAAATCCAAACTCTTCTTCTTCTTCTCTGCTTAATGCCTTTTCCTCTCTATCCATGGAGCTAGGAGTGCCTCTAGTGGCTGAAAAAACCGAAGGTCACGTTAATGACTTACCTGGGCATTGAGCTGGACTTGGTCACCCAGACATCACATTTGCCAGAGGCCAAGTTGACTGCCCTTAGAGCGACTATTTCCCAACTGCTCACACTCAAAAAATTAACACTCAAGCAAATCCAGTCCTTGCTGGGCCACCTGAACTTTGCCTGTCAGTTTGTAGCCCCAGGTCGCCCTTTCTGCTCACGGTTGGCTAGGTTATCTGCAGGTCTGCTATCACCATATCATAGGGTGTGCCTCTCAAAATCAGTAAAATGAGATCTCAAGGTTTGGCTTTTCTTTCTGGAAAATTATAACGGAATATTTCTCTGGCAGGATACTTTAAGGCTTTCCACAGATTTTCAGGTTCAGTCAGACGCCGCGGTATCCTTGGGTTTTGGGGTGTTCTTCAGGGGTCACTGGTGTTAAGATGATGCTGTTAAGGTGCTACACTCAATATGCCAGCAAGTTTGGAAAACTCAGCAGTGGCCAGAGTGTAGCCTTATTGGAGTTCACCGATTGGGTCTGCGTTGCTCCGTGACAGGAGGAAGGAAGTCAAAATGACACCAAGTTGGTTCAAAGAAAGAGTTTATTCTGCTCTCCGGATAGCAGAAGGCACTTGCGTGGTGAGTCCACAGCAAGTCCAAAGAAATGACAAGTTTCATGCAGTATATATACCCTCCAGGCATCCTCTCCCCCTTCCCCAGCCACGTCAACTTGTATATGCAGGTTGACATCACATATGTTCCTGCTCTGGTTCTCTCAACCATAAAAGGATCTTCCTTCCTGTACTACTGACCATAAAAGGATCTTCCTCTTCCTACTCTTATCTGGGAAGACGTCATAATCTCCGGGAACACACTTTTGGCTTGGTTCAAAATTGGGAAAGGTTTCTTGAAGATGGACTTCTGGCAAGCGATGGGCTGCACCTCACAACAGTTGGGAGGAATGTTTTTGCCAAAAATCTCAGAAACCTCATCAGGAGGGCTTTAAACTAACTAATGTGGGGGAGGGAGACAGTGCTCCTGAAGGTAGGAGTCTATCAGTTGATGAAGATGATCATCCAAATGTCATAGACCAAATGGAGCAAACAGCACGCAGACATAGTGGTGGGAGGAAAAAATCCTTAAATAAGAGACACGGGGGAATGATTAATGGACTTCAATGTCTGTACACTAATGCGCAAAGCATGGGAAATAAGATGAGTTTGAGCTCTTGGTACAGCAAACTAAATATGACATAATAGGTGTCAGGGGTTCAGGGACAGAGGCACAGGGTAGGCAGGAGATGGAGAGCGATGGGGATGAATCCCAGGACAGCGAGGAAGAGGATGACAATGACTCTAGAGATTTCATGAGTCTTTCCAGCGAATCAGAGGATTCCCAGAAGGGGGCGCCGGTGGTCAAGGCCAGGGGAGCCCCAGGGGGGACTTGCCAGGAGCAGGGGGCCAGCGGGGGATCCCAAAGTGGCAGCTGGGCGTCAGGACCAGCCTCCCCGCCAGAGTGCAGCGAAGGGGGTGGAGGTTCCAGTGTATCAGGGGAGGCGGCTCCGGCAGTAGAGAAAGGAGGGAGGTCGGAGCAAGCCACCCTCCCGGAAGGGGAGGGGAGTAGTGAAGGGAGTAGCGTAGCTGTCAAAAGGAAAGTTAGAGGTTGGGGGCGCGCGCCAAGTTCAAATGTAGAGGCGCGCGGAAGTACAGGGAGCCCGGAGGAGGGGCCAGGTCCCAAAGCCCGCAGGAGGGGGCAAGAGCAGTCTGATTCCGCGTCGGAGGAATCCAGGAGGGGCGAAACCCCAGCGGGCAGAAAGACCCTGCGGAAAAGGAAAGAGAGAAAGAGGTGGAGCAGCGCAAGCCTCTTAAACTGGTGCAGGGCAGGGACAGATTCAGAAGGGACTTCAGCGGTCTAAGCCTAGCAGACGTAGGGCTGCGCGCCTCGGATCTTAAGCAAACAATGAACTGCAATAAACACTTTTGTATATAAGAAAAGAAAGGCGTTGGTCTTTTGTGAGCTGAGACTTGAGGCAGCCCTGACAGTAAGTCCCTTCTCTAAAAAAAAAAAACTGCAAAAAATTTTTTTTTGCAAAGCTCACGAAGTTTGGCAGACATGACTACTGAGGAGCAGATAACGACCCTGCAAAACGCAGTCGCTGAACTCTCCGTTGCAGTACGGGTCTCTCAGAAGACAGTTGCCGAAGCAGAAGCGCGATGCCAGGATCTGCAAGCCAGGTGGGATCAGGCGTGCAAACAGGGGTTCCCGGGGTCCAGATCAGAGGGAATCGCTCTCGGACGGAGGGAGGGCAATTTAGTAGCCCACTTCGATGGGAACCTGAAGCATTATCCCAATTTCAGAGCAGACGTCCTATACGCGCTGCATTTGCTTCGAAAAGACTTCAAAGATGAGGAGGAGAAAGTAGGCTTTATTGTGTCCCATTTGCATGGGGAAGCTAGAACCTGGTTACGCAATTTGTGGCGCGAAGATGGTCTTGCCCGCAGGGACTCTGACGAATTTATCAAAGCCATGGACGCTTGCTTCCAATCTACCGTTGACGTTGATGTGGCGCGCCAGGAGATGCATGGATTGCGGCAGGGCAAGGCTACAGTGCGTCAGTACCATTCTCGCTTTTTTGCATTGCTGAATGTGCTGGGCTGGGAAAAAGACTCCCTGGCAGTGAGAGACTTGTTTTGGGAGGGGCTTCATGGCTCAGTAAAAGATGAGCTGGCTAGGGGAGACAGACCTCAAACCCTAGCAGACGTCGTCCAGAGGGCACTCACGATAGGGGTGCGCCACGAAGAACGCCCTTGGCACAGTGAGGAGGGGCGTCACGTCTGCCCACCAGCTAGAGCGCCTCCTTTTCTTCTTCCCAGGGACCTGGGACGTACAAATCCCTCGCCTATGCTGAAGGGAGGGGAGGAGCCAATGGAGCTGGGTCGTGCAAAGGCTCAGTCAGCTGCCGGAGCCTCAGCGTCCGGAGCAGTCAAGGCGAAGCCTCCTAGAGGGACCAGGAAGTGTTACATCTGTGACAGCCCACAGCACATGGCTAAAGAGTGTCCCCAGAGGCTCCAGAAGCACACTGCAGCCTTAGCAACAGTAACAGGGGAAGAGTTCCAAGGAGAACAGTTTCAGGGAAAGGAGAATGCCTGGATGGAAGCAGAGATGCTGGGGCTCCACCAGGCAAGTCAGTGAAGCAGTCCCCAGCGCTTTTGCAGCCTACAGACCCCTTACCACCCAAGCCAGTGGTGCAGCTCACTGCTACTCTCCAGCTACCTAATGGACTCACCCTGGAAGTCCCCATTACGATTGACTCAGGGAGCAACGCAGACTTCGTGGGGATGCAGTTCATCAAGCAGCATCGCATAGCACTACTACCAGCCACGCTGCCTCTGAACGTCGTCACGGTAGATGGCAGAAAGTTGCTGGGTGGGCAAGTGGTACAACAGACGCCACCCATGCTGCTGAAAATTGGGAATCATCGCGAGGTCATCAGTTTCAATGTCACCCAACTGTCAGACACGCCTATAGTGTTAGGCATGAGTTGGCTGGATAGACACAGCCCATCATTAGCGTGGTACCAGCGGCAGCTCACCTTTGGCTCGTCCTACTGCGCACAACATTGCATCCAGACAGGCCAGGAGGAGGAGGGCCAGGAGGAAGGGCAGCAGTTGCATCTAGGCATGGTGCAGGCAGTGCCCCACAAGTACAAGGGGTTTTTGGAGGTCTTCTGTGAAAAGGAAGCTGACCAATTACCACCCCACCGGCCCTACGACTGTGCAATTGACCTCTTACCAGGGGCGACGCTGCCGACTGCGAAGCTGTATTCCATGTCTGAAGATGAAATGCAGGAACTCCGGGAGTTCATAGATCACAATTTGAAGCGGGGATTCATCCGAGAATCCAAGGCCGTGGGGGGCAGTCCTGTGTTTTTCGTGAAGAAGAAGGACACACCCCAAAAAAGGCTCATTGTGGACTATAGGGCCATCAACTCGATGACAAAGCCCAAGGCCTTCCCCATGCCCAAGATTGACGACCTGCTCGCGACGGTGAGGAAGGGGAGGATCTTCACCAAGTTGGATCTACGCGGAGCATACAATCTAATACGCATGAGGGAAGGTGACGAGTGGAAGACGGCCATGTTCACGCCGCTGGGCACCTATGAATACAGAGTTATGCCGTTTGGTCTCCAAAATGGCTCCCACTGTTTCCAAGCATTCATGCACCACGTGCTAGCAGGACTCCTCTACAAGAAGTGCGTATGCTTCCTCGACGACATTCTGATCTTCTCAGAATCGCAGGAGACTCACGAGAGAGACGTAAAGGAGGTCCTGCAGAGGCTACGGGAGCACAGGCTCTACGCCAAACTGGAGAAGTGCCAGTTCGACGTGACGGAGGTGGATTTCCTGGGCTACCGGCTGTCCGACAAGGGACTAGCCATGGACAGCGCCAAAGTCCGCGCGGTGTTGGACTGGAATAGTCCGCGCAATCGGAAGGAGGTCCAGAGGTTCGTCGGTTTCGCCAACTTTTACCGCAAGTTCATCAGGGGTTTCGCGAAAGAGACGGCAGCTATCACGGACACCCTCAGTTCCAAGAAGAAAAAGTTCACCTGGACGGACCAGGCGGAGCAGTCCTTCAGGAGACTTAAGAGTCTCTTCGCGTCCGAAGACCAGCTGCTACACGTGAATCCCGGCAGGCCCATGCGGGTTGAGACTGACGCATCTGACAGAGCAGTGGGGGCCGTCCTCTTGCAGGAAGATCCGCAAGGGAACTGGAGGCCCTGCGCTTTCTATTCCCGGAAGCTCAGCAAGTCGGAACAGAACTACACCATCTGGGACAGGGAGTTGTTGGCCATCCACGCGGCTTTCAAGGCGTGGCGGCACTTCCTTATCGGAGCCAAGCACACCGTGCAGGTCCGCACGGACCACAAGAACCTAGAGTATTGGCGCACGGCGAAGCTCCAGAGCCAGAGGCACATGAGATGGGCGGAGTTCTTTGCGGATTTCGATTTCCGGATAGAGTATATCCGGGGAGACAACAACGTCATAGCGGATGCGCTCTCCAGGAAACCGCAGTACCTCGAGGAAGCGGCACCAGTGGCAGCCAGGCACATTTTCGCACCGCAAGCGTGGGCGTGCGCTTCCGCCGCCGTGGACCTGGACGCGGTACGACGCGCGCTACAGACGGATCCGTTCGCACAATCCAAGATGGAGGAGGTGCGAAGAGGGACAGCAAAGGACGGCGAATTCCAGATACGCGACGGTCTGCTGACCCGCAAAGGTGCTCTCTACGTGCCCGGAGACGATCTCCGCGCGAAGGTTTTACAGCAGTTACACGACGCACCCAGCGCGGGTCACTTCGGCAAAGAAAAGACGGCGGACTTAGTAGCCAGAGACTTTTGGTGGCCCCAGATGCGGGGAGAGGTCGCGGATTACGTCGCCAGGTGTGACATTTGTCAGAGGTCCAAGCCAGTGCACAAGAAGCCAGCGGGATTGCTGGAACCGCTGGAGACGCCACTACAGCCGTGGGAACGGGTGGCGCTGGACTTTGTTACTGATCTGCCCAGTTCGCGGGGCAAGACGGCGGTGCTTGTGGTTGTAGACCTGTTCACCAAGATGGCGCACTTCATTCCTTGCGCGAAGGTGGCAACAGCGGAACAGACCGCCAAGCTGTTCATAGACCACGTGTTCCGGGTGCACGGCTTACCGCGGTCCATCCTGTCCGACCGGGGTCGCCAATTCATTTCCAGTTTCTGGCAGAAGCTCCTGGGCATCATGAATGTCAAGATCAACTTAGCGTCGGCGAGACACCCGCAAACCAACGGCCAAGCGGAGAGGGTCAACGCCATCATGCAGCAGTACCTGCGATGTTACGCCAATCAAAAGCCTGCAACTTGGGTGGACTACTTGCCGATGGCCGAGTTTGCCTACAACAACACGAAGCACGCGTCAACGGGGGTGACACCGTTCTTCGCCAACAATGGGCGACATCCCAGAACCTTCCCGGCGTTGGAGACAACGACGCAGGGGGAGTCGCAGGGAGCTGAGCATTTAGCAGCAGAATTGCAGGAGGTCCACGAGGAGCTACGACGGCACTTGGAACTAGCTAAACACGCCTACAAAGTGCAGGCAGACAGGCACAGGAGGGCAGGAGAAGACATCCAGGTGGGGGACTGGGTATGGTTAGCAGCCCAGGCGGTGCCGGCCAAGTCGTTAGCTAAGAAGAAGCTAGGACACAAACAGCTAGGGCCATACCAAGTTGAGGGCAGGATCAATCCCGTAGCTTTTCGGTTGACCCTCCCAGAAGGTTCCCGAATGCACCCGGTCTTTCATAGGTCGGTGCTTACACCCTACAAGGCCCCACACAGATTTCAGGAGCCAGGGACGGCACCAGACCCACGTAGAGAATCACCGGGGGGGGGGGAGTCACCGAGGACCCCGACACTCAACGAGGTCACGGAAATTCTGGACTCGAGATGGGGGGAGAAGGGAGTGGAATACCTCCTCGCCAGGGAAGGTACCCCGGCCAGCGCCAACAGTTGGGTGCCAGATTATGCTCTGGAGGAACCTCTTCTTAAAGATGAGTTCCATGCACTCTTCCCACACAGGCCCATGCCAGAGGAGTATTTTGACGACTGGCTTTTTACGCCCACACTTTCAGGCAGCACCTTCCGGGGGTTCTCCTCCGCAGAGGAGACCACACCGGAATCGAGCCCTCCAAGGGGATCGTGCTCGGGGGTGGACATGGACCGCTCTTATTGGTGGGACGATCAACCAGAAGTGGGGTGGCGAAGGGGGCCTTGGCAAGCAGCATCGCCTGAAGTAACAGGGGGAGGGAAGGGTTTGGATGTGTTGGGGGAGGACCCCGGTTTCGAGCACGCATACACTGAACTGGAAGCAGAGGAGATCGACGTCGATGAACTGTATCCAGCGTCTACCCCCGCTACAACGGAGCTCCCGGAACCTGCGCCCGAGCAGCGGGAGGGGGGAAGGGGGGGCTTCGAGGGGGGGATGGATGTCAGGGGTTCAGGGACAGAGGCACAGGGTAGGCAGGAGATGGAGAGCGATGGGGATGAATCCCAGGACAGCGAGGAAGAGGATGACAATGACTCTAGAGATTCCATGAGTCTTTCCAGCGAATCAGAGGATTCCCAGAAGGGGGCGCCGGTGGTCAAGGCCAGGGGAGCCCCAGGGGGGACTTGCCAGGAGCAGGGGGCCAGCGGGGGATCCCAAAGTGGCAGCTGGGCGTCAGGACCAGCCTCCCCGCCAGAGTGCAGCGAAGGGGGTGGAGGTTCCAGTGTATCAGGGGAGGCGGCTCCGGCAGTAGAGAAAGGAGGGAGGTCGGAGCAAGCCACCCTCCCGGAAGGGGAGGGGAGTAGTGAAGGGAGTAGAGTAGCTGTCAAAAGGAAAGTTAGAGGTTGGGGGCGCGCGCCAAGTTCAAATGTAGAGGCGCGCGGAAGTACAGGGAGCCCGGAGGAGGGGCCAGGTCCCAAAGCCCGCAGGAGGGGGCAAGAGCAGTCTGATTCCGCGTCGGAGGAATCCAGGAGGGGCGAAACCCCAGCGGGCAGAAAGACCCTGCGGAAAAGGAAAGAGAGAAAGAGGTGGAGCAGCGCAAGCCTCTTAAACTGGTGCAGAGCAGGGACAGATTCAGAAGGGACTTCAGCGGTCTAAGCCTAGCAGACGTAGGGCTGCGCGCCTCGGATCTTAAGCAAACAATGAACTGCAATAAACACTTTTGTATATAAGAAAAGAAAGGCGTTGGTCTTTTGTGAGCTGAGACTTGAGGCAGCCCTGACAATAGGCATCACTGAAACCTGGTGGGATAAGTCCCACGATTGGAATGTAATAATGGAGGGATACAATCTATTTCAGAGAAACAGACCAGACAAGAAAGGAGGAGGAGTGGTGTTATATATCAGGGATGTGTATACCTGTGAAGAGATCCAAGATTTAGAACCTCAAAGCCAAAGTGAGAGCATTTGGGTCAAAATTAAGGGAGAGAAAAATAACAGTGACCTCATTGTGGGAGTTTACTATAGATCCCCAAGCCAAACGGAGGACATAGATGATGCCTTCCTGGAACAGATGGCCAAGCATGCAAAAGGAAGGGAGATAGTAGTAATGGGGGACTTCAATTACCCGGATATTTGTTGGATGTCAAACTCAGCCAAGAGCATAAGGTCAAGCAGATTCCTCACTGGCCTTGCAGACAACTTCATTGTCCAGAAAGTGGGAGAAGCAACAAGAGGAACAGCCATTTTAGATCTGGTCCTAACCAATGTTGATGACCTGGTTAGTGGGGTAGAAGTGGAAGGATCATTAGGCGCGAGTGATCATGCTCTTCTGAAGTTTACTATACAGCGGAAAGGAGCAGCCAAGCATACTAGGACTCAATTTCTTGACTTTAAGAAAGCCGACATCATAAAACTTAGGGAAGTGCTGGGTGAGATCCCATGGACAGTAATACTAAAAGGAAAGGGAGTTCATGATGGCTGGGAGTTTGTTAAGAGGGAGATAGTAAAAGCACAACTTCAGGCAATACCAATGAGATGGAAACATGGAAGGTGCCTAAAGAAGCCAGGGTGGCTATCTAAAGAACTTTTAGGTGAGTTAAGATTAAAAAAGGATGTGTACAAAAAATGGAAAAGGGGGGAAACCACTAAAGAGGAATTCAAAGAAATAGCCAGCACGTGTAGACACAAAGTCAGAAAAGCTAAAGCACAGAATGAACTCAGGCTTGCTAGAGAGGTTAAAAGCAACAAAAAAGGCTTTTATGGGTATGTTCGTAGCAAAAGGAAGAACAAAGAAACAGTGGGGTTACTCAGAGGAGAAGATGGTGAAATGCAAACAGGGGACACAGAAAGGGCTGAACTCCTCAATGCCTTCTTTGCCTCAGTCTTCTCCGATAAAGAAAACAATGCCCGACCAGAAGAATTTGGAGCAAATGATTCAGCAGAGGAAACACAGCCCAGAATAACTAAGGAGATAGTACAAGAATACTTGGCTAGTCTAGATGTATTCAAGTCTCCAGGGCCAGATGAACTGCATCCAAGAGTATTAAAAGAACTGGCAGATGTGATCTCAGAACCACTGGCAGTCATCTTTGAGAATTCCTGGAGAACAGGCGAAGTCCCGGCAGACTGGAGGAGGGCAAATGTTGTCCCTATTTTCAAAAAGGGGAAAAGAGAGGACCCAAATAATTACCGCCCAGTCAGTCTGACATCAATACCAGGGAAGATTCTGGAGCAGATCATTAAGCAAACAGTCTGTGAGCACCTAGAAAGGAATGCTGTGATCACCAATAGTCAGCATGGATTTCTGAAAAATAAGTCATGTCAGACTAACCTGATCTCGTTTTTTGACAGAATTACAAGCCTGGTAGATGCAGGGAACGCAGTGGATGTAGCCTACCTTGATTTCAGCAAGGCATTTGACAAGGTGCCTCATGATATTCTTGTAAAGAAGCTGGTAAAATGCGGTCTTGACTATGCTACCACTCAGTGGATTTGTAACTGGCTGATCAATGGTTCCTCTTCATCCTGGAGAAGAGTGACTAGTGGGGTGCCACAGGGTTCTGTCTTGGGCCCGGTCTTATTCAACATCTTTATCAACAACTTGGATGATGGACTCAAGGGCATCCTGATCAAATTTGCAGATGACACCAAACTGGGAGGGGTGGCTAACACCCCAGAGGACAGGATCACACTTCAAAACGACGTTGACAGATTAGAGAACCGGGCCAAAACAAACAAGATGAATTTTAACAGGGAGAAATGTAAAGTATTGCACTTGGGCAAAAAAAATGAGAGGCACAAATACAAGATGGGTGACACCTGGCTTGAGAGCAGTACAGACAGACTTTGCCTGTTCTCCAGGAATTCTCAAAGATGACTGTGGCTAATCAGCCACAAAGAAACACACACACAAGAAAACCCTTTTTGCTCCTTCTTCAGCTGCTGCCCTGCAAGCTCTGATCTAGGAGTCTTGGTTGGATCTCGGAGTCTTGGTTGACCACAAACTTGACATGAGCCAACAGTGTGAAGCAGCAGCTAAAAAATCCAATGCAATTCTGGGCTGCATCAATAGGAGTATAGCATCTAGATCAAGGGAAGTAATAGTGCCACTGTATTCTGCTCTGGTCAGACCTCACCTGGAGTACTGTGTTCAGTTCTGGGCACCGCAGTTCAAGAAGGACACTGACAAACTGGAACGTGTCCAGAGGAGGGCAACCAAAATGGTCAAAGGCCTGGAAACGATGCCTTATGAGGAACGGCTAAGGGAGCTGGGCATGTTTAGCCTGGAGAAGAGGAGGTTAAGGGGTGATATGATAGCCATGTTCAAATATATAAAAGGATGTCACATAGAAGAGGGAGAAAGGTTGTTTTCTGCTGCTCCAGAGAAGCGGACACGGAGCAATGGATCCAAACTACAAGAAAGAAGATTACACCTAAACATTAGGAAGAACTTCCTGACAGTAAGAGCTGTTCGACAGCGGAATTTGCTGCCAAGGAGTGTGATGGAGTCTCCTTCTTTGGAGGTCTTTAAGCAGGTCGGCCAATTGGTGCCAAAGAAGGATAGAACCTTTTTTATGTATGCAACAACAGCAGCAAGAATACTTATCGTGAAGTATTGGAAGACACAAGATTTACCCACCCGGGAAGAATAGCAGATGAAGTTGATGGATTATATGGAATTGGCGGAAATGACTGGCAGAATCCGAGACCAGGGAGAAGAGTTGGTGGAAGAAGATTGGAAAAAGTTTAAAGACTATTTACAGAAATACTGTAAAATTAATGAATGTTAGAAAAATGCTGGAATGAAGTTATATGGCTTTAGCAGAAATGTTATAAGGAATTAAGTATAAATAGATAATAGAGTATTAAAGGAAAAAATAAGGTTAGAATGTGTTAAGATAATTATAGGATAGAAAGCAGAGGAAGATGGAAAGGAATTGCTGAAACAATTAACAGAAGTGGAATACAAAAAGGGAGGTGTGAGGAGGTTGTGGAAATAAGTGAATGAAAGATGGGATATTGAAATTGTTTGATTTATTTTATTGTTTTTGTTTTGTTTTGTTAGTTTAATGTGTTTAATGTGTCAATGTTATGTAGTGTTTTTGTATTGTATTGTATTGTTTTTGTAGTGTTTAAATTGTTGGAAAAGTAATAAATATTATTTAAAAAAAAGAAAAAAAGAGTCTCCTTCTTTGGAGGTCTTTAAGCAGATGCTTGACAACCATATGTCAGGAGTGCTCTGATGGTGTTTCCTGCTTGGCAGGGGGTTGGACTCGATGGCCCTTGTGGCCTCTTCCAACTCTATGATTCTATGATTCTAGGAAATGAGGAGATAAAAGAGGTTATAAAAGAACTGAAAAGAGGGAAAGCCCCAGGACCAGATGGTTTCACAGCAGGCTACTATAAAGAAATGAGAGATGCTTTAATGCTACCATTGAAAGAAGTTATGAACAATATTTTAAAAGAAAGAGACATCCCAGAAACATGGAAAGAAGCATTCATCACACTTATCCCTAAACAGGACTCAGATTTAACACAAGTTAAAAACTATAGGCCTATTTCACTACTTAATACAGATTATAAAATATTTGCAGGGATTTTAGCGAATAGATTAAAAAAAATATTGCAAGAAATCATTCATAAAGATCAAGCAGGTTTCCTTCCAGGCAGGCAGATGAAAGATAATATAAGAAATGTAATTAATATTTTGGAGTATCTGACTGCTAGGATTGAGAAACAAGCTACATTAATGTTTGTAGATGCAGAAAAGGCCTTTGACAATATTGCTTGGGATTTTATGTTGAAGAATCTGGAGTTTATGGACGTGGGGATAGAGTTTTTTAATGGGATAAAGGCAATTTATACAGAGCAGAAAGCAAAGCTAATTGTAAATAATGTGACTACAGAAGATATAAAAATAACAAAAGGAACCAGACAGGGATGCCCACTTTCACCATTACTATTTATAATGGTCCTAGAGGTTTTCTTAAGGTCAATGAGACAAAATGAATTAATAAAAGTGGTAACAGTTGGTCAGAACGAATATAAAGTAAAAACCTTTGCAGAGGATCTGGTAATTACGATTGAAGAACCACTAGAAAGTGTAAAAGAAATTTTGGATGAGATTGAGAAATTTGGAAATGTGGCAAGGTTCAGATTAAATAAGAAGAAAACCAAAATAATTACAAAAAATATGGATCAAAGTATGATAGAAATAATGGAACAAAGAACAAAGATAGAGGTGGTGAAAAAGGTAAAATATTTAGGAATTTGGTTAACTCCTAAAAATATTGACTTGTTTCAGAACAACTATATACCGGTCTGGAATGGAATAAGGAAAGATCTAGAGGTGTGGGGAAGAATGAAATTATCTTTTTGGGGTAGAATCTCTACGATAAAAATGAGTGTCCTTCCAAAGATGTTATTCTTGTTTCAGACTATCCCCATAATAAAGGCGGTAGTAATTTTTAAAGAGTGGCAAAGAGTGCTTTCAAGGTATATCTGGCAGGGCAAGAAGCCGAGAATCAAATTTAAGTTATTAACGGATGCAAAGGAAAGAGGAGGCTTCGCCCTGCCGGACTTGAAACTATACTATGAAGCAGCATGTCTTTGCTGGTTGAGAGAATGGATAAAATTAGAGAACAAGGAGTTATTAGATTTAGAAGGATTTGATAACAGATTTGGATGGCACGCATATTTATGGTGTGAAAAGAAGAAAATTCATAAAGGCTTTGGGAACCACATATTCCGGAGCTCATTAATTGAAATATGGGATAGGTATAAAAACCTATTAGAACCAAGAGTTCCACACTGGTTGTCTCCATCAGAGGTTATGAGTGTAAAGAAAATAAATATGAGAGGTAATTGGATTACATATGGTGAATTGATAACCAAAGAAGGAGGAAAATGGAAATTAAAGCCATATGAACAAGTCAAAGAACATGTTTATGATTGGTTGTATTATTTTCAGGTTAATGAAATGTTTAAAAAAGATATTAAAGAAAGTGGTTATGCAGAAAAAGACTCAAAGTTCCAGACAGATGTGATAAATAATAATTGTAAAATTCTGTCAAAAATGTATAAAATATTGTTGGAATGGAATACAAAAGATGAAGAAGTCAAATCGGTAATGGTACAATGGGCCAGAGATTTTGGGTACAATATACAGTTTGAGGATTGGGAAAAACTGTGGAAGGAGAATTTAAGATTCTCTGCTTGTACGGCATTAAAAGAAAATGTTATGAAAATGTTTTACAGATGGTATATCACACCGGTAAAATTAGCAAAAATGTATAAGACCTGTAATAAGTGTTGGAAAGGTAAGGAAAAAGAAGGAACGTTTTATCACATGTGGTGGGAGTGTAAGAAAGTGAAGAGTTTCTGGGAGATGATTTATAATGAAATGAAAAAGATGTTAAAATATACCGGTACATTTGTTAAGAAACCAGAGACCTTTCTTCTAGGAATTACAGGAAAGGAAATAAGAAGAAAAGACTGTAAACTTTTTCAATATGCAGTTACAGCAGCAAGAATTCTACTGGCCCAGAAATGGAAACAAGAGGAAATACCGACGATAGAAGAATGGAGACTGAAGCTGACAGACTATTCAGAACTGGACAGACTAACTGGGAAAATTAGATATCTTCGAGACCAAAAGTTCATCGAGGACTGGGGGAAATTTGTTGAATATCTGAAAAGAATATGTGATGTGCAAACAACGCTGGTGGGGTTTCAAGAAGCACTGTGAAAGTTGAGCTATATTGTTAAAAGGAAATAGAAGTGGGAGGGAAGTTTAATGGCAATATAATCAGAATAAATGTGTAATTGAGAGGTAAATATGGATGATTGTCAGAGAAGCCGAAGGAAGTCCAAAAAGAACTAAATTTGTGGAAATTTCGATAAGATTGTAAATTTGTGTTGGGAAATCAATAAAAATTATTTTTTTTAAAAAAAGAGAACTGAATATCCTTTGATCAAAATCCCATTCATTCTGCAACTTACAAAATATGGATGTAACCAGAACTACCAATCAAAGTATGGCAGGAGTACTATTTGGAGAGTAGTTAGCTCTTCCCTAATATAACACATTTTTGTATGTTATTTTCACTAACATATGCATTTATATGCTAAGACTGTGCAACCACCCAAATTTGCTTCTGAACCCAATTCATCCATCCTGATCAGGTAGCCACCCAACCCAGACTGATCTGGGCTGAGAGACTCAGGCCCGATGCAGGTCCTGAACCAACTGGGGACCTTGCACAGTCCAATAGAAACAATAGTTTCATATGGGTTTTAAAAATCAAACTTGTGGTCAGTTTTCTGTATTTCACCTTATTCTGTTAGTGTACTTTTATGGTTTCACTATGTCATAACACATCTTTAAGCTGGTCTGTTCTGTGTTTTAAGATGGACATGCTTTGTAATACACCTATGAGGAGACTGTTTTTATTTTGCTGTATTCTTTTGAGAAACTTCAATAACATTTGTTTGTTTGTTTGTTTGTTTGTTTGTTTACACCAACAACTGGGAAACATTGACCTGCAAGCTCTCCAATTGGAGAACAGCCTTTACCAAAGGTGTCATGGGTTTTGAAGACACTCGAACTCAGGACAAAAGGGAGAAACATGCTAAGAAGAAGGCACTCTTGGCAAACCCTCACCATGATCAACTCCCATCTGGAAACCTATGTCCCCACTGTGGAAGGATGTGTGGATCCAGAATTGGCTTCCACAGTCACTTACAGACTCACTGTTAAAACCATGTTTATGGAAGATAATTTTACACAGCTATAAGTGATTGTCAAAGCAGCAGCAAAAAAAAGAAAAAAAGAAAAAAAGGTGAATGCTAGTGTCTAGTATCCAGATCAAGGGAAGTAATAAAGGTAAAGGTAAAGGGACCCCTGACCATTAGGTCCAGTCATGACTGACTCTGGGGTTGTGGCGCTCATCTTGCTTTATTGGCCGAGGGAGCCAGTGTACAGCATGACTAAGCCACTTCTGGCGAACCAGAGCAGCGCACGGAAACGCCGTTTACCTTCCCGCCAGAGCGGTACCTATTTATCTACTTGCACTTTGACATGCTTTTGAATGTTGGCAGGAGCAGGGACCGAGCAATGGGAGCTCACCCCGTCACGGGGATTCGAACTGCCAACCTTCTGATCGGCAAGTCCTAGGCTCTGTGGTTTAACCCACAGCGCCACCCGCATCCCAAAGGGAAGTAATAGTACCACTCTATTTTGCCTTAGTCAGACCCCACCTGGAATACTGTGTCCAATTCTGGGCACCACAATTTAAGAAGGATGTTGACAAGCGGGAGCATATGCAGAGGAGGGCAACCAAAATGATCAAGGGTCTGGAAACCAAGCCTTAGGAGGTGTGCTTGAAGGAGCTGGGTATGTTTAGCCTGGAAAAGAGGACTGAGAGGAAATGAGATTGCCATCTTCAAATATCTTAAGGGCTATCACATGGAGGAGGGAGCATACTTGTTTTCTCCTGCTCTGGAGGGTATCAGGGCTTCAGGAATTCTATTCCTTCCCCAGTGGCAGCAACAAACAAGAGGCAAAAGAACGCCATCTACCCTAATCATGGCGTTGTTCCAACTGAGCTCCTCCTCCCTCCTTCCTAGCAACAGCAGTTCCCCTTACGGTGGCCACTCGAGCTCAGTTGTCTCTGAGTCCTTTGTTCCTGCACTCTCAACGAACACTGAGTTCTGGGAGAAGGGTGTGTGTGTCAGAAATACTTGTTAAAACTTTGGGATGTAAAACACAGGAGCAGTCAATTACAACATTCCTAGAGTGTACATGTTTAGACATGGGGAGGGATGTTTGTCCAGCCAGCAGGTAAACTTCCTGGGACAGACTTCCTCTGCATGTGACACAGGTGTGGCCTCACCTGTGCAGGTAATGACAAAAGCACAGGGCAGGGGCAGCCATCTCTCTCTCTCTCCTCTTCCTTCGAAGAAGCAACATCTAAAGATGCCCTCTTAGCTCCCAGCCAAGAGAGGACAAAGGGACTATCTTCTTATAAGATAGAATCCAAATGTATAGTACTTTATTAAGCTGTCTGCCTTTCTGGGATCTGATGTGAACAGAATGTGAGTAAACTCTTTTTATACTTTTGTAAAAGACTGTGTCGTGTCTTGTATTTTAAGAGGGAATAAAGGGGAAATTACCAGAGTGATTATTATAGAGGTTCTAGCGAACCTGAGCAAACGCTACTGTTGCAAACTTAAGATAAAGGGGAATGTTTTACTCTGCTGATATTAGGAACTTTTTAACACAAGTTGAAGCTGATACTTTTCCCAGGTACATTCATGTGTTTATGCTCGAGCAGAAATCGCAAGCGTTTCCTAAGTTCAAGGCATTCTGTGCTTGATTGGAGAATGTTCACGGTAAACGTATCGGCTGTCTCTTTACTGATCGGGGCGGGGAGTTCACTTCTCAGCAGTTTGAAGCTTTCCTGACTGAGAAGGGAATCCAGCATGACTTGTCAACGCCTAGATCGCCATGGATGAATGGACTTGCGGAGCGAGCAAATCAAACGTTGCTTCAAGGCCTAAAAACCTTGTTGCATGATGCCAATCTCCCTGAGAAATTTTTGGGGGAGGCTCTGTCGACTTTTGTTTACACTTTTAACAGGAGACGGTCCTCACCTATTGGTTGTACCCCCTATGAGAAGATAAGCAACCTTGCGTCAAGCACATGAGAATCTTTGGTTCTGACATGTGGGTACACACCCCACAGAGCAACAAGCTTGGGAAGCGTGGGGCACATGGTTTGTTCATGGGGTACGAAAAAGGTGCATACAGGGTATGGATGACTGACTCGAAGTCCATTAAGTTCACAAAGAGTGTTGAGTACAATCCTAAGTGGGGGGGGGAATGTGGGAATTTCCCAGAGTTACCCAGAGGAGGATGAAGGTGATGTGAAGAAAGCAGAAGAGAAAGCTGAGGATGATGAGGATGATGATGATTAGAGTTCGGATTCCAGTTCAGTGGGCGGCGCTGCTGCTGGTGTCAGCGACAGTGATGACACAGCAGACTACAAGAGCGCAAAGGCCTCAGTCAGACCATCTGATGCGTCTGACAATGAACTGGAAGAACCACTGTTCACCATTGGTCACTTTTCTCCTAAGAAGGAGGAGATGAGTCCAGAAGACTTGCATCTAGTACGCAGATCTGAAAGGGCGACGAAGGGCAAACCTCCAAAGAGATTTGCTGATGAGTTTGCTAAGACGGCAACTGCTGTTCTTAGTAGCTCAGAGAAGGTGCGGGAACCTTCAAGCTTCAAAGAGGTTCAGGAGTTAACCTCTAAAGATGCTGAGCCTTGGCTTAATGCCATGAAGGCTGAAGTTGATTCCTTGAACAGGAACCAAACTTGGGAACTGGTACCGGTAGTCCCAGGAATGAGACTGGTTGGCAGCAAATGGGTCTTCAAGGCCAAGACAGACCAGAATGGCAAGGTTGACAGACACAAAGCCAGATTGGTTGCCAGAGGTTTTTCACAGGTACCAGGACAGGATTACCACGAGACCTACTCTCCCACCGTCAAGTATGAGAGCATTCGGCTGATGCTCAAGATTGCTGCGGAGGAGAAACTGCATGTTTCCCATCATGACATTAATACAGCTTTTTTGTACGGGATTTTGGGGGAGGAGCTGTATATGCTTCCACCTGATGGAATGCAGATACAGAAGGGAATGGTCTGTAAACTGCGGAAATCCTTATATGGTCTCAAGCAGAATGCCAGGTGTTGGAACACAAAGCTCACTGAGACATTGCTTTCTCTAGGTTTTCACCAGGGCAAAGCTGATCCATGTGTGTTTATCAAGGAGGAGGGGCAAAACAAACTGTATTGTTTATGTTTTGTTGATGATCTTCTGATGTTTTGGAAGAACCAGGCTTTGTACCAAAGCACCCTAGCTCAGCTGAAGGAGCACTTTGACATGAAGGATCTTGGTGAGGTATCCAACTATCTTTCTCTGCAGGTGGAGAGGGACCAAGCAGGTAATTTTCTGGTACACCAAACACAGAAAATTGCTGATGTATTAACCAGGTTGAATATGGTTGATGCAAACCCAGGAGACACACCGATGGTGACAGGTTACCAGGTAGACAGTAATGCTGAAGCGTTTTCTGACACAACGCTGTACAGATGCATTCTAGGCAAGTTGAATTCCATTGCTAGATGCTCAAGACCTGACATAGCTGTAAGCTGTAACCTGCTTAGCAGACATGCCAACAATCCTACTGTTCATGATTGGAAAGCTCTGAAGCGCATAGCCCGCTATTTGAAAGGGACTATGCACTACAGGCTGAGATTCACCAGTCAGAAGACTGGAGGCCTTGAAATCTTTGCAGATGCAAGTTTTGGAAGTGACACCACGGATGGTACAAGCACTTCTGGAGTGTGCTACATGTACAACCACTGTCTGTTTAACTGGCTGTGCAAGAAGCAGACAACAGTGAGCCTAAGTTCCTGTGAAGCAGAACTCAATGCTTTGTCATTTTCACTCATGGATTGTGAATGGTTGATGCAACTGTTTAAGGACATCAGAGTTTCTGTGAAATGTCCTATACAAGTGTATCAAGACAATAGATCCTGTTTGGCTTTGCTGAACTCAGAGAGTTGCAAGCAAAGAACCAAGTACTTGCAGATTAAGCTACATCGTGCAAGAGAGTGTATTGAGAAAGGACTCATTCAGGTGTCCTACATGGCAGGAAATGAAATTCCTGCTGATCTGTTGTCTAAGGTTGTTAACAGAGAACAACTTAAGGTTTATGTACAGAAGTTGCAATTGGGTTGAACCACAGGTACTACAGGTTACACGGAAAGGGGGAGGATGTTAGGATATTTCCGTTCCACTTTAAAAGGGAGCAGGCTTTGTGAGTCAGAGTCTGCGTATTTCCTGTTTCACAGGATGTTTCTGTTGTGTCTTTTGTTTTCGCTCTCTCTGTGTCAGAGACACTGAAGCAGACAGTCATGTTTTTTTGTTCTGATCAACGCTGAATAAAACTTGTAAATAATGCTCTCCTGAATGCGACTTTTGCTGTGCATTATCTGCTGATAGAGCGTGCATCAGCTCTAGAATGTGGCAGGCTATTTCTGGAGCTCATGTCGCTAATTGCTGATACTGCGTGTCTACGGGAGATCAATGGACGTCTGGCAGCCGGCTTGTGGGGCCATGATGGACTTTGTCTCCCTAGCAGTATCCCAACAGGATAAGGATATAATCACACAATATATCCTCTCCTGCATCCCTGAACATTCCCACAAAAACTTTAAAGCCTGCGAACTGGTGAAGTGCTTTCGCCTGTTAGCAGAGCTTAGCAGAGTATTGCAGCTTTTCTTAGACAACTCTTGAGATTGCTCAGTCAGGAACGATGATCAGGAACAAAGACTGATGACTAGTAACTTGATTCTTGTAGTTTATTTACACAGCAGTAAGCTCACAAGCTATATACAATTTACTAGATACAAACACGACTTCTTAACTCTCCAAGCACTCAGAATACTACTAACACACCAGCACACACCACTCACAACTAGTGTCATAGGTCATGCTGCCTATATGAGAGACCTCAGCCAATCACAGAGCTGTTACTGGGTCCTCTTATCTTTAGGCAGATTTCTTCCGTGCTCCGTCTCCCTAGCCTGCTGTTGAGACACTAATTGCTCACTTGCCAAGCTGCACATAGACTATGAATTCCAACAATACTCTCCAGCGACAATGTGTCAGCTGGCTGCTCTGCCTCTATCTCCCCTGGCTCTGCCCCCCTCCCCTTCTCCTAACACTTTCCAACTCTTTTTTTCGACGAACTCTGAGGTATGACCCTCCTCAAACCCCTGCTGCATTCCTCTTCTTCTGCAGTGTCAGGAGAGCGGGTGGTGGTGGTCACCATTCCTCCTCCATTTTGTTCCCTGGAGTCCAATCCCTGACAGAGGGTAGGACTCAAACCAATGGCTTCAAGTTGCAAGAAAGGAGATTCCAACTAAACATTCAGAAAAACCTTCTGACAGTAAGAGTTGTTCAGCAGTGGAACAGACTCCCATGAGAGGTCGTGGACTCTCCCTTCTTGGACGTTATTAAACTGAGGTTGGATGGCCATCTGACATGAATGCTTAAGCTCAGATTCCTGTATTACAGGGGGTTGGGCTAGATTACACTTGGGGTGCCTTCCATGATTCTATTATTCTATCTCATAAGCCTCAAGGGGAAGGAAATGTGAAAAGGTTAAAATTTCCTAATCCTAAATGGCAGGTTTGGCATGTAAAGATCAGCTACCTAGATCCATGTACTGATAGTGGCCGCCTCCCAATTGGGAGTATTTGGGGGGGGGATTCAAATGCATAACAGAAATTTAGGTTTACATAATGAAAGTGGACTAAAGCACTCTTTTGCTCTGGTGCAACAAATCCAGGGTTTTATTTTACTCATCTCCTTAACATCTGGTGGAAGGACATTCCACAGGGAGGGTGTCACTACCAAGAAGGCCCTCTGCTTGGTTCCCTGTAACTTCACTTCTTGCCATGAGGGAATTACCAGAAGGCCCTCAGAGCTGGACCTCAGTGTCTGGGCTGAAAGATGGGGATGAAGACATGCACACTCCGTCAGATATGAGTTAGACATGTGGGTGAGAGCATGGCTGTGGGTCACAGCAATAGCACTGGATGGACCTATCCCATACAGTTCCCTAACCCTTCCATGCAATCTTTCAAAGTGAAGATGCATATGCCCCTTTAGTTTTTAGTGGAAGGGAATTTCCTTTCCCATATTCTCCAGAATGCTCCCCTGACCTCCTTGTTTCTGAGGCTGTAAATCATGGGGTACAGCATGGGCGTGACATTGGTGTAGATCAAAGAGACCACCTTGTCCTGCTCTAGGGAGTAGCTAGCTTTAGGGCGGATGTAAATGAAGATGGCACAGCCATAGTGGAGCACGGCCACAATCAGGTGAGCAAAACAGGTGGAGAAGGCCTTCTTCCGGCCTTCAGAACATTTGATCCTGAAGATGGAATTGGCTATGAATGCATAGGAAATGAGAATAAGCAGGAATGGAATGAGCAAGATCATCATGCAGACAAGGAACACAGCAACTTCATTGAAATGTGTGTCACTACAGGCCAGGTACAGCACAGGTGGGATATCACAGAAGAAGTGGTTGATATCATGTGAGCCACAGAAGGGTAGGCTGAAAATCAGCATGGTAAGTCCCAGTGAGATTGTGAATCCACTGGCGCAGGCTACCACCAAGAGTCGCATGCAGAGATTCCTGCTCATGATGAGAGTGTAGCGCAATGGGTTGCATATGGCCACATATCTGTCATAGGACATCACGGCCAACAGAAAACACTCAGCACCCCCCAGGGCAATGAAGAAATACATCTGAGCAGCACACGCAGTCAATGGGACTCTTCTGCTCTTTGCCAAGAGGTTGGCCAACATTTTGGGTACAATGACCAGAGTGTAGCAGACCTCAATGAAAGACAGGTTGCGCAGAAAAAAATACATGGGGGTGTAGAGGGCAGGGTCAACTAAGGTTATGACCACAATGACCAAGTGTCCCGACAGAGTGATAAGATGCATGGCAAGGAACAAGGCAAAAAACAGAGACTTCAAAGTTGCATTGGTGCTGAATCCCAGCATGAAAAAATCAGCACCCAGGCTTTTGTTCTGCCCATGTTGCTCCATCCTAGGTCACATAGTTGTCAGGCAGTGCTTACTGTCAGTCTGTACAAGAGTGAAACAAAGATAAAATAAAGACAGGATAATATTAGCAAGAGGCAACAGGCAAAGATGAAAAGGACTCTCCTCCCTGCAAGAGAGGGGAGTGGTTGTGGGCGGGAGCCCGGACTCCGCCCTGGCAGGGGCCTTAGCCCCTGCCCCTCCTTACCTGGCCGGCCGGCGCCCACGCCCACCGGGGGCAGCCAACCAGGTGCCTCCGAGGGGCGTGTTCAGCAGCTTAATGCTGCGGCGCCGGCTTCTCCTCCCCCTCAGTCCTCGTCGACCCGCAGCGAGTCACCCACCCTCCACTCCCTTTTAGCTCCGGGTATAGGTTTTTGGCCTTGCTATGGACCTTAGGTTGGTCGCCCCGGTTGTCTGGGGGGCCTGGTAGGAATTTTTCCATTTGGCATTCGGCTTTTTGGTTTTTTCGCCTACCTCGTAGCAATCGTCACAACTTTTGTGGTATTGGTGGGTAGGTTAGGCATTGGATTCATGTGTTGTGATGTGTTAAGGGCTAGGTGTGGCCATCGCCTATGCTATCTACCGTGGGTTATTCCGTTAAAGGAATCCGGCGGTCGTGTATTCCGTCCGATGCCTGCTTGGCGGGAGGCCATGGCACGACCCTCGGTGACATCAGGGGGTGAGCCTATAGTTGGATGAGCATCAACAGGCTCCACCTACTGTTGAATAAACCCACCACCTATAGTCATCCAATGCCTAAGCCAATACCTTTTCACTGCTGTAATCAATAAAGTTGTGGCCTTTTTCTTGCCCATTAACCTTATACCACGTGTCCATGTGTATTTATTTCACTTAGCGGGGCCGGGGCCCTCGATCCACAAGATTGCCTTCGAAACTACTCTTTTAGTCAAAAGTAAATGTATGCAGTTTTAATTGATCAGTTAATCAGTTAAGACAAATTTGATGAGTCAGGTAATATTTCATTATCATTGGGTGACAGCCCTAGCAGAGACATCCAGATCATCAGTTGCTTCAATGTTTACATACGCTTTCCCCTTTTTGCAATTTGGAAGCCAGTTTGGTTTTTTTGGTGGTGGTAGTGGTTTTTGGAGGGCGGAGAGGAAAATCATGTACCAAATGGTATGTGATATTATTCAAACCTAAAGCGGGGTGGTGGGGGGAGCTTAAACTGGCCACTTATTTTGAAGGGAAATCAGCCAGCTGGAACCCTGACCTAGTACCATGCTCACAACCCAGATTGGTACCCACAACTGTTTCCTGCCAAAAATCACTTCCCTTCCCCAGCTCCTTCCTGCCTTCCTTCCTTCCTTCCTTCCTTTCTTTGAATATTCACTTTTATATAAGATATTGCACTATACAGACTAAAAACACAGTGTTGCAAAAAAACCAGTAAAATAACAAACAACAGTATGAGTTGGTTGGCAGTATTTCTTTACTGCAAACAGCATCCTAGAGGCCAAATAAAAGCTGGGATGGGGGTGGATTTGGAGCAGGACGCTAGCATGGCACCCTGACCTGGACTGGGAGCTTAGCACCAGATCATGTGACTCTTTGCTGAGTGGTAGAGCATCTGCTCTGCAAGCAGAAGGTTCAATGCTCATTCTCCAGATGGGGCTAAGAATGTCTACTCTCTGAAACCCTCGAGAGCTGCTGCCAGCCAGAGTGGGTGATGCCGAGCTAGATGGACCAATGGTGTGACTCAGTACAAGGCAGCTTCCTATGTTTCTTCATGGCCTCAATGCAAAGGGAATCCCCCTGCACACAGAGTCTGGAAGTGGTTCTTCTGAAACAAAAACACTAGTTGGTAGAGCATCTGCTTTGAATGCAGAAGATCCCAGTTGAAATTCCTGGCATCTACAGTTAAGGCTAGGCAAGACACCTGCCTGAAACTTTGGAGAGCCACACCAACCAAAGTTGTACACATTTATCCCCATAGAGCCTTAATTATTTTTCTGCCCATTGTGGCAATTGTAATGTATTCTACTAGATGTGGTATAGTTTTTTAATTGTATCTTTACAGATATGTCACAGAATATCTGAATGAAGCTCATAGATGGCTGGTGGTCAACAGACCTCAGTTTGGGAAGCCCTGCTGTAAACAGTACTTGTCTGACTCAGTAGAAGACAACTTCCTATATTCCTGTCCTATAAAAATAACTCACCTAGACATTTGGACGTTTGTTTAAGTAGGATGTATGAGATCCCCACAACAACAGAGTTAGGGCTGCATGTTTTTGGATTAATTTTTTAAAGAAGTGGTTGATTATTGCAGGTTGTAGCAATCTTACTGCTCCCACTATCTCTCAGCATAACCTGCTTCAGTGAGTGGCTGTGATGCGAGAATGGAGAGAGGGAGAAGCCTGTTCCCCACCTTGAGCTCCTTGGAAGAAAGGTGAGATATAAATCTAAATACATAAATAAATAAATAAATAAATAACCAGTGGAGAGGTATGACAGGTGTTATAGATCTATGCAGTGGTCAGTTTTAAAGTGTGTCACAGAGACGTGCCTGCAAAAGAAGTTCCCTAGCCATGTCTCCAAGGAAAGTCCAAAAACGCAGGCAGCTTTGTTTATTTTTTGCATTTATTACATACACACACAAGTGTGTGCATGTACATCTGCATGTGTGTAACCCACCCAGAGGGGTTTTGTTAGTTAAGTGTTCTATATATTTCATTATAGAACATGCAGCTTCCTCAAAGAGCATCAGGACACCATAGCATAATATCCAGTTCATTAGGATGACTGTCACAAAACTGCTACAGAGGTCCAGCTAACTCTTCATCCAGACAAAGAGCAGCCTTCAGCTTTTAATTAGAAATGGAAGCAATCTTGCAAATAAGTTTTGACATTTAAAGTGTAGATGTGGGAACCCCCCATCCAGCTTCTGTTTATTGTCCTCATACTTCAGCTTCCTCTATGCAAATCTGTCACAAACAAACTTGAAAACTTTATTTGCACCACATTCACTTGCCAGAGGGAGGAGAGTTACACTGGCTCTGAAAAGAAATTCTTGGAACTGTATGCTCCTGCATTCCCTCTCCATTCCCACCATTGTTGCTTGGCTATGCAAATCCTTAGCCTCAGCTCCCCCAACCTGGTGTCCAAAACATTTGGTTGGCCTCAAGCTGGGAAAGGCTGCCTTGAATATCTTTCAGGCATTTTCACAAAGTGGATCTTGCTTCAACCCAGTTTGCAATACAAACACATTTTTTCTCTGCTTTCCCTTCCAGGCAACTATCAGAAGAGTTTAACATAGTAAAGTAAGAGAGGCTCAAAAAAGGACCATTCTGAAAAATGGTCTCTGCAAAGTCTAGCTGTAGCTTATGATTCTCAACTCCTGCAGCTGAAAAGAGGAAGGATTGTAGCTCATTAGTAGAGCATCTGCTTTGAATCTGAAATGTCCCAGAATAGTCCCCAACACATCCAGGAAGGACTGGGAGAGAACCCTGCCTGAAATGCTAGAGAACTGCTGTCAGTCAATGGCTACAGTACTAAAGTAGATGGGCTAATGGTCTGGCTCTGTATGCTCTGGCCTTTCCTATGTTCCTGTGAAACATTGTCCTGCTTTAGAACTTTAAAACCCTGCAATTCCTTACCTGTCAGAAGTCTGATTTGTTTCGTTATTCTTTTTCTGAGAAGTTTGGACATTTTTTCGATCAAGAATCAGCAACTACAAACTTTTCTTCTCATGCTGAATATCTTTATTCATAAGTCTAGGTGGTCAGATAGGAAGGCTTGCTGTAATCTGAACATGCATCACTAGCAGGAGGTGCTGGCTGCTGGCAGAGATGGAATAGCTATCTGAGCCATTTATAGGTTTGTTTGGTCCTCAGGGAAATCCTGCCAGCCTTTTCCACCAGAAGTCCAGAAGGAAAATAGGAACAGGATGCATGCTGCTGAAGGTGAATAACTTAGGCTGAGATAAAATGTCTCTCTCACCAAAAGAATTATTTTATTCTATTTCAACAATTCATTTACTGCACCACAGCCACTCTCTGATGTTAAAAAGAAACAAAGAAAAATAAAACTAACTATAAAATCATAAAATTTGCTTTAAATGCCTGCTGAGATAAAAAAAGATGTTCATCACATGCCAGCAGATCAACAGGGGGCCTGTCTGGTCTCGGGTGGGAGAGAATTCCACAGAATTGGGTCCACAGTACCAAACACAGCTCCTCGTGGAGGCAAGCTGTGTGACCAAGCCTTGTGGGTCCTCTAAAAGTGACTTCTGTCATGATTAGTTTGGGATATGAGAAGTCAAGTGATCTTCAAGGTCTCCTGGACCCAAGTTGTTAAGGGCCTTGTAAATTAATACGAGAACCTTGAGCATGACTCAGTATTATATGGTAGTAAGAATGTAGCATAGCAGGTTCAAGTCCTGCTTTCTTTTCTCTTATGGGATGCTGTAAAACTAGTTGTTTTATATAATTTACTCAAAAACTGCTCAACTTGTTGCATTATGAAAATCTTAAGTAAAAACAAATCTTGTTTCAAGGTCAGGGTGGGGGAGTGGGGGGATAAACTGATCCATCCCTAGCCTCAGCTAATATCTTAAACCTGGACTACAAGTACATATGCAGCAAAATAAATTGGGAGTAAATGGGAGACTAACTGCACAACCCTATACATGTCCCATTGAGTTTCTTACAATGTGTACTGTAAGATTTAAGATTTAAGATAAATTTATTGTCATTGTCCGTATATACACAGTATACACAACAACGAAAATCAAACACCCACCCAAAGACCGGGTTCACATACACATTTGCACGTATCTCCAACACTCTCATCCTATTCAGACATAATCTATAAAAACATATCATACTCCAGAATGTAACATAACCTATTAAAAGCATAACATAACCTAAAAACCTGTCTCATTCCTTCCTACTCCCTGCTTGCTATTTCTTGCAACTGGCCCTGAGATCATTATTTAGTGCAATCAGAGCTCTTGGATAGAAACTATTCAGAAGGCGTGTGGTTCGTGTTTTCATTGTCCTATATCTTCTGCCCGAAGGCAACAGTTCAAAGAAGTTGTGAGCAGGATGGGTGGGATCTCTCAGGATATTGTGTGACTTCTTCAAAGTGCGAGACGTGAAGATCTCATCCAGGGTTGGTAGTTGGAGCCCAATAACATTCTGGGCAATTTTAATTATTCTCTGTAAAGCTTTTTTATCCGTTTCAGAGCTGCTCCCATACCACGATAATATACTATAGGTTAAGACACTCTCGATGGTACTGTGATAATAGGACAGAAGTAGGTGCTGAGATAGATTCAGTCCCCTGAGCATTCTCAGGAAATACAACCTCCCCTGCACCTTCCTCACAACCATATTAATATTTGCAGTCCATGAGAGGTCCTCAGAGATGTAAATGCCCAGGTATTTAAAACTACCAACTACTGTAGCCTGCACTATGAGAGAGGAGGGAAGCAAGCAAACCAAGTAAGCCAATGCCCCCTTCCTTTTAACTTCACCCCTATCACCCCATGAATATCTATCCCCCCACCACTGATTGCCTTCACTAGAAAGCCTTCTGCACTTTAACTGGCCCAACTTAGATTGGCTAGAGCAGAGTGAATAATAAGGCATCAGACCATTTCTGATCCATGCCACTTTTTCATGCATATATTCCTAAATGCATTCTGTCCAGTTTCTTCATTAACTTGTAAAAAAACCAAAAAAACCCCAAACTTAAAATTCACATGGAAATTCATATGTGCCTTTTTTCAGTACCTTTCTTTTCTATAAAACAATGTTTAGGGCTACTCTCATTTTGACTCTAGAAAACCACCATTTTATAGTTCAAATTGGGGAAAATAAATACAGTAAATGCAGTGGCAGAGGAAGGGGGTGCAGGGGTGCGGGCTGCCCCGGGTGTCATCTCTGAGGGGGGTGACAAAGTGACAAAAATCTGAGTGGTTTAAAAAAAGGGGGGGCCTGCAACGTGGTGTTTGCATCTGCCCATTGCCTCTCCCTCAGCTGCCCTACAGCTGAGGGGGAGGCGGCAGAAAGGCTCCACGCAGCACGCCCCATCCCCGGCTGCAGGACACGCGCACCGCCCCCAGCACTCGAGTGGCTACCTACACCACTGAACAAATGGACAAAAATACAAAGATTCACAAAATGTTTAGGAGTATGCGTACCCCTGCATGCCCCCCAATAAAAAGCACTGCATATAATAGAAAACTAAGAATGTCACCACACTGCACTCCGCTTGACCACAGACAAGTTGGTGCTGCTAACTGCAGCAGAAAGGCAGCTCAGAAGTGATGGGGTGGTGAATGTGAGGAAATACTTTCTGTCCCTCATTCCCCACCCCCGCCATAGGCCACAATGGCATGAGATGCAAAGGGACATGGAAAGCACCCAGAAGTGGCAGCCAACCACTGGCTCTGGAGTGACAGTGGCAGCAGCATGAGGTGGAAAGGGGAAGGTCTCATCCACCTTGGAGTCAACATTTTAATTTCTGATGTCTAAGACTGAAAGGATCAGCATGTCATCAGCGGGGGAGAGTGAAATGAAGAGGAGAAAGCCCCCCCGTCCTCTCTGCTGTTACTGCTGAGCTGTTGCCATACTACAGTATGGCAACAGCACACTCTGTCATTGGCCAAGTGAACTGCAGTGTGACAACATTCTTAGATTGTTATTATATGTATAGAAATATGACTTTTCATGTGCATTTCTTTTTAACAGACAGGGCTCTTTCTGGACTCTGCCTGGAAATACCAGAGATTGAACCTGATAACATCTGCATGCAAAGCATGGACTATCACTGAGCTCTGGTCTCACTCCTCTTGAAACACTTCACTGAACTTCATGCTGGCAAACAGAACAAAGTCAAATGGTCTAGTCAGTAGTAAAGGAATAATGGACAAAACAAAGTGATTCTGGACACCACTAGGTGATAACAACCTGCCCAGCACACAACTTCCACAGCCTGAGCCCTCAGGTGTTCATAGCAGAGTGGATTGATTTATTTGGCTAGTTCCTCAGGGTTGGTGAAAAGCCCATTACCAGAGCAATAGGTAAGGTGTATGACAGCTTGGTCACCATTGGCTGCTGCATTAAGGTGCTCCTTAACCCGGTCCCATTTGCGCTCTGCAGAGAAAACGTCCCAGGCATCGCCAACACTTAGTTCCTCATACAGCACTCCCAACACCTCTTTCTCCAGTTCCTCCAAGAGGACCACCTTGCCTCATGTCTGGCCTAAGGTGGGAATGACCTCCTTTGTCCAAACACAGCCCTGGCCTTCTTCATCCAAATACTGCTGCAAACAGGGGGCAAAGTCTTCTTTGGGAATAATTGGGAGTTCCTCTTTGACCCTCATAAGTACAGCCTCCTGTGGGTGGTCCCTGAGGAAGCTCAATGTCTTGTTCAGAACTTCAGAAAAATCAGCCTCCTGGAAAGTGTTGACATGGTAGATAAGAAAATGGCCACCTTCTAGTTTGCAGCGGATGTCCAGAAAGCGCATGCCAGCAGCCAGCTGAGCTTTGAGAGGCCAGCTCTGACAGTGGATCTTCAAGTCACCAAGGAGACTCATGGAATCATGGGTACCAGGGATTGAGACTCTGGAAAGGAGAATATTATTTATTTATTTATTTATTTATTCATTCATTCCCCACCCTCCCCAGCCAAGACTGGGGTCAGGGCGGCTAACAACCAATAATAAAAACAAGTTGATTAAAATACAATTTAAAAGATTAAGATACACTTCCGGAGGTGGCGCCATCGGTTAATGGCGGATTCCCTCTAACTCGGAGGGAACCGCTCCACAGAAATAGGGTCAAATTCCGCTTCGGCGTAGCGGGGACCCCTGAAATCACAGGCGGGTGAAGCCTGTGAACTTGGGACTCGGCGGGCATGTTTTGCGCCCCCCCAATCCGTGAAGGAACCCGGCAACGGGCTCCGGAACGGAACGGGGGCAGTAGCGCTGTGCTGTGAGTCGTCTGCTTCTTCTGTGGAGTGAAGCCACGCAGCTGTTGCCGGAGAGCGCTGCCTTTCTTTCCTGGAAATTTGGCTTTGAAAACAACGATCCGTGAGTAGGATTTCTACGTAATTAAGGAACTGTACAAAATTTGAAAAGAATTTGACCGAAGCGGAGAGGTATAAAAGGGAAGTCTGCCTCCCGCTTGTGTAGATAAAACAAAGCATTGAACTTGAAAGCGGAAGCTTTAAAAGACGCATAAAAGGACTACAATCCAATCATCTAACCAGGACTTTTCCCCCTCAACTTGAGGGAAGAGGGGGGGAAGCTTTGAATGTTATTTCTTTAAGAAGAAGTGAGAAAGAGAAGATAAAAACTACCGCTCAATCCCCCTGGAACGGGTTCCCAGTGACAATAAAAAGCTGGAGAAAAGGTACTGTCTTTGAACATATTTTGACAGCTAGTTCTGCACTTGAAATACAATTTGGATACAATATTGCTGACAGGTATCTCCTGGTCTCAAAGTAACTGTTTAAGATAGACTGTTATCTTTCTGGTGAATTGGGGGGACTTAAGGAAGAAGTAAAGTATTTAAGAACTTTATGACTGTTACAGTGTCCCCCTAGTGGAATTTGGAACTTGTTACAACTAGTTACAATTGCAGCTGGCCTGAGGAGTTTCTCACACTGTCTTCTTGGAATTTTCCACTTCAAAACAATTTTGAATTTAACCGTGTGACTGACCTTGAGTTTTATCTAGAGGGGTATGGCAGATGGGAAAGAGAAACTAGAGTCGTTACAAGCAACAAGGTCGGGCAGAGTATTGCGAACAGACGGTGGACTGCAAAGAAGAGCCTCGACCTCTGGCCCCTCTGGGGTTCCAATAGCAGCCCCATCGGCACAACCTAAAACCAAAGGTATGGCAAGTGATGACGCCTTTGCTCAGGTTTTGGCTAAAATTAATGAATCTTTGGATAGAATAAGCAAACAAGTAGCAGAGGCATCAGACAAGATTGATCAAAATACAACAAGTATTAATCAAAATACAGTAAGTTTAAATAATTTGGGACAGAAAGTAAATACTAATACAGAGACTATTCAGAAACTATTAGAGGAATCGGCCTCAACACGTCAGATTGCCGAAGAGGCTAAAGAAATTGCTACAGCTTCTGTTGCAGAGGTTCAAGAGAAGATACCACCGTTACATAAACAACTTGAAGACCATAAGCTAACTCTGTCTATGATTGAGTTGAAGGAGAAACAAGTGAACTTAAGGGTCAGAGCAGTACCTGAAGTGGAGAAAGACAATTTAGTTGATTTTCTTACACAGGAATTCTTAGATTTTTGGAATCCAGAATTGGTAAAAGACAGTTTCAAAATAGTGAATGCTTTTAGACTTGGAAAAGGAGGAGGAAAGAAGGTGAGAGACTGTCTGATTACTCTCCGAACAAAAGAAGAGAGGGACAAGATCTTGGGTTTGCATTTTCAGAAGACACTGGAAATACATCAGACAAAAGTGGAGATATTTAAGGACATCCCGAAACACCTTCTGGATCTCAGATCTAACTACAAAGATCTGGTCACCTTGTTGAGAAGTAACAGAATTAACTTTAGGTGGGAATTTCCTCAAGGCCTATCTTTTAGCTACAAAGGAAAGAAGAGGAAAATAAGATTGGAAGACGACAAAGACAAATTCTGGAGAGACCACGGAGAAGACCTACAAAAGAAAGTCACAGGAGAGTTAAGAGCAATAGCAAGAGAAACTTTAGACATACCAGGACTATCTCTGGAACTAAAAGACCGCCTGAAAAACGTGATACCACCGACGGAACAGGAACAGGCACTAGGTGCTGTTGGAGGAGAACTAAAATAATTACATCATGGCCCTGCAACTACTAACATGGAACTGTCATGGCTTGAATTCCCCTCAGAAAAGGAAATCAGTGTTTCATTTATTAAAAAAGGAACAATTGGATTTGATCTGTCTACAAGAAACACATATAACAAGATTACACAGGAAATTGTTGATAAATAAAAAAGACTTGGTCAGGAGTTTATTTCATCGGACAAAGTTAAAAAAAGAGGGGTTGTGATTTATGCAAAGGACAGACTATCACCGAAATTTATTTTTAAAGACGACCAAGGAAGATTTGTGGCAATTGAAATCCAAACACAAGGAGAAAAATTTTTGATAGTAGGAATCTATGCACCAAATGAAGGGGAATCTGGTTTTTTTAAGAAGTTGCATGAGACTTTGATGGACTATTTGGATTACAACATGATTTTGGTGGGAGACATGAATGGAGTGGTATCTACACATATGGACAAGGCACAAAGACAGGTAGTCACTAAGGATGGTAGACTACCGAAAACCTTTTTTGACATGACAGACAACTTGGACTTAGTTGATATTTGGAGAATAAGAAACCCCATGGCTAAAGAGGGAACCTTCTTTTCTGAAGCCAAAATGACATGGACAAGAATTGACCAAATATGGATAACTAGAGGAATGGCACCAAAGACAAGAAAGGTGGAAATCTGCCCGAAAACTTGCTCCGACCATAATGCTGTCAAGATGGAAATGAAACTAACACCAACTGGCTGCTCTCCCTGTGCAAAGGTCAGAGGGGGCAGGGTTTCTGTTGAGGCAGGTGATTAGCTGTGGGAGGAGCTTATCAGAGCTTGCAGGGCAGCGGCGCGCGCCTAGCGGCACGCGCAGTTTGATCCATCTTTTAGATTTAGGGGAGCTAGTCTCAAACGTTTGTTGGGGGAGACCTAGGTTTTTTTTGTGGGGGGAGTTATTTGTCCTGTCTTCACACTTTTTATGATGGAGGACCGCTGTAGCCACCCCCAACAACACGTTCTCAAGATGGAGGGGGAGGGAACAGCTGCAGTCGCCTGTAGTTCCTGCGCAATGTTTGCCATCTTGCCAAAGGTTGCAGGCAGCTTTACCTGCAGCAATTGCATGTTGATTGCCCTCTTAAAAGACAAAGTCCAGCAACTGGAGGAACGTGTAGCTACGCTCCAAAGAATTAGAGAGCTGGAGCTCTTCTTGGAAGCAACAGAGCACACCGTCTCCACCAAGGAGGAGACAGGGGACTCCCCTGAGAAGGAGGCTAGTTCACCAACACAGGAGCCAGATATATGGAGAAACGTGACTCAAAGAAGTAGGAGGCCCAGGGTTCGCTCTGATTGTTTAGAAATACACAATCGCTTTGAGGTCCTCTCCCCTAGCATGGAAGACGAAGAGCAGACTCCATTTGAGGATCTCTCCCTCATTACAGTCGATCAGGTATATGAAGATGAGCAGCAAAGTCAGTCCTCGGGGAATGTGCAGGCGACCTTGGAACGGACAGCTCACGGAAGAACCCCGACCAGACCTAAGAGGAGGCGTGTAGTGGTGATAGGGGACTCCCTACTGAGGGGAACAGAAGCAGTGATCTGTGGGCCTGACAAGATGTCTCGGGAAGTGTGCTGTCTCCCCGGGGCTAAGATCCAAGATGTAACTGAACGACTGCAAGGAATCATAAAACCCACTGACAAATACCCCTTCCTCTTGGTTCATGTGGGAACCAATGACACTGCAAGCAATAGCCTCCAGAAGATCAAAAGAGACTACGAGGCTCTGGGCAGGAAATTGAAGCAATTAAATGCACAAATTGTCATCTCATCTGTCCTCCCAGTTGAACGACGTGGCCCAGGGAGAGAGGGGAAAATAGTGGAAGTGAACAGCTGGCTTCGCAAATGGTGTAAACAGGAACGGTTTGGATTCTTAGATCACGGACTGCAGTTTCTTGAAGATGGACTTCTGGCAAGCGATGGGCTGCACCTCACAACGGTTGGGAGGAATGTTTTTGCCAAAAATCTCAGAAACCTCATCAGGAGGGCTTTAAACTGACTAATGTGGGGGAGGGAGACAGTGCTCCTGAAGGTAGGAGTCTATCAATTGATGAAGATGATCATCCAAATGTCATAGACCAAATGGAGCAAACAGCACACAGACCTAGTGGTGGGAGGAAAAAATCCTTAAATAAGAGTCACGGGGGAATGATTAATGGACTTCAATGTCTGTACACTAATGCGCAAAGCATGGGAAATAAACAAGATGAGCTTGAGCTCTTGGTACAGCAAACTAAATATGACATAATAGGCATCACTGAAACCTGGTGGGATAAGTCCCACGATTGGAATGTAATAATGGGGGGATACAATCTATTTCAGAGAAACAGACCAGACAAGAAAGGAGGAGGAGTGGCGTTATATGTCAGGGATGTGTATACCTGTGAAGAGATCCAAGATTTAGAACCTCAAAGCCAAAGTGAGAGCATTTGGGTCAAAATTAAGGGAGAGAAGAATAACAGTGACCTCATTGTGGGAGTTTACTATAGATCCCCAAGCCAAACGGAGGACATAGATGATGCCTTCCTGGAACAGATGGCCAAGCATGCAAAAGGAAGGGAGATAGTAGTAATGGGGGACTTCAATTACCCGGATATTTGTTGGATGTCAAACTCAGCCAAGAGCATAAGGTCAAACAGATTCCTCACTGGCCTTGCAGACAACTTCATTGTCCAGAAAGTGGGAGAAGCAACAAGAGGAACAGCCATTTTAGATCTGGTCCTAACCAATGTTGATGACCTGGTTAGTGGGGTAGAAGTGGAAGGATCATTAGGCGCGAGTGATCATGCTCTTCTGAAGTTTACTATACAGCGGAAAGGAGCAGCCAAGCATACTAGGACTCAATTTCTTGACTTTAAGAAAGCTGACTTCATAAAACTTAGGGAAGTGCTGGGTGAGATCCCATGGACAGTAATACTAAAAGGAAAGGGAGTTCATGATGGCTGGGAGTTTGTTAAGAGGGAGATACTAAAAGCACAACATCAGGCAATACCAATGAGACAGAAAAATGGAAGGTGCCTAAAGAAGCCAGGGTGGCTATCTAAAGAACTTTTAACTGAGTTAAGATTAAAAAAGGATGTGTACAAAAAATGGAAAAGGGGGGAAACCACCAAAGAGGAATTCAAAGAAATAGCCAGCACGTGTAGACACAAAGTCAGAAAAGCTAAAGCACAGAATGAACTCAGGCTTGCTAGAGAAGTTAAAAGCAACAAAAAAGGCTTTTATGGGTATGTCCGTAGCAAAAGGAAGAACAAAGAAACAGTGGGGTCACTCAGAGGAGAAGATGGTGAAATGCAAACAGGAGACACAGAAAGAGCTGAACTCCTCAATGCCTTCTTTGCCTCAGTCTTCTCCGATAAAGAAAACAATGCCCGACCTGAAGAATTTGGAGCAAATGATTCAGCAAAGGAAACACAGCCCAGAATAACTAAGGAGATAGTACAAGAATACTTGGCTAGTTTAGATGTATTCAAGTCTCCAGGGCCAGATGAACTGCATCCAAGAGTATTAAAAGAACTGGCAGATGTGATCTCAGAACCACTGGCAGTCATCTTTGAGAATTCCTGGAGAACAGGCGAAGTCCCGGCAGACTGGAGGAGGGCAAATGTTGTCCCTATTTTCAAAAAGGGGAAAAGAGAGGACCCAAATAATTACCGCCCAGTCAGTCTGACATCAATACCAGGGAAGATTCTGGAGCAGATCATTAAGCAAACAGTCTGTGAGCACCTAGAAAGGAATGCTGTGATCACCAATAGTCAGCATGGATTTCTGAAAAATAAGTCATGTCAGACTAACCTGATCTCGTTTTTTGACAGAATTACAAGCCTGGTAGATGCAGGGAACGCAGTGGATGTAGCCTACCTTGATTTCAGCAAGGCATTTGACAAGGTGCCTCATGATATTCTTGTAAAGAAGCTGGTAAAATGCGGTCTTGACTATGCTACCACTCAGTGGATTTGTAACTGGCTGACTGACCGAACCCAAAGGGTGCTCATCAATGGTTCCTCTTCATCCTGGAGAAGAGTGACTAGTGGGGTGCCACAGGGTTCTGTCTTGGGCCCGGTCTTATTCAACATCTTTATCAATGACTTGGATGATGGACTCAAGGGCATCCTGATCAAATTTGCAGATGACACCAAATTGGGAGGGGTGGCTAACACCCAGAGGACAGGATCAGACTTCAAAATGACCGTGACAGATTAGAGAACTGGGCCAAAACAAACAAGATGAATTTTAACAGGGAGAAATGTAAAGTATTGCACTTGGGCAAAAAAAATGAGAGGCACTGTCAGAGCTGCTTCCAGATCCTAGCTCACAGAGGATCACGCTAGCCAGCGATCATTAAATAAAAGTCTTTATTGAGTTACAGTTTCCATTCTCAATCTGCTGCGTGCAACTCTACGTCTCATGGTTAGATCGGCGAAGCTCCGTCTGAGTCTCCGCCCCTTGTACACCAACTTAATATCCTAGCCCTGCTCCACCTTTTCCGCCTGACTGTTCTTCTCTGGGTCCCTCTGCCCCCCGGGGTCTCTTCCTTCCGGGATTCTTCTGACGCCGACCCCCCGGACCCTCCTGTCTCCTTGCGCCGGGCTTTAGGACCTGGCTCCCTTTCCGGGCTGCCTACTGCGCCACCTTCCTGTGCATTTGAACTTGGCGCGCGCGCCAAACCTTCCACCTTCCGTCTGACCGTTTCTTCGCTCCCCGATGGAGGTGTGGCCACTCCTGACTCGTTCCCTCCCCCCTGTTGTGAGCTGCCAGCGCTTGATCCCTGGCGCCCTTCTTCTTCCCTGCTCTCTGGCGGTGACGCTGGTCCCGATTTCCAACTGCTCCCCTCTGAGTCCCCTCTGGCTCTATCTTCCTGGGGTGTCCCCCTAGGCTCCCCCCTTGCCCTGGCCACTGGTGCTCCTTTCTGTGAATCTTCTGATTCACTGGAAAGACTCGGAGATCTCGGGTCGTCGTCATCACTCATCTTTTCTTCTGCCTCCTCCCCCTCGCTCTCTGTTTCCTCCCTTGCCCTTGCCTCTGCTCCTGAACCCCTGACATCCATCCCCCCCTCGAAGCCCCCTCTTCCCCCTCCCCTCCTTCTGGTGCGGGAGCTGGGTGCTGCCGTGTCCGGGGGACGAATGTCGGATACAGTTCGCTCCCCGTGGCGGGCCTCCATCTGAAGTCTTCCGGTTCTTCCTCCCTGCTCTCGTCGATGACGGTCACCTCCGCTTCCATCTCTGTGCCGCCGTGCTCGAAACCCGGGTCGTCCCCGAAAACGTCCGTGTCCGTCTCTCCCTCGCTTCCTTCTGGAGACGTTGCTCGTCCTGGACCCTCCAGCCACTTTCTGCGGAACTGCTCCTCTGGTCGATCATCCCACCAATACGAGGGTTCTGAAGCAGATCCCGAGGGTGACCCCTCCGGGGAACGGGCGTCTCGTGTCGGTTCCTCGTCCGAGTCGAACCCCCGGAACGTGCTGGCTGAAAGCGTGGGCGTGAAAAGCCAGTCGTCGAAAAAGTCTGCTGGCATTGGCCTATGTGGGAAGAGGGCATGAAACTCTTCTTTGAGCAGAGGTTCGTCTAAAGCGTAGCCCGGCACCCAGCTGTTGGCACTGGCCGGGGTGCCCTCCTTGGCGAGAAAGTATTCTACCCCCTCTTCCCCCCATCTGGAGTCCAAAATCTCCGTGACTTCGTTGATGCGCTCCTCCTGTGCCACTCCCCCTTGCCCGGTTCTCTCTCGGAGCGGACTCGGTGCCGTTCCTGGTTCCTGAAACCTGTGAGGTGCCTTGTAGGGAGTGAGCACCGATCTGTGGAACACCGGATGCATCCTGGAACCCTCCGGAAGCGCCAGCCTGAAAGCCACCGTGTTGACCTGCTCTTCGACTTGGTAGGGCCCCAGTTGTTTATGCCCTAGTTTCTTCTTCGCCAACGACCTGGCCGGCACTGCGTGGGCTGCTAACCAGACCCAGTCTCCCACATGGATCTCTTCGCCAACCCTTCTGTGTTTGTCCGCTTGTACCTTGTATGCGTGTTTAGCCAGCTCCAGGTGCCGCCGCAGCTGATCGTGGACCTCCTGCAACTCCGACGCGAACGCATCTGCTGTCTGCGGCTCCCCCTCCCCCATTCTTTCCAGTCCCGGGAAGGTTCTGGGGTGCCTCCCATTGTTGGCGAAGAACGGCGTGACCCCCGTGGACACGTGCTTCGTGTTGTTGTAGGCGAACTCGGCGAGAGGCAGGTAATCCACCCACGTCGCAGGCTGTTGATTCGCATAACATCTCAGGTACTGCTGCATGATGGCATTGACTCGCTCCGCTTGCCCGTTGGTCTGCGGGTGTCTAGCCGATGCCAGGTTGATCTTGACGTTCAGGAAGCCCATCAGCCTCTGCCAGAAGTTCGAGATGAACTGTCGCCCTCGGTCGGACAGAATAGACCGCGGCAGACCGTGAACCTTGAACACGTGGTCTATGAACAGTTTGGCGGTTTGTTCCGCCGTGGCCACCTTCACACACGGAATGAAATGTGCCATCTTGGAGAACAAGTCCACCACCACCAGCACAGCCGTCTTGCCCCTCGAGCTGGGCAGATCCGTGACAAAGTCCAGGGCGACTCTCTCCCATGGTTCGAACGGAGTTTGCAGCGGTTCCAGCAGTCCGGCCGGCGGTCTGTGCACTGGTTTGGCCCTCTGGCAGGTGTCACACCTCGCCACGTAGTCCGCGACTTCCCCTCTCATTCCGGGCCACCAGAAGTCTCTGGCGACTAATTCCACCGTCTTCTCCTTGCCAAAGTGCCCGGCAGTGGGCGCGTCGTGCAGCTGCTGCAGTACCTTGGCGTGAAGTTCGTCTCCCGGCACGTAGATGGCCCCTTTACGGATGAGCAAACCATCTCGCAGCTGGAACTCGTCGGTCGCTGCCGTGCCCCTGTGCACCTCTGCCATCTTTGCTTGCGCGAAGGAGTCATCCTGCAACGCTCGTCGCACCGCCTCCAGGTCAACTGTTGCCGCAGCGCACGCCCACACTGTCGGTGCGAAGATGTGCATGGCGGCCGCTGGCGTTGCCTCCTCCAGATACTGTGGCTTACGGGAGAGAGCATCCGCCATGATGTTGGTGTCCCCCGGGACATACTCTATTCGGAAGTCGAAGTTCGCAAAGAACTCAGCCCAACGTATCTGCCTCTGGTTCAGGAACTGTGCCGTGCGCCAGTGCTCCAGATTCTTGTGGTCCGTGCAGACCTGCACCGTGTGCTTGGCGCCGATCAGGAAGTGCCTCCACGCTTTGAATGCTGCATGAATGGCCAGCAACTCCCTGTCCCAGATGGTGTAGTACCGTTCAGACTTGCTGAGCTTCCTGGAGTAAAACGCTCCCGGCCTCCAAGCCCCCTGCGGGTCTTTCTGCAGCAGGACTGCTCCCACGGCTCTGTCCGAAGCGTCTGTCTCCACCCTCATCGGCCTGCTGGGGTTGACATGAAGCAGCTGCTCTTCCGACGCGAAGAGACGCTTGAGTGCCTGAAAGGACTGCTCCACCTGCTCTGTCCAGATGAACTTCTTCTTCTTGGAGCTGAGCGTGTCCGTTATGGCCACTGTCTGCATGGCAAAGCCTTTGATAAACTTGCGATAGAAGTTCGCGAAGCCGACAAACCGTTGGACCTCCTTCCGGTTGCGTGGGCTTTTCCAATCCAACACTGCTCGAACCTTGGCGCTGTCCATGGCGAGCCCCTTGTCAGACAACTTGTAGCCCAGGAAATCCACCTCCGTCACGTCGAATTGGCACTTCTCCAGCTTGGCGTAAAGCCTATGCTGCTGTAGCCTGCTCAGCACTTCCTTGACGTGCCTGTCATGCTCCTGCTGCGATTCCGAAAAGATCAGGATGTCATCCAAGAAACAGACGCACGTCTTGTAGAGGAGCCCCGCCAACACGTGATGCATGAAAGCTTGAAAAACGTGGGAGCCATTTTGCAATCCAAACGGCATAACTCTATATTCGTAGGTGCCCAGGGGCGTGAACATGGCTGTCTTCCACTCATCTCCTTCCCGCATGCGAATGAGGTTGTACGCCCCTCGCAGGTCCAACTTGGTGAACACGCTGCCCTTGCGTACCTTTGCGAGGAGGTCGTCGATTCGGGGCATGGGGAAGTCCGATGGCTTGGTCACACTGTTCAAGGTGCGATAGTCCACTACAAGTCTTTTTTGGGGCGTGTCCCGCTTCTTAACAAAGAATACAGGACTGCCCCCCGCTGCCTTGGACTCCCGGATGAAACCGCGCTCCAAATTATGATCTATGAACTCTTTGAGTTCCTGCAGTTCGTCCTCAGACATGGAATACAGCTTCCCTTTGGGCAGCGCCGCCCCCGGCAGCAGGTCAATTTTGCAGTCATATGGTCTGTGGGGGGGTAGCCTGTCTGCCTCCTTCTCGCAGAAAACCTCCAAAAATTCTGCGTACTTGTGGGGAACCGCTTGCAGCGTGCCTAGCTGCAGCTGTGACTCCTCTTCCTCTCCTTCCTGCCGGGGCACGATGCAGTGTTCAGCGCAAAAGGAAGAGCCGAAGGTCAGCTGCCTCTGGTACCAAGCCAGCGTCGGGCTGTGCTTGTCCAGCCAACTCATGCCCAATACAATGGGCGTGTCCGATAGTTGAGTGACGTTGAAGCTGATGATTTCCCTGTGATTCCCAAGTCGCATCACCATTGGTGGCGTCTGCTTCACCACTTGCCCCCCTAGCAGCTCCCTGCCATCCACCGTGACAACCTGCAGGGGCAGCGTGGCAGGCAGCAACTGTATGGCGTGCCGGTCGACAAGGTCCTGCCCTATAAAGTCCGCATTGCTTCCTGAGTCAATGGTGATTGGCACGTCCATGGTGATTCCATTGGGCAGCTGGAGAGATGCGGTGAGCTTCACTACTGGTTTGGGCGGGAGGGGGTCCATGGGCTGTAAAATCTCTGGGGACTGCTTCACAGACACGTCTGGCTGGGCCCCAGTGCCTCTTCCTCCAGCCAGACTCCGTCGTTTCCCTGCTGTGGTTCTCCTTGCTGCGTTGCTGCAGTTACCATTGCTGAGGCTGCAGTGTGCTTGTGGAGCCTCTGGGGACACTCTTTCGCCATATGCTGTGGATCATCGCAGATGTAACACTTCCTGTTCCCTCTAGGAGGCTTCGCTTTCACTGGTGCCGGTGCTAGGGCTCTGGCTGCTGACTGAGCCCTTGCACCTCCAACCTCCATAGGTTCCGCTCCTCCTCCTGGCGGAGGCGTGAATTGCGCACGCGCTGCTTCTCTGGGAAGGAAGGAGGAGCCCCTGGCTGGTTCGCGCCCCCCACGCCCTTCGTCCCTGCTCCACGGACGTTCTTCCAGCCGCACCCCCACCGCCAGCGCCCTCTGAACGATCTCCTGCGTGGTCCGGGGTCTCTCCCCCCTCGCAATTTCATCTTTAACCGAGCCGTGCAATCCCTCCCAAAACAGGTCTCTTACTGGAGCCAAATCTCTGTCCCATTCCAGGGCACTGACCAAAGCAAAAAAGCGGGCATGGTACTGCCTTACGCTGGCCCTTCCTTGCTTCAGTCCATGTATCTGCTTCTGAGCAAGATCCACGTCTATGCTTGATAAAAAGCACCCATCCATCGCTTTAATAAAGGCATCCGCATTTTGGAGCGCCGGATCCTTATCTCTCCACAAATTGCGCAGCCATGCTTTAGCATCTCCATGCAAATGGGACATGATGAATCCCACCTTCTCTTGCTCATCTCTAAAGTCGTTGTTGAGCAGTTGCAGTGCACACATTACATCTGCTCTAAAGTTGGGGTACTGTTGCAAATTCCCATCGAAGTGAGAGACCAGACCGCCTGTTCGTCTCCCCAACCCAATCCCCTCCGGTTTGGGTGTCAGTTGCCCTTGCTTCGTAAGCACTTCCAACCTGACCTGGAGATCCCTGTAGGCGGCAGCTGCGTCCTCCTCTCTCTTCCTGGATGCAAGAGCCTCGGCATTCAGTCGTGTCACTGCTTCTCTGAGTTCCGCTATCTGCTGTTCGGCCGTCATGTTGTCTGCCGTTCGTGAGCTCGCTAGTAGGCACCCGCTTTCTCTCCTCTCCGCGAGGCTGTAGATGCCCACAATTTAAGAGACGGAGCTTACTGTCAGAGCTGCTTCCAGATCCTAGCTCACAGAGGATCACGCTAGCCAGCGATCATTAAATAAAAGTCTTTATTGAGTTACAGTTTCCATTCTCAATCTGCTGCGTGCAACTCTACGTCTCATGGTTAGATCGGCGAAGCTCCGTCTGAGTCTCCGCCCCTTGTACACCAACTTAATATCCTAGCCCTGCTCCACCTTTTCCGCCTGACTGTTCTTCTCTGGGTCCCTCTGCCCCCCGGGGTCTCTTCCTTCCGGGATTCTTCTGACGCCGACCCCCCGGACCCTCCTGTCTCCTTGCGCCGGGCTTTAGGACCTGGCTCCCTTTCCGGGCTGCCTACTGCGCCACCTTCCTGTGCATTTGAACTTGGCGCGCGCGCCAAACCTTCCACCTTCCGTCTGACCGTTTCTTCGCTCCCCGATGGAGGTGTGGCCACTCCTGACTCGTTCCCTCCCCCCTGTTGTGAGCTGCCAGCGCTTGATCCCTGGCGCCCTTCTTCTTCCCTGCTCTCTGGCGGTGACGCTGGTCCCGATTTCCAACTGCTCCCCTCTGAGTCCCCTCTGGCTCTATCTTCCTGGGGTGTCCCCCTAGGCTCCCCCCTTGCCCTGGCCACTGGTGCTCCTTTCTGTGAATCTTCTGATTCACTGGAAAGACTCGGAGATCTCGGGTCATCGTCATCACTCATCTTTTCTTCTGCCTCCTCCCCCTCGCTCTCTGTTTCCTCCCTTGCCCTTGCCTCTGCTCCTGAACCCCTGACAGGCACAAATACAAGATGGGGGACACCTGGCTTGAGAGCAGTACATGTGAAAAGGATCTAGGAGTCTTGGTTGACCACAAACTTGACATGAGCCAACAGTGTGACGCGGCAGCTAAAAAAGCCAATGCAATTCTGGGCTGCATCAATAGGAGTATAGCATCTAGATCAAGGGAAGTAATAGTGCCACTGTATTCTGCTCTGGTCAGACCTCACCTGGAGTACTGTGTCCAGTTCTGGGCACCACAGTTCAAGAAGGACATTGACAAACTGGAACGTGTCCAGAGGAGGGCAACCAAAATGGTCAAAGGCCTGGAAACGATGCCTTATGAGGAACGGCTAAGAGAGCTGGGCATGTTTAGCCTGGAGAAGAGGAGGTTAAGGGGTGATATGATAGCCATGTTCAAATATATAAAAGGATGTCACATAGAGGAGGGAGAAAGGTTGTTTTCTGCTGCTCCAGAGAAGCGGACACGGAGCAATGGATCCAAACTACAAGAAAGAAGATTCCACCTAAACATTAGGAAGAACTTCCTGACAGTAAGAGCTGTTCGACAGTGGAATTTGCTGCCAAGGAGTGTGGTGGAGTCTCCTTCTTTGGAGGTCTTTAAGCAGAGGCTTGACAACCATATGTCAGGAGGGCTCTGATGGTGTTTCCTGCTTGGCAGGGGGTTGGACTCGATGGCCCTTGTGGTCTCTTCCAACTCTATGATTCTATGATTCTATGATTTAGATGGAAGATGAATGACACCTTATTTAGAGATGAAGAAGTGCTTAAGAAGGCCCAAAAAACCTTGAGAGATTATTTTGAGATAAATTTGAGCACCAATGTGGAAAAAAGAGTAATCTGGGACGCAAGTAAAGCGGTTATGAGAGGGTTCCTAATACAACAGAACGCAGTAAAGAAGAAAATTCAAAATGAGAAGGACAAGATATTGGAGAAAATAAAGGAAAGTGAAAAAAGACTGAGAACAAATCCAAAATCTCAAGAGATTTTGAGAGAATTAAAGTTACATCAGGTACAATATATGAAAATGATGACTCAGGAAATAGAATGGAAAATTAAACAAATGAGACAAAAGACATTTGAGTCGGCTAACAAATGTGGTAAATTGTTGGCATGGCAAATGAAAAAAAGACAAAAACTAAATACAGTCACGAACTTAGAAGTGGAAGGAAGAAATACACAGAACCCAGCAGAGATTAGAAATTGTTTCCAGAGGTACTTTAAACAATTATATACGCAAGGGCCACTGAAAGAAACAGATTTAGATCAATTTCTGAAAACAAATGGATTACAAAAAATATCTCAAGAAAACAAACTGATGTTGAACTATAAAATAACTGAACAGGAGGTAGAAGGTGCCATTCAAAACATGCAATTGGGTAAATCTCCAGGACCGGATGGATTGACTTCTAGATATTACGGATCTTTGAAAGAATGGTTAATACAACCTTTGAAAGAGGTCTGTAATGAAATAATGGAGGGGAAAAGAGCACCAGAGTCGTGGAAAGAAGCATATATTACACTTGTACCGAAAACAGAGACTGAAAAGACACAGCTTAAGAACTACCGCCCTATATCATTACTTAATGTGGATTACAAAATTTTTGCTGACATTTTGGCTAAGAGATTTAAAAAAGTGTTGATGGAAGAGATTCACAAAGACCAAGCGGGCTTTCTCCCAGGAAGACATCTGTCTGACAATTTGAGGAATATAATTGATATTTTGGAAAAACTAGAAGTGAATATAAACACTAAAGCAGTTTTGATATTTGTAGATGCGGAGAAAGCTTCTGACAACATTTCTTGGAACTTTATGAAGAAGAATCTACGGGGTATGGGGGTAGGCCAAGGCTTTGAGAATGGTATAAGTGCAATTTATTCAGAACAAAAGGCTAAATTAATTGTAAATAATGTGGTGATGGAAGAACTTAAAATTGAAAAAGGGACACGACAAGGTTGCCCAATTTCCCCACTTCTTTTTATTTCGGTCCTGGAGGTTTTGCTGAACATGATTAGAAGGGACCAGTTGGTTAAAGGTATACAGGTCGGAGCTAAACAGTACAAACTGAGAGCATTTGCAGATGATTTAGTATTGACGTTACAGGAGCCAGAATCTAGTACTAAAAGGGTTTTAGAATTGATTCAAGAATTTGGTCAAGTTGCAGGATTTAAACTGAACAAGTTAAAAACTAAGGTTTTAGAGAAAAATCTAACACCAATGAAGAGAGAGAGGTTTCAGAATGTGACAGGTTTAACAGTGGTTAAGAAAGTTAAATACCTGGGGATCAACATGACAGCAAAAAATGGGAATTTATTTAAAGATAACTATGAAAAATGTTGGGCGGAAGTGAAAAAAGATTTAGAAATTTGGTCAAATTTGAAGCTTTCACTTCTGGGCTGTATTGCTGCGATAAAGATGAATGTATTGCCTAGAATGTTGTTTTTGTTTCAAACTTTGCAAATTGTGGACAAAATGGATTGTTTCAAGAGGTGGCAGAAAGATATTTCTAGATTTGTCTGGCAGGGCAAGAAGCCCAGAATAAAATTTAAAATACTAACGGATGCAAAGGAAAGAGGTGGATTTGCCCTGCCAGACCTCAAACTTTACTATGAATCAGCAGCTTTTGCTGGCTGAAAGAATGGCTGCTTCTTGAAAACACTGACATTTTGGACCTAGAAGGTTTTAACAATGTATTTGGATGGCATGCATATCTATGGTATGATAAGGTCAAAGCACATAAAGCATTTAAAAACCACATTGTCAGGAAAGCGCTGTTTAATGTTTGGATAAGATACAAGGATTTATTAGAAAACAAAACTCCAAGGTGGCTGTCACCAATGGAAGCGAAAGCCTTGAAAAAGCTCAATATGGAGGTCAAATGGCCGAAATATTGGGAAATTTTGGAACAAGATGGAGATAGACTGAAATTGCAGAGTTTTGAAAAACTAAAAAACAAAGTGCGAGACTGGCTTCATTATTTTCAGATAATGGAGGCATTTAAATTGGACAAGAAAATTGGCTTCCAGGTGGAAAAATCAAACTTAGAAACTGAACTGTTAGAACCCAAAACTAAGAATTTGTCAAGAATGTATAACTTGCTGCTGAAATGGAACACTCAGGATGAAACGGTGAAATCTGCTATGACTAAATGGGCACAAGACATTGGACACAACATTATGTTCGCTGACTGGGAACAGTTATGGACCACAGGTATGAAATTTACGGCATGTAATGCCCTAAGAGAGAATATTATGAAAATGATATACAGGTGGTACATAACCCCAGTCAAGCTTGCAAAAATCTATCATTTGCCCGATAATAAATGTTGGAAATGTAAAGAAACTGAAGGTACATTTTTTCACCTTTGGTGGATGTGCCCAAAGATTAAGGCTTTCTGGGAAATGATATATAATGAATTAAAAAAGGTATTTAAATATACCTTCTTGAAGAAACCAGAGGCCTTTCTCCTGGGCATAGTCGGCCAAACGGTGTTAAAAAAGGATAGAACTTTCTTTATGTACGCAACAACAGCAGCAAGAATACTCATCGCAAAGTATTGGAAGACACAAGAGCTACCCACACTGGAGGAATGGCAGATGAAACTGATGGACTATATGGAACTGGCGGAAATGACTGGTAGAATCCGTGACCAGGGAGAAGAGTCGGTGGAAGAAGATTGGAAGAAATTCAAAGATTATCTGCAGAAATATTGCAAAATTAAAGAATGTTAGAGTGATGTTGGATTGAAATTAAGTGGCTTCTAGCTGTACAGGCTTTAAAGTTATGTATAGATCAAGATTAAGGATTAGGATTTAAAAAGTTAAAAGAAATGGAAAATTGGCTTTTAATAGGTAAAAATTTAATGTTATATTATATTAAAATTAAGGATTGGGATTAAAAAAGAGGAAAAGAAATTGCTGGTGTCAGGGGTTCAGGAGCAGAGGCAAGGGCAAGGGAGGAAACAGAGAGCGAGGGGGAGGAGGCAGAAGAAAAGATGAGTGATGACGACGACCCGAGATCTCCGAGTCTTTCCAGTGAATCAGAAGATTCACAGAAAGGAGCACCAGTGGCCAGGGCAAGGGGGGAGCCTAGGGGGACACCCCAGGAAGATAGAGCCAGAGGGGACTCAGAGGGGAGCAGTTGGAAATCGGGACCAGCGTCACCGCCAGAGAGCAGGGAAGAGGAAGGGCGCCAGGGATCAAGCGCTGGCAGCTCACAACAGGGGGGAGGGCACGAGTCAGGAGTGGCCACACCTCCATCGGGGAGCGAAGAAACGGTCAGACGGAAGGTGGAAGGTTGGGCGCGCGCGACAAGTTCAAATGCACAGGAAGGTGGCGCAGTAGGCAGCCCGGAAAGGGAGCCAGGTCCTAAAGCCCGCCGAAAGGAGGGAGAAGAGTCAGGGGGGTCAGCGTCAGAGGAATCCCGGAAGGAAGAGACCCCGGGGGGCAGAGGGACCCAGAGAAGAACAGTCAGGCGGAAAAGGTGGAGCAAGGCTAGGATATTAAGTTGGTGTACAAGGGGCGGAGACTCAGATGGAGCTTCGCCGATCTAACCATTAGACGTAGGGTTGCACGCAGCAGCTTGAGAATGGAAACTGTAACTCAATAAAGACTTTTATTTAATGATCGCTGGCTAGCGTGATCCTCTGTGAGCTAGGATCTGGAAGCAACTCTGACAGTAAGCTCCATCTCTTAAATTGTGGGCATCTACAGCCTCGCGGAGAGGAGAGAAAGCGGGTGCCTACTAACGAGCTCACGAACGGCAGACAACATGACGGCCGAACAGCAGATAGTGGAACTCAGAGAAGCAGTGTCGCGCCTGAATGCCGAGGCTCTTGCATCCAGGAAGAGAGAGGAGGACGCAGCTGCCGCCTACAGGGATCTCCAGGTCAGGTTGGAAGTGCTTACGAAGCAAGGGCAACTGACACCCAAACCGGAGGGGATTGGGTTGGGGAGACGAACAGGCGGTTTGGTCTCTCACTTCGATGGGAATTTGCAACAGTACCCCAACTTTAGAGCAGATGTAATGTGTGCACTGCAACTGCTGAACAAAGACTTTAGAGATGAGCAAGAGAAGGTGGGATTCATCATGTCCCATTTGCATGGAGATGCTAAAGCATGGCTGCGCAATTTGTGGAGAGATAAGGATCCGGCGCTCCAAAATGCGGATGCCTTTATTAAAGCGATGGATGGGTGCTTTTTGTCAAGCATTGACGTGGATCTTGCTCAGCAGCAGATACATGGACTGAAGCAAGGGAGGGCCAGCGTAAGGCAGTACCATGCCCGCTTTTTCGCTTTGGTCAGTGCTCTGGAATGGGACAGAGATTCGGCTCCTGTAAGAGACCTGTTTTGGGAGGGATTGCACGGCTCGGTTAAAGATGAAATTGCGAGGGGGGAGAGACCCCGGACCACGCAGGAGATCGTTCAGAGGGCGCTGGCGGTGGGGGTGCGGCTGGAAGGACGTCCGTGGAGCAGTGGCGAAGGGCGTGGAGGGCGCGAACCAGCCAGGGGCTCCTCCTTCCTTCCCAGAGAAGCAGCGCGTGCGCAATCCACGCCTCCGCCAGGAGGAGGAGCGGAACCTATGGAGGTTGGAGGTGCAAGGGCTCAGTCAGCAGCCAGAGCCCTAGCACCGGCAGCAGTGAAAGCGAAGCCTCCTAGAGGGAACAGGAAGTGTTACATCTGCGATGATCCACAGCATATGGCGAAAGAGTGTCCCCAGAGGCTCCACAAGCACACTGCAGCCTCAGCAATGGTAACTGCAGCAACGCAGCAAGGACAACCACAGCAGGGAAACGACGGAGTCTGGTTGGAGGAAGAGGCACTGGGGCCCAGCCAGACGTGTCAGTGAAGCAGTCCCCAGAGATTTTACAGCCCATGGACCCCCTCCCGCCCAAACCGGTAGTGAGGCTCACCGCGTCGCTCCAGCTGCCCAATGGAATCACCATGGACGTGCCAATCACCATTGACTCCGGAAGCAATGCGGACTTTATAGGGCAGGACTTTGTCGACCGGCACGCTATACAGTTGCTGCCTGCCACGCTGCCCCTGCAGGTTGTCACGGTGGATGGCAGGGAGCTGCTAGGGGGGCAAGTGGTGAAGCAGACGCCACCAATGGTGATGCGACTTGGGAATCACAGGGAAATCATCAGCTTCAATGTCACTCAACTATCGGACACGCCCATTGTATTGGGCATGAGTTGGCTGGACAAGCACAGCCCGACGCTGGCTTGGTACCAGAGGCAGCTGACCTTCGGCTCTTCCTTTTGCGCTGAACACTGCATCGTGCCCAGGCAGGAAGGAGGGGAAGAGGAGTCACAGCTGCAGCTAGGCACGCTGCAAGCGGTTCCCCACAAGTACGCGGAATTTTTGGAGGTTTTCTGCGAGAAGGAGGCAGACAGGCTACCCCCCCACAGACCATATGACTGCAAAATTGACCTGCTGCCGGGGGCGGCGCTGCCCAAAGGGAAGCTGTATTCCATGTCTGAGGACGAACTGCAGGAACTCAAAGAGTTCATAGATCATAATTTGGAGCGCGGTTTCATCCGAGAGTCCAAGGCAGCGGGGGGCAGTCCGGTATTCTTTGTTAAGAAGCGGGACACGCCCCAAAAAAGACTTGTAGTGGACTTTCGCATCTTGAACAGTGTGACCAAGCCATCGGACTTCCCCATGCCCCGAATCGACGACCTCCTCGCAAAGGTACGGAAGGGCAGAGTGTTCACCAAGTTGGACCTGCGAGGGGCATACAACCTCATTCGCATGCGGGAAGGAGATGAGTGGAAGACAGCCATGTTCACGCCCCTGGGCACCTACGAATATAGAGTTATGCCTTTTGGATTGCAAAATGGCTCCCACGTTTTTCAAGCTTTCATGCATCACGTGTTGGCGGGGCTCCTCTACAAGACGTGCGTCTGTTTCTTGGATGACATCCTGATCTTTTCGGAATCGCAGCAGGAGCATGACAGACACGTCAAGGAAGTGCTGAGCAGGCTACAGCAACATAGGCTTTACGCCAAGCTGGAGAAGTGCCAATTCGACGTGACGGAGGTGGATTTCCTGGGCTACAAGTTGTCTGATAAAGGGCTCGCCATGGACAGCGCCAAGGTCCGAGCAGTGTTGGATTGGAAAAGCCCACGCAACCGGAAGGAGGTCCAACGGTTTGTCGGCTTCGCAAACTTCTATCGCAAGTTTATCAAAGGCTTTGCGATGCAGACAGCGGCCATCACGGACACGCTCAGCTCCAAGAAAAAGAAGTTCATCTGGACAGAGCAGGCGGAGCAGTCCTTTCAGGCACTCAAGCGTCTCTTCGCATCGGAAGAGCAGCTGCTTCATGTCAACCCCAGCAGGCCGATGAGGGTGGAGACAGACGCTTCGGACAGAGCCGTGGGAGCAGTCCTGCTGCAGAAAGACCCGCAGGGGGTTTGGAGGCCGGGAGCGTTTTATTCAAGGAAGCTCAGCAAGTCCGAACAGAACTACACCATCTGGGACAGGGAGTTGCTGGCCATTCATGCAGCGTTCAAAGCGTGGAGGCACTTCCTGATCGGCGCCAAGCACACGGTGCAGGTCTGCACGGACCACAAGAATCTAGAGCACTGGCGCACGGCACAGTTCCTGAACCAGAGGCAGATACGTTGGGCTGAGTTCTTTGCGAATTTCGACTTCCGAATAGAATATGTCCCGGGGGACACCAACATCATGGCGGATGCTCTCTCCCGTAAGCCACAGTATCTGGAGGAGGCAACGCCAGCGGCCGCCATGCACATCTTCGCACCGACAGTGTGGGCGTGCGCGGCGGCAACAGTTGACCTGGATGCGGTGCGACGAGCGTTGCAGGATGACTCTTTCGCGCAAGCAAAGATGGCAGAGGTGCACAGGGGCACGGCAGCGACCGACGAGTTCCAGCTGCGAGATGGTTTGCTCATCCGTAAAGGGGCCATCTACGTGCCGGGAGACGAACTTCGCGCCAAGGTACTGCAGCAGCTGCACGACGCGCCCACTGCCGGGCACTTTGGCAAGGAGAAGACGGTGGAATTAGTAGCCAGAGACTTCTGGTGGCCCGGAATGAGAGGGGAAGTCGCGGACTACGTGGCGAGGTGTGACACCTGCCAGAGGGCCAAACCAGTGCACAGACCGCCGGCCGGACTGCTGGAACCGCTGCAAACTCCGTTCGAACCATGGGAGAGAGTGGCCCTGGACTTTGTCACGGATCTGCCCAGCTCGAGGGGCAAGACGGCTGTGCTGGTGGTGGTGGACTTGTTCTCCAAGATGGCACATTTCATTCCGTGTGCGAAGGTGGCCACGGCGGAACACACCGCCAAACTGTTCATAGACCACGTGTTCAAGGTTCACGGTCTGCCGCGGTCTATTCTGTCCGACCGAGGGCGACAGTTCATCTCGAACTTCTGGCAGAGGCTGATGGGCTTCCTGAACGTCAAGATCAACCTGGCGTCGGCTAGACACCCGCAGACCAACGGGCAAGCGGAGCGGGTCAATGCCATCATGCAGCAGTACCTGAGATGTTATGCGAATCAACAGCCTGCGACGTGGGTGGATTACCTGGCTCTCGCCGAGTTCGCCTACAACAACACGAAGCACGTGTCCACGGGGGTCACGCCGTTCTTCGCCAACAACGGGAGGCACCCCAGAACCTTCCCGGGACTGGAAAGAATGGGGGAGGGGGAGCCGCAGACAGCAGATGCGTTCGCGTCGGAGTTGCAGGAGGTCCACGATCAGCTGCGGCGGCACCTGGAGCTGGCTAAACACGCATACAAGGTACAAGCGGACAAACACAGAAGGGTTGGCGAAGAGATCCATGTGGGAGACTGGGTCTGGTTAGCAGCCCACGCAGTGCCAGCCAGGTCGTTGGCGAAGAAGAAACTAGGGCATAAACAACTGGGGCCCTACCAAGTCGAAGAACAGGTCAACCCGGTGGCTTTCAGGCTGGCTCTTCCGGAGGGTTCCAGAATGCATCCGGTGTTCCACAGATCGGTGCTCACTCCCTACAAGGCACCTCACAGGTTTCAGGAACCAGGAACGGCACCGGGTCCGCTCCGAGAGAGAACCGGGCAAGGGGGAGTGGCACAGGAGGAGCGCATCAACGAAGTCACGGAGATTTTGGACTCCAGATGGGGGGAAGAGGGGGTAGAATACCTTCTCGCCAAGGAGGGCACCCCGGCCAGTGCCAACAGCTGGGTGCCGGGCTACGCTTTAGACGAACCTCTGCTCAAAGAAGAGTTTCATGCCCTCTTCCCACATAGGCCAATGCCAGCAGACTTTTTCGACGACTGGCTTTTCACGCCCACGCTTTCAGCCAGCACGTTCCGGGGGTTCGACTCGGACGAGGAACCGACACGAGACGCCCGTTCCCCGGAGGGGTCACCCTCGGGATCTGCTTCAGAACCCTCGTATTGGTGGGATGATCGACCAGAGGAGCAGTTCCGCAGAAGGTGGCTGGAGGGTCCAGGACGAGCAACGTCTTCAGAAGGCAACGAGGGAGAGACGGACATGGACGTTTTCGGGGACGACCCGGGTTTCGAGCACGGCGGCACAGAGATGGAAGCGGAGGTGACCGTCGTCAACGAGAGCAGGGAGGAAGAACCGGAAGACTTCGGATGGCGGCCCGCCACGGGAAGCGAACTGTATCCGACATTCGTCCCCCTGACACGGCAGCACCCAGATCCCGCACCGGAAGGAGGGGAGGGGGGAAGAGGGGGCTTCGAGGGGGGGATGGATGTCAGGGGTTCAGGAGCAGAGGCAAGGGCAAGGGAGGAAACAGAGAGCGAGGGGGAGGAGGCAGAAGAAAAGATGAGTGATGACGACGACCCGAGATCTCCGAGTCTTTCCAGTGAATCAGAAGATTCACAGAAAGGAGCACCAGTGGCCAGGGCAAGGGGGGAGCCTAGGGGGACACCCCAGGAAGATAGAGCCAGAGGGGACTCAGAGGGGAGCAGTTGGAAATCGGGACCAGCGTCACCGCCAGAGAGCAGGGAAGAGGAAGGGCGCCAGGGATCAAGCGCTGGCAGCTCACAACAGGGGGGAGGGCACGAGTCAGGAGTGGCCACACCTCCATCGGGGAGCGAAGAAACGGTCAGACGGAAGGTGGAAGGTTGGGCGCGCGCGACAAGTTCAAATGCACAGGAAGGTGGCGCAGTAGGCAGCCCAGAAAGGGAGCCAGGTCCTAAAGCCCGCCGAAAGGAGGGAGAAGAGTCAGGGGGGTCAGCGTCAGCGTCAGAGGAATCCCGGAAGGAAGAGACCCCGGGGGGCAGAGGGACCCAGAGAAGAACAGTCAGGCGGAAAAGGTGGAGCAAGGCTAGGATATTAAGTTGGTGTACAAGGGGCGGAGACTCAGATGGAGCTTCGCCGATCTAACCATTAGACGTAGGGTTGCACGCAGCAGCTTGAGAATGGAAACTGTAACTCAATAAAGACTTTTATTTAATGATCGCTGGCTAGCGTGATCCTCTGTGAGCTAGGATCTGGAAGCAACTCTGACAGCTGGACAAACAAATTGAACTGGAATACAAAAGAGGGAGGTATGAGGAGGTCCAGAAAATAAGTAAATTTAAAAGTGGTGATGGAAAGGTGGTATTGTTTTTAACTGTTTTCTTTTTTCTTTTTTGTTTTTTGTATTGTGTATTTTTGTATTGTGTATTTTTCTTTTTTACTTTTAACTCTTTTTTATTGATGTGTCTTTTTTTCTATTGGAAACTTTAATAAATATCATTTAAAAAAAGAAAGATTAAGATACAACATTAAAACATTAGGATGCAGCCTCTTCACAGGAGGGGAAAGGAAAAAGAAAAAGAAAAAGAAAGAGGGGGAGGGAATCAAACTGTCATATCTGACGTCCAGTCAGGGAGGGTAACAGTGGGCCATGGAGTGTTGTCAAATGCCTCCGTCTGCTCCTGATTTTCAGCCTCCATGGTGAAAATGAACTTTCCTGCAAGGGATAGAAAACATCGTAGCTTTACCACTTCCTGTAGTAATATAAGGCAGCTGAGAACTTGAGAAACGAATGTCTCTGTCTGTCTACATAAAAACAACAACATACACACAGAGAGAATATGCGCGTACATACCAAATTCAAGTTATTCAGTGTGTCATATTATGGTATAAACAGTACAAATACAATTTTTAAAATATACAGTTACAATCAAGTCCCAACAAGCTCTCATTAACAATTCTACAGCAGCTAGCATCGACAGTTAGTGTCAGGGAACTGACATCAGAGCGGGAGGCGAAGGGGAGGCTCCTAGATGATGCTGGAGAAGGACCCAGCAGGGGGAGAAGCAGCTCAGTGGAGGGGGAAGCATTTAAGCGCAACACCAGGAACAAAAGTGAGCTGATGGGGAAATCGGAGAGAGGGCTCACGGACTCTTCACTGGAACTCAGTGAGGAGGGGACAGGTCCTCCGCTACCTACGCCCACCCTGCGCAGAAGGCTCCCGCGCAGTGAGAGGCGGAGGAGATTGGGTGTCAAACAACTCTTATGTTGGAAGAGATTCAAGAAACGCCCACTGACGGATTCTGCTAGTGACTGAGACAGTCATGATGAGAAAGGGCTGTGCAGTCAGAAAGGTTTAACAAGGCAAATTAGCCTAGAGAGGCACCAGTTTACGCACGAGTAACTCATAATCATCACAGCAATCCGTCAGTCCCTGAAAAGTTGCTCGTGCGCAGCAGCAGGCAGGCAGCATCATGAGCAAGCCCGGAGAAGCAGGCACCCGGGGGGGGGGGCAGCTGGAGGGCAAACGCTGGTGGAGAGGAACCGAGAGTTGGAGCAGCATGTGGCCATTCTGACGGCGCGGCTGGACGAAAGGCGGTCTCAAGATGCACAGGTCAGACCCACCCCCATAGCAAGGAAGGTACCGGGACTGGTGCACAAGTTTGGGGGGAAGCCGCAAGAATACAGTGCGTTTCGAACGGAAATAGAGTACACATTGGAATTGCAGCATAACGATTTTGAAGACGACGCGGCGCGGGTGGCATATGTTGTGGGTCACCTGCAGGACGGGGCCAGGGAATGGGTCAGACCCCTTATGGCGACGCAGAATGCCGCCATGCAGGACCTGAGGAAATTCTTCCAAGCAATGGACGCGATGTTTTCCTCTGATGTTCAAAAAAGTGTGACAAAGCGGGAATTGATGAACTGTAAACAGGGGAGCCAGTCAGTTAGGGACTACTGGTCGTGCTTTGCCATGATAGTTCACCGCCTCGGGTGGGAACTGGGCTCCGAACCCATACAGATGTTATTCGAGGAGGGGTTGTCCCCAACGGTTAAGGATGAACTTTCCCGCGCACCCCGCCCACAGGGGATGGATCAGCTGACCAAGGCTGTGCTTGCGATTGGCGTGCGCCAGGAAGCGCGGGCCCAGGAGAGGCGGGAAGGGAGAGAGCAACGTTGCCATGACTACCGCATTCCTGAAATACCAAGGCAGTCCTCCCCGCCAGCAGAGCCAATGGAAATAGATGGGGCACGCGCGCGGGAAGTTTCAAGCACCAGCGAAGGGCGCAAGAAGGAGGGAAAGGATTGGAAAACCTCCAAGAAGTGCTACCTTTGCCAGCGGCCAGGCCATTTTGCCAGAGCCTGCCCTCAAAGAAAGGCTTGGCAAGGAATGGTGGGAACTGCAGGGGGTGAGGAGGAGGTGGTAAAGGAACAGGAACAGGGAAACGGGAACGCTTGGCTGCCAATCAAGGGGCACAACAGCCAGGCCAGCCACCAGTAAAAGTGCCCCAACCAGACCCCCCCAAGGCGGCAATAGCCATCGAAGTGGTGCTAGAACTCCCGAACGGGCACCCAGTCAAGGTGAAAGGGATGCTGGATTCAGGCAGCTCATGTAATTTCTTCAGCAAAGACTTTGCATTAGAGCACCAGCTCCACTTACTGCCTTTGGATTTTCCCTTGCAAGTGACCACCATTGATGGCAGGGAGCTTCTAGGAGGGGAAGTGACACACCAGACCCCGCCAATGAGAATGAGGGTGTCCAGGCACTCGGAGACCATCGCCTTTCACGTCGCCTCACTAGCAGGACCCCCAATAATATTAGGGATGAGCTGGCTAGCACAACATGATCCAGTGGTGGCGTGGCATCAGAGGACAGTCACCTTTGGGTCAGCTTACTGCCTGGAACACTGTCTGGGGGGGGGAAGCCCCAAGAATGACCGTGGCCAGGGTGGCTGGGATGGCGGTGGAGCGGAAAGGGGAGGTGCCGACACAATACGCAGATCTGCGGGAGGTCTTCAGCGAGAAAGAGGCAGATAGACTGCCACCCCATAGGCCCTTTGACTGCCAGATCAACTTGCTTCCGGGGGCTCAGCTGCCAGTGGGTAAGCTGTATGCCATGTCAGACAGGGAGATGAAGGAGTTGCGAGAATTTATTGACAAGAACCTGAAAAGAGGCTTCATAAGAGAATCAAAGGCAGTAGGGGGCAGTCCGGTGTTCTTTGTGGACAAAAAGGACACAAATAAACCCAGGCTCGTAGTGGATTATAGAGCTGTCAATTTGGTGTCAGAACCCGTGACCTTCCCAATGCCCAGGATTGACGACATTTTAACGCGAGTGAGGAAAGGCAAAATTTTTACCAAGCTGGACCTCAGGGGCGCATACAATTTGATCAGGATGAGGGAGGGGGACGAATGGAAGACCACAATGTTCACACCCCTAGGTGCCTTTGAGTACTTAGTTATGCCTTTTGGATTACAGTCGGGCTCCGCCTGTTTTCAAGCTTTCATGCACCACGTGTTGGGGTCTCTGCTGTACAAGAACTGCGTAGCCTTCTTGGACGACGTCTTAATTTATTCGGACAATGAGGAACAACATGTTAGAGACGTCAGGGAAGTGTTACAACGACTGCAGAAGCACCAGTTGTGGGTCAAGCTGGAAAAATGTCAGTTTCACGCCAGAGAAGTCGAGTTTCTGGGGTACAAGTTGTCTGACAAAGGCTTAGCGATGGACCCAAGCAAGGTGCAGGCAGTGCTGGAGTGGAAGGCTCCCAAAACACGGAAGGACGTACAGAGGTTCCTAGGGTTCAGCAACTTCTACAGGAAGTTCATCAAGAACTTCGCCCACTGGACAGCGTCCATCACGGACTGTCTCAGTAGCAAAAAGAAGTTTGTGTGGACAGAAGAGGCCCAGCAATCCTTCGAAAAACTGAAGAAGGCGTTCGCATCGGAAGAGCAACTCCTGCACGTGGATCTGGAGAAACCCCTGAGGCTAGAGACCGACGCGTCCGACAGAGCCGTAGGGGCGGTCCTTTTGCAGCCAGGGAAGAGCAAGCAGGAATGGAAACCGTGTGCCTTTTTCTCGAGAAAACTGAGCAAGTCGGAGCAAAACTATACAGTGTATGACCGCGAACTGCTGGCAATCTACGCGGCCTTTCGTCGTTGGCGTCATCTACTGATAGGAGCGCAACAACAGATCCAGGTTTGCACAGATCACAAGAACTTGGAGTATTGGAGAACCGCACGAGTACTCAACCAGAGACAGATTCGATGGGCACAGGAGTTCTCCAAGTTTTTCTTTGAAATCCGCTACGTGCCCGGAGAGGAAAACGTAAGAGCAGACGCTCTCTCGCGTAAACCGGAGTACCTGGAAGGAGAGGGGGCGCCGGAAAAACGACACGTGATCCCCGAGGACCGATGGGTGTGTGGGGGAACTTTGGTGGGGAAACGAGAACTAGCCGGGCTGACCAGAAACGACGTGTTCGCGCAAACTAAAATCCGGGAACTACGAGACGGAAGAGGGACCCAAGAAGGGTTTGAGGAGAAGGAAGGGGTACTGTACTATAGGGGAGCGCTGTACGTACCGGGGGAGACCCTGAGGGGAAAGGTACTCAAACAACTCCACGACAACCCCACAGCAGGGCACTTTGGACAGCACAAAACCATGATGCTCATCACCAGGCAGTTCTGGTGGCCCAGGGTGAGGGAGGATGTACGGGAATATGTACGGGGGTGCAACCGCTGCCAAAGGGCAAAGGGGGAGCGGGCTGCCCCCACAGGATTGCTGGAACCCTTACCCACGCCGGGGAAACCCTGGGAGGTGGTATCCATTGATTTTATGACAGATTTGCCCAAGTCCCGGGGAAAGACAGCAGTCATGGTAGTGGTCGACCTACTGACTAAAATGTGCCATTTTATAGCTTGCTCACATGCTGTAACGGCAGAGGAAACAGCCAGGTTGTTTGTGGAGCACATATTCCGGCTGCATGGCGCCCCCTTGAGGGTTATCTCCGACCGCGGAAAACAATTTACTTCCCGGTTCTGGAGGAAGTTCATGAGCTTATTGCAGGTGGAGGTGGGTTTCTCGACGGCGAGACACCCAGAGACCAACGGGAAAGCAGAAAGAGCGAACAGTATACTCCAGCAATACCTACGCTGCTATGTCAGCGAGAGGCAGAACGATTGGGTAGAAAAACTAGCGCGGGCTGAATTCGCGTACAACAACGCGGAACACGTGTCCACGGGAATGAGCCCATTCATGGCCAACCATGGGTGTCATCCTAGGGCCTTCCCGGGGAGTGGGGAGGAAAGCTGGAGCGTACCCGCTGCAGAGCAGTCTGTGGAAGAAATGGAGGCCCTACACAAGCAACTTAAGATGAACTTGGAGCGGGCCAAGGAAACTTACAAGAGGCAGGCAGACAAGCACCGCAGGGAAGGGGAGACCATACGGGTGGGGGACCGGGTGTGGTTGTCCACCCAAGGGCTACCTTTCAAAGGGGGGTGCAAGAAGTTGCAGCCCAGACGGCTGGGACCTTTTGAGGTAACACAGCAAGTTAATCCCGTGGCATTTAAGCTCAGGTTGCCTGATAGCATGAAAATACACCCGGTTTTCCATAGGTCCCTGCTCTCACCGCATAGGGAAGGGCGGGAATTCCAGGGGCAAGAGGGAGAAGTCACCACACACCCGCAGGTAGAAGAAAGGGAACACCACCACAGGGCCACGGAAATACTGGACTCAAGGTGGCAAGGGCGCCGGGTGGAGTATTTGGTAGCGTGGGAAGGGGAACCCAGGTCCGAAAACACGTGGGTCCCCACGGAAGCCGTCGAGGACAGGTATCTGGTGGAGGTATTCCACCGCCGGTTCCCGGACAAACCCAAACCCCTGGAGAGATTCTGGGAGGAGCAATTTGGAACCACAGATGAGGAAGAGGTTTTTGAGGGATTTTCTGACTCCGAGGAGGAGGGAGGAGAGGTTTCGGAGGAAGAAGCGTCAGACGGGGAAGACCACCCCGTTGGTAGGTGGAAGAGCGATTGGGAAGCGGGTTTCGAAACCACAGAAGATGGTGACAGTTCCTTCCGGGGTTTCCCCGCCTCCTCGACCGACGAAGGGGACGAAGTTGGTCCCACAGGTCGGTCCAGGGGTGGAGGGGATTCTGGGGGGGAGGTGGATGTCAGGGAACTGACATCAGAGCGGGAGGCGAAGGGGAGGCTCCTAGATGATGCTGGAGAAGGACCCAGCAGGGGAAGAAGCAGCTCAGTGGAGGGGGAAGCATTTAAGCGCAACACCAGGAACAAAAGTGAGCTGATGGGGAAATCGGAGAGAGGGCTCACGGACTCTTCACTGGAACTCAGTGAGGAGGGGACAGGTCCTCCGCTACCTACGCCCACCCTGCGCAGAAGGCTCCCGCGCAGTGAGAGGCGGAGGAGATTGGGTGTCAAACAACTCTTATGTTGGAAGAGATTCAAGAAACGCCCACTGACGGATTCTGCTAGTGACTGAGACAGTCATGATGAGAAAGGGCTGTGCAGTCAGAAAGGTTTAACAAGGCAAATTAGCCTAGAGAGGCACCAGTTTACGCACGAGTAACTCATAATCATCACAGCAATCCGTCAGTCCCTGAAAAGTTGCTCGTGCGCAGCAGCAGGCAGGCAGCATCATGAGCAAGCCCGGAGAAGCAGGCACCCGGGGGGGGGCAGCTGGAGGGCAAACGCTGGTGGAGAGGAACCGAGAGTTGGAGCAGCATGTGGCCATTCTGACGGCGCGGCTGGACGAAAGGCGGTCTCAAGATGCACAGGTCAAACCCACCCCCATAGCAAGGAAGGTACCGGGACTGGTGCACAAGTTTGGGGGGAAGCCGCAAGAATACAGTGCGTTTCGAACGGAAATAGAGTACACATTGGAATTGCAGCATAACGATTTTGAAGACGACGCGGCGCGGGTGGCATATGTTGTGGGTCACCTGCAGGACGGGGCCAGGGAATGGGTCAGACCCCTTATGGCGACGCAGAATGCCGCCATGCAGGACCTGAGGAAATTCTTCCAAGCAATGGACGCGATGTTTTCCTCTGATGTTCAAAAAAGTGTGACAAAGCGGGAATTGATGAACTGTAAACAGGGGAGCCAGTCAGTTAGGGACTACTGGTCGTGCTTTGCCATGATAGTTCACCGCCTCGGGTGGGAACTGGGCTCCGAACCCATACAGATGTTATTCGAGGAGGGGTTGTCCCCAACGGTTAAGGATGAACTTTCCCGCGCACCCCGCCCACAGGGGATGGATCAGCTGACCAAGGCTGTGCTTGCGATTGGCGTGCGCCAGGAAGCGCGGGCCCAGGAGAGGCGGGAAGGGAGAGAGCAACGTTGCCATGACTACCGCATTCCTGAAATACCAAGGCAGCCCTCCCCGCCAGCAGAGCCAATGGAAATAGATGGGGCACGCGCGCGGGAAGTTTCAAGCACCAGCGAAGGGCGCAAGAAGGAGGGAAAGGATTGGAAAACCTCCAAGAAGTGCTACCTTTGCCAGCGGCCAGGCCATTTTGCCAGAGCCTGCCCTCAAAGAAAGGCTTGGCAAGGAATGGTGGGAACTGCAGGGGGTGAGGAGGAGGTGGTAAAGGAACAGGAACAGGGAAACGGGAACGCTTGGCTGCCAATCAAGGGGCACAACAGCCAGGCCAGCCACCAGTAAAAGTGCCCCAACCAGACCCCCCCAAGGCGGCAATAGCCATCGAAGTGGTGCTAGAACTCCCGAACGGGCACCCAGTCAAGGTGAAAGGGATGCTGGATTCAGGCAGCTCATGTAATTTCTTCAGCAAAGACTTTGCATTAGAGCACCAGCTCCACTTACTGCCTTTGGATTTTCCCTTGCAAGTGACCACCATTGATGGCAGGGAGCTTCTAGGAGGGGAAGTGACACACCAGACCCCGCCAATGAGAATGAGGGTGTCCAGGCACTCGGAGACCATCGCCTTTCACGTCGCCTCACTAGCAGGACCCCCAATAATATTAGGGATGAGCTGGCTAGCACAACATGATCCAGTGGTGGCGTGGCATCAGAGGACAGTCACCTTTGGGTCAGCTTACTGCCTGGAACACTGTCTGGGGGGGGGGAAGCCCCAAGAATGACCGTGGCCAGGGTGGCTGGGATGGCGGTGGAGCGGAAAGGGGAGGTGCCGACACAATACGCAGATCTGCGGGAGGTCTTCAGCGAGAAAGAGGCAGATAGACTGCCACCCCATAGGCCCTTTGACTGCCAGATCAACTTGCTTCCGGGGGCTCAGCTGCCAGTGGGTAAGCTGTATGCCATGTCAGACAGGGAGATGAAGGAGTTGCGAGAATTTATTGACAAGAACCTGAAAAGAGGCTTCATAAGAGAATCAAAGGCAGTAGGGGGCAGTCCGGTGTTCTTTGTGGACAAAAAGGACACAAATAAACCCAGGCTCGTAGTGGATTATAGAGCTGTCAATTTGGTGTCAGAACCCGTGACCTTCCCAATGCCCAGGATTGACGACATTTTAACGCGAGTGAGGAAAGGCAAAATTTTTACCAAGCTGGACCTCAGGGGCGCATACAATTTGATCAGGATGAGGGAGGGGGACGAATGGAAGACCACAATGTTCACACCCCTAGGTGCCTTTGAGTACTTAGTTATGCCTTTTGGATTACAGTCGGGCTCCGCCTGTTTTCAAGCTTTCATGCACCACGTGTTGGGGTCTCTGCTGTACAAGAACTGCGTAGCCTTCTTGGACGACGTCTTAATTTATTCGGACAATGAGGAACAACATGTTAGAGACGTCAGGGAAGTGTTACAACGACTGCAGAAGCACCAGTTGTGGGTCAAGCTGGAAAAATGTCAGTTTCACGCCAGAGAAGTCGAGTTTCTGGGGTACAAGTTGTCTGACAAAGGCTTAGCGATGGACCCAAGCAAGGTGCAGGCAGTGCTGGAGTGGAAGGCTCCCAAAACACGGAAGGACGTACAGAGGTTCCTAGGGTTCAGCAACTTCTACAGGAAGTTCATCAAGAACTTCGCCCACTGGACAGCGTCCATCACGGACTGTCTCAGTAGCAAAAAGAAGTTTGTGTGGACAGAAGAGGCCCAGCAATCCTTCGAAAAACTGAAGAAGGCGTTCGCATCGGAAGAGCAACTCCTGCACGTGGATCTGGAGAAACCCCTGAGGCTAGAGACCGACGCGTCCGACAGAGCCGTAGGGGCGGTCCTTTTGCAGCCAGGGAAGAGCAAGCAGGAATGGAAACCGTGTGCCTTTTTCTCGAGAAAACTGAGCAAGTCGGAGCAAAACTATACAGTGTATGACCGCGAACTGCTGGCAATCTACGCGGCCTTTCGTCGTTGGCGTCATCTACTGATAGGAGCGCAACAACAGATCCAGGTTTGCACAGATCACAAGAACTTGGAGTATTGGAGAACCGCACGAGTACTCAACCAGAGACAGATTCGATGGGCACAGGAGTTCTCCAAGTTTTTCTTTGAAATCCGCTACGTGCCCGGAGAGGAAAACGTAAGAGCAGACGCTCTCTCGCGTAAACCGGAGTACCTGGAAGGAGAGGGGGCGCCGGAAAAACGACACGTGATCCCCGAGGACCGATGGGTGTGTGGGGGAACTTTGGTGGGGAAACGAGAACTAGCCGGGCTGACCAGAAACGACGTGTTCGCGCAAACTAAAATCCGGGAACTACGAGACGGAAGAGGGACCCAAGAAGGGTTTGAGGAGAAGGAAGGGGTACTGTACTATAGGGGAGCGCTGTACGTACCGGGGGAGACCCTGAGGGGAAAGGTACTCAAACAACTCCACGACAACCCCACAGCAGGGCACTTTGGACAGCACAAAACCATGATGCTCATCACCAGGCAGTTCTGGTGGCCCAGGGTGAGGGAGGATGTACGGGAATATGTACGGGGGTGCGACCGCTGCCAAAGGGCAAAGGGGGAGCGGGCTGCCCCCACAGGATTGCTGGAACCCTTACCCACGCCGGGGAAACCCTGGGAGGTGGTATCCATTGATTTTATGACAGATTTGCCCAAGTCCCGGGGAAAGACAGCAGTCATGGTAGTGGTCGACCTACTGACAAAAATGTGCCATTTTATAGCTTGCTCACATGCTGTAACGGCAGAGGAAACAGCCAGGTTGTTTGTGGAGCACATATTCCGGCTGCATGGCGCCCCCTTGAGGGTTATCTCCGACCGCGGAAAACAATTTACTTCCCGGTTCTGGAGGAAGTTCATGAGCTTATTGCAGGTGGAGGTGGGTTTCTCGACGGCGAGACACCCAGAGACCAACGGGAAAGCAGAAAGAGCGAACAGTATACTCCAGCAATACCTACGCTGCTATGTCAGCGAGAGGCAGAACGATTGGGTAGAAAAACTAGCGCGGGCTGAATTCGCGTACAACAACGCGGAACACGTGTCCACGGGAATGAGCCCATTCATGGCCAACCATGGGTGTCATCCTAGGGCCTTCCCGGGGAGTGGGGAGGAAAGCTGGAGCGTACCCGCTGCAGAGCAGTCTGTGGAAGAAATGGAGGCCCTACACAAGCAACTTAAGATGAACTTGGAGCGGGCCAAGGAAACTTACAAGAGGCAGGCAGACAAGCACCGCAGGGAAGGGGAGACCATACGGGTGGGGGACCGGGTGTGGTTGTCCACCCAAGGGCTACCTTTCAAAGGGGGGTGCAAGAAGTTGCAGCCCAGACGGCTGGGACCTTTTGAGGTAACACAGCAAGTTAATCCCGTGGCATTTAAGCTCAGGTTGCCTGATAGCATGAAAATACACCCGGTTTTCCATAGGTCCCTGCTCTCACCGCATAGGGAAGGGCGGGAATTCCAGGGGCAAGAGGGAGAAGTCACCACACACCCGCAGGTAGAAGAAAGGGAACACCACCACAGGGCCACGGAAATACTGGACTCAAGGTGGCAAGGGCGCCGGGTGGAGTATTTGGTAGCGTGGGAAGGGGAACCCAGGTCCGAAAACACGTGGGTCCCCACGGAAGCCGTCGAGGACAGGTATCTGGTGGAGGTATTCCACCGCCGGTTCCCGGACAAACCCAAACCCCTGGAGAGATTCTGGGAGGAGCAATTTGGAACCACAGATGAGGAAGAGGTTTTTGAGGGATTTTCTGACTCCGAGGAGGAGGGAGGAGAGGTTTCGGAGGAAGAAGCGTCAGACGGGGAAGACCACCCCGTTGGTAGGTGGAAGAGCGATTGGGAAGCGGGTTTCGAAACCACAGAAGATGGTGACAGTTCCTTCCGGGGTTTCCCCGCCTCCTCGACCGACGAAGGGGACGAAGTTGGTCCCACAGGTCGGTCCAGGGGTGGAGGGGATTCTGGGGGGGAGGTGGATGTCAGGGAACTGACATCAGAGCGGGAGGCGAAGGGGAGGCTCCTAGATGATGCTGGAGAAGGACCCAGCAGGGGAAGAAGCAGCTCAGTGGAGGGGGAAGCATTTAAGCGCAACACCAGGAACAAAAGTGAGCTGATGGGGAAATCGGAGAGAGGGCTCACGGACTCTTCACTGGAACTCAGTGAGGAGGGGACAGGTCCTCCGCTACCTATGCCCACCCTGCGCAGAAGGCTCCCGCGCAGTGAGAGGCGGAGGAGATTGGGTGTCAAACAACTCTTATGTTGGAAGAGATTCAAGAAACGCCCACTGACGGATTCTGCTAGTGACTGAGACAGTCATGATGAGAAAGGGCTGTGCAGTCAGAAAGGTTTAACAAGGCAAATTAGCCTAGAGAGGCACCAGTTTACGCACGAGTAACTCATAATCATCACAGCAATCCGTCAGTCCCTGAAAAGTTGCTCGTGCGCAGCAGCAGGCAGGCAGCATCATGAGCAAGCCCGGAGAAGCAGGCACCCGGGGGGGGGCAGCTGGAGGGCAAACGCTGGTGGAGAGGAACCGAGAGTTGGAGCAGCATGTGGCCATTCTGACGGCGCGGCTGGACGAAAGGCGGTCTCAAGATGCACAGGTCAAACCCACCCCCATAGCAAGGAAGGTACCGGGACTGGTGCACAAGTTTGGGGGGAAGCCGCAAGAATACAGTGCGTTTCGAACGGAA